>NC_069500.1:368433656-368779281 GCF_027579735.1 Bombina bombina
TATATAAAAAATGTAAAAAGCACATATAAATAAAATTACAAATACAGGAATATCTTACAGAAGAGGCTCAAAGGGCCAAAGCTGATAATTACAATAAAAACAGAGGTAATAACAGGTGATCAGTGTGAGTGGTACACCAGAATAAGAGTGTATACTGATAAAACAGAATTAGCCTAAGTACAACTGTAGCAAGTGCATCAAGCAAAAAACTAATAAACAATAATACAAACAATAGTGTTCAAAATTAGTGTTACAAAAATAGTGTTCCAAAAAATAGAAAAATGCACTGCAGTGCAAAAAAAGGGGGGTAGCAAAATAATTGTATAGATACAATCAAATAGTGAGTGAGTGCAAATGGATATAAACATGCTAGCTACTTAATCCAGTGAGGTTAAGATATAATTAAATAAAATACACAATATGCAATAACATAAAAAATAAAATACACAATATGCAATAACATAAAAAATAAAAAATAAAATATAAAATATAATCCAAAAAAGTGTTCAAAAAGTTGATCAACAAATGTTAGTGAAGAACAAAAATAAGTCAATCAAAACTAAAAAATGGAAAAAAAGGGTGATGAAAAGCAAGGTGAAAGTGAGGAAATTGATTCCTTCCAATGTTAGTTACTTTAACAGATCCAAATTCCTGAGTGTGGTTGCTGAAGTAGCTGATTGGATCCTAGCACCTGTCAGCTGCTCCTATGGTATCCTAAAAAGTGTCCCTGTAAAAAAAGAAATTCACAACATAGTGTATCCAATATGAGAATGAAGTAAAGATTAAAGTAATGCTTACCAATATGTCAACGCGTTTCTGCCCTCAAAAAAGGGCCTTTCTCAAGACTAGAATATTGGTAATGACAGCTGGCCTTATATACAGTTTAGAAGTAGCCTATATGGTAGTTTAATTGATTAATTGTATTGTTTGGGCGCCAAATCCCTCCACTTCCTGTGTAACATCTAAAAGATTCCCCCATAAAGTGTAGCATCACTTCCTGTGTAACATCTAAAAGATTCCCCTCCACTTCCTGTGTAGCATCTAAAAGATTCCCCCATAAAGTGTAGCATCACTTCCTGTGTAACATCTAAAAGATTCCCCTCCACTTCCTGTGTAACATCTAAAAGATTCCCCCATAAAGTGTAGTATCACTTCCTGTGTAACATCTAAAAGATTCCCCTCCACTTCCTGTGTAACATCTAAAAGATTCCCCCATAAAGTGTAGCATCACTTCCTGTGTAACATCTAAAAGATTCCCCCATATGGCAAACCGGAAGTATATAAATTTTCCCGGATTAATTTTATACATATGTAAATATATAGGTAATTCAAAAGGCATGTATATGGCCTTAGATTTATCCAGTTGTTTCTTTCTCAATTGCCGGTATCTTTGTTTTGGCTTACCAGTTTCAAGCCCAATATCGGAGCTACCCGGTAGTGACGTAACCGTTGACGTCACTTCCGGTCCGGCGATATTACATAGACAAGCCGCTAGCAACATTAGCATGCTGTACAATGCTAATATATGCGGCTGTCAGTTACGCCTCCCATCTAGTATATTAAATCCTTAGAGAGCCCTGGGGATAAAGATGTCAGAACAATGCCCACCAATGTGTCAATAAAGGGGATAAGTGTCAAGGCACTATTGGCCCCCAAACGTTATAACGATAGATAAAGGCTATGTAATCACAAACATTGAGATTTACAAAAAACTAACACATATTTTATGTCAGTGGGACAAAGGAAACAATAAAAACAATAACGGCAAGTATTTTTGGAAATTAAATAACGGTTTTGTTATCTATTTCTCTTAAGTCCAAAGGGGTCAGATAATATTTTCTTTCTATAGTCATATTTTATATATCCATCATTATACTAGTAGATGGATTGAATGATCTCAAATATTATAATATGTGTTAACATATTGTCAATGTGTGTTTAAGATACACTGGTAGTGGATTAAGTGATCTTAAATATTATAATATGTGTTAACATATTGTTAAAATATTTTGAGATATGTTTGACATTTCATAAAGAGAAGAGAAGTTGTATATACTTTTATGGATCCTTCAATGTCATTGAGCCATGCTCAGATGGTAAGATCTCGCATATTTATAAGAAATAAAGTTATTTTAATTTATTTTATAAAAGATCAGAATCATAGTGAGAGGAGGAAGAAATTAACATGTGATGAATTATTTACAGAGGGCAAACTGCTTAGTTATTAAAAAAGTCCTAGAATGTATTTTTATATATATGTATATATATATATATATATATATATATATATATATCTCGTTTGCTCCAAAATTTGAGCATAGAGAATACAAAGTCCCAATAGAAACAATTTGGACTTAGTTGTCCATCTATCTGATATGTAAAATTAGTTATATGTATATAAAGATATAGATAAAACCAGGACATGGTATCTCATATTTAGCGACAAATAAAAGGGATATGTACCTGATTCTGGTCGCATAAATATATTAGATTACAACGCCATCATAGTAATTTAATAAGGAAACTAGTGATAGCTGGACAAGTCCAGTGTATAAATTTCTATGTCAGAGAAAGAAACATTCAAGTGTATGCTCATGAATGTAATTAAGGGTATATATATCAAAGGGTATATAAATAGGAAACAGTCTACATTTGCTGTTTAATAGTTGAGAACTAGAACAATAGAGGAAAATAGAGGAAAAAGCCTTCTTCTTATGTTAATAGGATAACTGTATAGATGTCCACACTAATTGCTTTGAAGATTGAATCTGCAAAACCTACTTTTAAATCATTCTAACCCACAATTATATAGTATTGTGGAGCTTAGATTTTAATGGTGATCAGAAGATCAAACAGAAGATGGTAAACAAATATGTGGTAGGGTGAAGGGTAACCTTAAGCAGACAAAAATTGATACGCAATTGAGTAAAAATGGATGAACTTCTATATATTTGGGTGGAGGGCTACAATGCCTATATAATGAGACTTTGGATTGGATATATACGATACAGGACCTTCTATAAATTTAGGTCTTTATAAAGGTTTTATCTATATCTTTATATACATATAACTAATTTTACATATCAGATAGATGGACAACTAAGTCCAAATTGTTTCTATTGGGACTTTGTATTCTCTATGCTCAAATTTTGGAGCAAACGAGATATATATATATATATATATATATATATATATATATATATAAAAATACATTCTAGGACTTTTTTAATAACTAAGCAGTTTGCCCTCTGTAAATAATTCATCACATGTTAATTTCTTCCTCCTCTCACTATGATTCTGATCTTTTATAAAATAAATTAAAATAACTTTATTTCTTATAAATATGCGAGATCTTACCATCTGAGCATGGCTCAATGACATTGAAGGATCCATAAAAGTATATACAACTTCTCTTCTCTTTATGAAATGTCAAACATATCTCAAAATATTTTAACAATATGTTAACACATATTATAATATTTAAGATCACTTAATCCACTACCAGTGTATCTTAAACACACTTTGACAATATGTTAACACATATTATAATATTTGAGATCATTCAATCCATCTACTAGTATAATGATGGATATATAAAATATGACTATAGAAAGAAAATATTATCTGACCCCTTTGGACTTAAGAGAAATAGATAACAAAACCGTTATTTAATTTCCAAAAATACTTGCCGTTATTGTTTTTTTTTTTTTTGAAACAATTTTTATTGAGATTATTGGCAAAAGTAACAACTTAAATAATGTTCATTCACAATGACAGATGATTTACATAGTACATAAATTAGAGAATACAAGAGTAAACAATACAGGTAGTGGGAGATAGGATCTATTTGTGTACTGAAATTGGAAGTCATAGGAGAGGCAAGTTGTGAGTCATGAATTTTCAGGGCACTTCTCTATAGGTCGTCGTATAGCTCCCTCTAAGTATATGTGAATGAACTTCGCAGAATGAAATCTCCTTTTATAATATGGGATAATTTTAGTATGAAATAAAATGAAAAATAAAGCATAGAGGGTAAACAGCGGGCAAGAGCCGCTTTAATATTAATGGGAGGGGAAGTTGGGGGCGTGTCCAGACTTATGTTGATGTGACGTGATCTGGTGAATATTGTGGGGATAATTTACAGCCCAGGCCTGAAGGTTGATTATGGAAGTCTATAAACAAGCTCCTATCGTAGGTGGGAGACTCAAAGAGAATCTCGAATAAGAGTTAGAGAGGGGATACAGCTAAAATGGCCTGGGAAGAGATAACCCAATGGGACTGCTGGATTAAGGGAGAGCTATGGGCTATACTGAGGAGTAGGTAGTTCTACGTTATATGCTAAAGTAAGGGGGTAGTAGTGTGTAGAGTTACATCACTGAGCGTTTCATTATGTAGTGGGAATCAAATATCGGCTGATAGAATTAGCTGTAGAGGGGCCTATATATGTGGGATAAAAGTGTCTCCTCACACTTTAGAAGGGAAAGGAATGTTAACCTAGACCTGCTAGGTATGTAACCATATATATGAGGGACTGTTACATCAATGATAGCTATTAGTAATCTCTTTCTATACTTAAGTCTGGTATTAGCGTGAGCTATTGATAGATAGGAAGTTAGTTTAGAAAGGATAATGTTATAAGGTCACTAGTATTATTACTCTTATAGAAACGATAAGAGAAAAAGAGCAACGCCATGGTATATAGGGTGGCAGAGCTGGTTACAATAGGTGAGTCTAATGCACTTCCAAAATATCAAAGTTTGAACACAAACATAACTGGGGCCAATATAACCAACAGTGAGACATTATGAATGCAAAGAGAATAGCAGGAGGGTCAAATGGCGATGGGAAGTTGTCGCGTAGCTTGACCTTTATGTAAACAGTAGACAGATGATTATGGAAACAATAACAAACAGTAAAACAGCCTAACAAAAGCTCTTGTCCAAGTAGTAATTAATTTAGACAGACAGGCAGTCATATTGGCAACAGGTACTGAGGGAAATTGTCTGCTACAGCTGTTAAACTAGGTATATGTGATCTTGATAGAGTTAAGATCAGTAGGATATAGAAAATAACCAATGTTCCTGTGTTTGTGGGTGTAGAGCATTTTCAATAAATGTATGTACTCCCAGACAATTATTATCATGGCTACAACAAAACATGCAGTCATGACTTAATATTCGTGTATAACAGTGATAGTATCTGAATCAGGTATCAAGCCTTATTAATACATCTTACCCGCTGTCTGAGTTGATGGGAGAAATATGTCAATGTTATATTTTACATGAAAGAACTATTTGGTCCTCCACTAGTTAACCCTCACTTTTCCCCCTAAACAATAAGCCTTTGGCACATATAAGTATATAGCAAATAATATCAGGCATTAAGCAACTCAGCTAACATAGACAGCATAAGATATATGGAAGCTCATCACACAAATTTAGGAAAAGCAAATCCTGTGCACGCTAGTGGAAACTTAAGTATCACAGTGTAGTCCTGTTCATAGCAAACCCTAGGAGCATTTTAAACTTTAAGTAAAGGTGACCGTGTAACAAAGCATAATAAGGGGCAAAGTACTATATGTATGGCTTAAGCATAAGTCGCATCGGGTGGTCATAAGAATAGTGTCCGAACTGACCGCTGATACAAGTGCTTGCCTGGAAGCGCTACTAGCCGACTCCTCTCCTGGAACAGATTGGAGGCTGGTATTGATAAGGATCAGGCACACGACTAGACACAGTGAGCTGGGGGGTCAAGAGTCTTTTTAGCCAGAGTTCAGTGACCAGTACTTGTAGTGAGCTCAGGTGCGATCTAAACAGCGCACGCTGTCGGGCAGTGTTAAAAGAAGGGAGCTTGCCTTGTTTCTTATAAAGCCATCCGCCTCCGGTGTCATCTAGCCAGCACAAGTAAATGCCAGAGTGTGCTGAAAAGTCTCGGTGGTGGCAGACATGATCATTTCTGGTCAGGACTTTCTCCTCCGCTACGCCATCAGAAGAGAGCTCCCCAGGAATCGGCGATCTACTCTCCTCCCCTCCCCCAAGGCCGGCCGCATCCTCCGGGTCAGGTAGAGGAGATCCAAGAGGCGGGTTAGGTAGTTGTGTCGGATCAAAAGTAGCGGTACTGTTCGTGGGTTGTGCAAAGTTGTCAGTAACCTCCTCTGGCTCCGCCATGTTTGAAGTGGGTATATCCACGTGGCCATAACGTAGGATAGAATGTAGACTACGAAATTGGCATGCCATCTTTGTCTCAAGGGCTATGAAGAGGGCCCTTACTGTAGTATCAAAGTCCTCGATGGTTGTTGTATATGGCATTTCCACAGTTGTGGTAGATAGCATGTCTAAGAATGGCAGTATGATCTCTGTATGTTTGTTTGCCTGGAGAGGAGCTTGAGAGTCGTCAATGTAAGACAAGTAGCAAACGGCTGGCTCTGGAACTCCCAGAAATAAAATATAGGTGTCCGTCGATGCAGGAGAATGAGCTTAGTAAACTGCGATAGGTATCAGTCTTGGATGGCATGAAATAAATTAGATTTTTCCATAAATTGCAGCCCTAGAGTAGAGAGCTCTTATTAAAGCGGCCATCTTAGATGCTGGTCCGGACACGCCCCCGCCGTTATTGTTTTTATTGTTTCCTTTGTCCCACTGACATAAAATATGTGTTAGTTTTTTGTAAATCTCAATGTTTGTGATTACATAGCCTTTATCTATCGTTATAACGTTTGGGGGCCAATAGTGCCTTGACACTTATCCCCTTTATTGACACATTGGTGGGCATTGTTCTGACATCTTTATCCCCAGGACTCTCTAAGGATTTAATATACTAGATGGGAGGCGTAACTGACAGCCGCATATATTAGCATTGTACAGCATGCTAATGTTGCTAGCGGCTTGTCTATGTAATATCGCCGGACCGGAAGTGACGTCAACGGTTACGTCACTACCGGGTAGCTCCGATATTGGGCTTGAAACTGGTAAGCCAAAACAAAGATACCGGCAATTGAGAAAGAAACAACTGGATAAATCTAAGGCCATATACATGCCTTTTGAATTACCTATATATTTAGATATGTATAAAATTAATCCGGGAAAATTTATATACTTCCGGTTTGCCATATGGGGGAATCTTTTAGATGTTACACAGGAAGTGATGCTACACTTTATGGGGGAATCTTTTAGATGTTACACAGGAAGTGGAGGGGAATCTTTTAGATGTTACACAGGAAGTGATACTACACTTTATGGGGGAATCTTTTAGATGTTACACAGGAAGTGGAGGGGAATCTTTTAGATGTTACACAGGAAGTGATGCTACACTTTATGGGGGAATCTTTTAGATGTTACACAGGAAGTGGAGGGGAATCTTTTAGATGTTACACAGGAAGTGATGCTACACTTTATGGGGGAATCTTTTAGATGTTACACAGGAAGTGGAGGGATTTGGCGCCCAAACAATACAATTAATCAATTAAACTACCATATAGGCTACTTCTAAACTGTATATAAGGCCAGCTGCCATTACCAATATTCTAGTCTTGAGAAAGGCCCTTTTTTGAGGGCAGAAACCCGTTGACATATTGGTAAGCATTACTTTAATCTTTACTTCATTCTCATATTGGATACACTATGTTGTGAATTTCTTTTTTTACAGGGACACTTTTTAGGATACCATAGGAGCAGCTGACAGGTGCTAGGATCCAATCAGCTACTTCAGCAACCACACTCAGGAATTTGGATCTGTTAAAGTAACTAACATTGGAAGGAATCAATTTCCTCACTTTCACCTTGCTTTTCATCACCCTTTTTTTCCATTTTTTAGTTTTGATTGACTTATTTTTGTTCTTCACTAACATTTGTTGATCAACTTTTTGAACACTTTTTTGGATTATATTTTATATTTTATTTTTTATGTTATTGCATATTGTGTATTTTATTTTTTATGTTATTGCATATTGTGTATTTTATTTAATTATATCTTAACCTCACTGGATTAAGTAGCTAGCATTTTTATATCCATTTGCACTCACTCACTATTTGATTGTATCTATAGAATTATTTTGCTACCCCCCTTTTTTTGCACTGCAGTGCATTTTTCTATTTTTTGGAACACTATTTTTGTAACACTAATTTTGAACACTATTGTTTGTATTATTGTTTATTAGTTTTTTGCTTGATGCACTTGCTACAGTTGTACTTAGGCTAATTCTGTTTTATCAGTATACACTCTTATTCTGGTGTACCACTCACACTGATCACCTGTTATTACCTTTGTTTTTATTGTAATTATCAGCTTTGGCCCTTTGAGCCTCTTCTGTAAGATATTCCTGTATTTGTAATTTTATTTATATGTGCTTTTTACATTTTTTATATATAGTCTTTTATTACTGATGCTTTTTAGCATGGTTCATTAAATAATCTTCTTTTATCTCTCTGTGAGTATATTTATCCCTTGGCCTCTTGTTGGCGCTGTATTCACTTCTTACTACTTGTGCATATTTTTTGGAGGTTGGTTAGGATCTCTGTTTGGATACAGCTTGGGGATTACCTTAGCGCTTGTACACACACCCTTTTTCACTATTCACCATTGATCCCACCCATCTTCTGCCCACACCCACTACCCAATCCCCTCTTTGCATATGTTTAGCCAATATGAAACACCTTATTGTTTAGTAATTTTTAATATTTATTATTTTAAACCATAACAAATATTCATTTTAATGCAATTATAAAAAATATATACATTTGCTGTCCATTTAGCTGTATATATATATGTTGATTTAACATTCACTCACTATCAGTGGCATATTTAGGTTTTGTGCTGCCCTAGGCACTCAATATTCTGATACCCCCCCCCCCCTCCCCATCAGGTTTTGGGCTTTTTTTCACCATAATATTTTTTGGCCAGGGTGTAATGTGACTATTTTTATGGCATTTCAAAAGTAAATGTCTGCTAAAATCACACATTAGTTAATCACCTCACAGTGCTGTTATCAGATCACATCTCTGTTCCAGTTTGATGCCAGCCAGCAGCAGACTTACAACTTGTTTAGCTCGCATGGGGAAACTTTTACTGGTATTAACTGCCAATACAAACACTTTCCATAATTCAATAATCAGGGTTTAGCTTCTTATCTCCACGTGCCTACCACTCCAGGTCCTTTCCCATTTTCTAGCATTATTGTCACAAATAATTTGGCAGCTATGACAGGGCATGCTCCAACCTACAACCTTAGATTCTTGTAATTTTTAAGCATGCTGTACTTAGGGTCTTGCAGTTTTCATTCTCATCAAACTTGCACAGCAGATGTTGCACGGTGCGCAGACAGTACCTTTTTTCCATCTGTGTGTGAGGTGCTGCTCCCCAAGTCCTGTGAGGGAGTGATAGTGTCACTTGACTTAAGTGGCCATGGAGGGACAAACATGGTCTGCAGCAAAAAAGAAACCCTCCAAGAAGATCCCATCACCCATGCCACCTGCAGCGCTCCATTCCACAGTCCAGAGACTGCAAACTCATGCTCTACTGGTGCCGGCCGTAGGTAGGAACTGCAGCATCTGCAGGTCCTACTTTGATGCAGCGGCCGGACATGAACATAGCACCGGGTGCAGAGGGATATGGGTCTTCCATCCAGAGTGATAGGCAGACACTCAGACTCCAAGCTACTCCACTGGTCTCAGCTCCGAGCAGGGCCTGCAGCTGCAAGTCCTACCTTGAGGGAGCAGACAGCCGAGGCAGTCGGACTCTGGAGGGGTGGAGGAATATTAATAAAGGGCAGGCTTGGGCCAGTTCTTGATTTGAGTGCAACAATGCTTGATTGCGGACCTGTTTGCTAAAGACCTAAGCTGTTTTCAAAGACATTCAGACAAGGACTTTCACAACACACCCTGCAAAAGTGCCGCCCCCCCACAATTTGCCACCCTAGGCACGGGCCATGCTCACTATCTTTCACTACTCGCCACAATACAATTTCTCTTTGCCAATGGCTAGTGGGTGGGTGGAAATTTAGAGCCTATATATATATATATATATATATATATATATATATATATATATACAGGGAGTGCAGAATTATTAGGCAAATTAGTATTTTGACCACATCATCCTCTTTATGCATGTTGTCTTACTCCAAGCTGTATAGGCTTGAAAGCCTACTACCAATTAAGCATATTAGGTGATGTGCATCTCTGTAATAAGAAGGGGTGTGGTCTAATGACATCAACACCCTATATCAGGTGTGCATAATTATTAGGCAACTTCCTTTCCTTTGGCAAAATGGGTCAAAAGAAGGACTTGACAGGCTCAGAAAAGTCAAAAATAGTGAGATATCTTGCAGAGGGATGCAGCACTCTTAAAATTGCAAAGCTTCTGAAGCGTGATCATCGAACAATCAAGCGTTTCATTCAAAATAGTCAACAGGGTCGCAAGAAGCGTGTGGAAAAACCAAGGCGCAAAATAACTGCCCATGAACTGAGAAAAGTCAAGCGTGCAGTTGCCAAGATGCCACTTGCCACCAGTTTGGCCATATTTCAGAGCTGCAACATCACTGGAGTGCCCAAAAGCACAAGGTGTGCAATACTCAGAGACATGGCCAAGGTAAGAAAGGCTGAAAGACGACCACCACTGAACAAGACACACAAGCTGAAACGTCAAGACTGGGCCAAGAAATATCTCAAGACTGATTTTTCTAAGGTTTTATGGACTGATGAAATGAGAGTGAGTCTTGATGGGCCAGATGGATGGGCCCGTGGCTGGATTGGTAAAGGGCAGAGAGCTCCAGTCCGACTCAGACACCAGTAAGGTGGAGGTGGAGTACTGGTTTGGGCTGGTATCATCAAAGATGAGCTTGTGGGGCCTTTTCGGGTTGAGGATGGAGTCAAGCTCAACTCCCAGTCCTACTGCCAGTTTCTGGAAGACACCTTCTTCAAGCAGTGGTACAGGAAGAAGTCTGCATCCTTCAAGAAAAACATGATTTTCATGCAGGACAATGCTCCATCACACGCGTCCAAGTACTCCACAGCGTGGCTGGCAAGAAAGGGTATAAAAGAAGAAAATCTAATGACATGGCCTCCTTGTTCACCTGATCTGAACCCCATTGAGAACCTGTGGTCCATCATCAAATGTGAGATTTGCAAGGAGGGAAAACAGTACACCTCTCTGAACAGTGTCTGGGAGGCTGTGGTTGCTGCTGCACGCAATGTTGATGGTGAACAGATCAAAACACTGACAGAATCCATGGATGGCAGGCTTTTGAGTGTCCTTGCAAAGAAAGGTGGCTATATTGGTCACTGATTTGTTTTTGTTTTGTTTTTGAATGTCAGAAATGTATATTTGTGAATGTTGAGATGTTATATTGGTTTCACTGGTAAAAATAAATAATTGAAATGGGTATATATTTGTTTTTTGTTAAGTTGCCTAATAATTATGCACAGTAATAGTCACCTGCACACACAGATATCCCCCTAAAATAGCTATAACTAAAAACAAACTAAAAACTACTTCCAAAACTATTCAGCTTTGATATTAATGAGTTTTTTGGGTTCATTGAGAACATGGTTGTTGTTCAATAATAAAATTAATCCTCAAAAATACAACTTGCCTAATAATTCTGCACTCCCTGTATTTAGCAATAACTTGAGACCGCACTCTGAGGACTTAATCCAAACCACTTCCGTCGTGTTTTAATTCATATAACATTTCGGGGTCTCCCCCTTTGTCAAACATACAGAACAGTGCAACATAAACCTCTAAATATACCCACTCTTACCCACCACAAACACTTCCAGATCTGCCCACTGCAAACTCCCGGAAGCGTCTCCACAGCGCAACCGCGCATGCGCCAGGCGGCACCAACTAAGCCCCAATGGGCCAACTGCAGAAAAAACAAAGTGACAAGTGAATACCGTAACCTAGCAACGGTAGTAAACAAAAACATTTCAACATCGAATAGCCTAATAAAATCTAATTATGCAAAGACCCGGCCACTTATTGATGTGTTTATCTCAAGTATCTTATGTTTTCTATCTTGAAGAATATCATACTCATGATTAGTTTATCAGAATTCCATGGAAGTGGTTTGGATTAAGTCCTCAGAGTGCGGTCTCAAGTTCTTGCTAAATGTGTGTTTTTATGCACCGCACCGGGGCAGAAAATTACAACTCGTGAGTGCTTGGTGACAACATTTGTAACTATATATATATATATATATATATATATATATATATATATATATATTCACATAGATGTATAGATATATATGTTACAAAAAACAATCCAATATATATAGAAATAAATATATAAAATAAAAAGAACATTTTCTTTTACGTAAAGAACATTGGAATGTTAAATATTCACAACTACCTTTGTCTTCAGCGCAGTTGGTTTAATGTGTGTTAGGTTAGCGCGTATTAGATCTTTTTAAACTGTGCGCTACATTAAAGTCTATGGGGAGTAATAAGCAAACTAACCCCGGCCATGTTAAAAGTTTACTTTGAGCTCAGTTGGCGTGAGAGCGAAAAAAATCAATAGCGTGCTACTTCTAATCTGGCCCTATATTGGCTCCCTATGTCCGTTTTATTAAGAGGAGTTTTAAATATGGGGAAATAGGATTTTGTGAAGATGCGTTTCAAATAAATCAATATTTTGGGGTTGATTTATCATATGTCAAATCATGTCCGCTTTACATCGCTAAAGCATATGCTGTCCACATTTATCAATGCAGCCCCCAGCTCACTGGTGGCAAATCGGCCGCTAGCAGGGGCTGTCAATCATCCTGATCATCCTAAAAGGTGGCGGACAAGTTAAGGAGCAGTGGTCTTATGACCGCTGCTTTTAACTTCCGTTTCAGATGAGCCTGAAATGATGGGTCTCTGAAGCAACATTCACTGTTTCATAAATGGAGCCCTAAGACTATTTATATATAGATAGCTAGATAGACAGACAGACAGACAGACAGAATGACTGATTGATAGAAAAAAAACTTTATTCAATCTGCTTGTGATCGGTAAAGGTTTGTGTTTTGGAATAGTTTGGATTTTGGAACATTTGTATCTTTAAATTAAGACAGTTGGGAGAGGCCATGGAACCAAGTGTAAACAACAATATATTATGTCATTTAGGCAGCATTTCTTAATACAGCTTATATATGTAAGTAAAGGTAGTTTTTTTAAAAACTTTTGTGAATTAAAGGTAGGGAAAATGGTAATTTTTTTTTTTTAAAATAAAAAGTGAAAAAGTTTGGATTTGGGACTTTGTACCTGTGTGTGTGTGTGTATGTATGTGTGTATGTATATATATATATATATATATATATATATATATATATATATATATATATAGATGATAGATAGATAGATAGATACAGTCAATAAGAACACTTTTTTTTAGGCTTTGAGACATTTGTGAAATTAGTGCTGAGTAACCTGTTGGTGTCTTATAAATAAAAGATAACACTAATACGAAAGAGCTTTCAGAACTATAGGTATTTATTCTTGCATCAGCCTTGGGAGACTTTAATTCCTTGTGGAACAGAACTTTCCTAAGCGCCACATTCAGTAATACATTGCACTTCCAAACAGGAACTAAGAGCAGAGATTGGCAGGGCCATTGTCAAGGGATTTGTCATTTGGAACAGTGGCTAACTGCTTTTACCAGATGTGGTACTTCAGGGATAATATTTCTGCCAGTTACAAAAATTGAAAATATGAAGGTCATTGCCAAGTGCTCTCAGATGCACAGAATTTATTGAGATAAATTATATTCAAAGAGTATGAAAAAAAATGTTGTAATGTATTATACATAAAGTGCAGTTTGTTATTTTAAGAAGCTTAAAATACTTTAGGCTGCTGTTGATACTCCAGGCTAAACCACAGTTCCATACTTGTGGAGAAATGCAGTACACTATACAATGGTGCTGAGTTTTTGTCTAAATGCGTATGTTTCATTATATCTCTAGACTTGCCAAGGACACTTTGTGCTTTATCGATACAGTTTCATATTAACACTGAAGGAACCATCAAATAATCCTTCACAACAGAAATATTCCAAGACCCATATATACTTTTTCATTCTTACTATGAGGGCATAATATGGGCAAACACCATGGTGGGCAAAATATGCTAGGCACGTTCATTTTTTTAATGAATTGTTTGATATTAAAGGGATATAAAACCCAATGTTTTTCTTTCATGATTCAGATAGAGCATGCAATTTTAATCAACTTTCTAATTTACTCCTTAGGAGAAGTTTTTTGGTTTGGACCTGGGTAGCGCTTGCTGATTGGTTGTCTAAATGTAGCCACCAATCAGCAAACGCTACCCAGGTGCTGAACCAAAAATGGGCCTGCTCCTAAAAAAAAAAAAATGAATAGGATTAAATTAGAAAGTTGCATAAAATTGAATGCTCTATCTGAATCATGAAAGAAAAGAAAAGGGGTTTAGTATTCCTTTAAACGCCTAACCCCTAGGAGTTGCACACACACAAGGTTTGATTTTCTTAAAATACATAGTTGAACCAGGAGATCTAACTGTATCAACTACTGCTTGAATTTTTGAAAGATGGTACTCAGTCTGTATTATAAATAATGGGATAATTGACTCTGTATTAACTAAAATAACCCTAAACTAACCTTTGCCCGAAAAGGGAATTTGGATGGGCATTGACCTTAAAAGGTCATTCAGCTCTTTTTCAGCCCCTCAAAAATAAAACAATTGTTGTTGATGAAGGGCGGCGATATATCTTCTTCATCCCAGCGGCAAAACATTTTCATCCATTGACGGAGCATCTTTTCCAGTCTTCATCCATCTTGCGGTCAATCTTGTATCTTTAACCCATTGGCAAAGGCGAAGTCCTCTGGCGATATCATCTGCGATGTTGGTCATCCTCTTCAAACCAACGATATGGAGCTCCTCTTTATGCGGTCCCTAGCCACACACTGAAGATTGAATGCAAGGTACCCCTTTTATATGGGGGTACCCTTTCATTCCTATTGGCTGATTTGAATTATTTGTAAGCCAATAGGATGTAAGCAGCTTTCATCCTATTGGCTGATTTTAATTTGATTTGACTGTTGTGCGCAACAGTTAAAGTGCCACTCATGTTCTAGCCCATAATAATTAAAAATGGTAAAAACCTTGTGGAGGCCTGGGGTACTCCCTTGATAGAGATCACCAAGGGCCAGATTATGAGTGGCGTACTAACAGTTATGCACAAGCAATATTGGGTTTATCCTGGTTGTGTGCTCGCGTCAGATGTAGCGCTTGTATTACAAGTTGAAAGTAAACGCAATCACTTGATCGTAATTTAAGTTAGGCGTGCATTGGGATAGCACAACCCTATGTATGTATATTTATATATAGTATATATGTGTATTTACAGACATACTGTATATATACATATAAACACATAAATACATATGTATACATATATAGACATATATAGAAGTGCATTGGAGCCCTTTGCAGTCAAGTAGATGAAAACATGAAAAAGCATATTCATGCAATATTCATATTTAATTAAGTGTTATACTATGTATTTGTTATAAGTATTATACATTTCAATGTACTGCACATAGCAGAATATGTTCTATGTATTTTTCTATATATATCATTCTGTATATATCTATACTTAAATATAATTTTATATATATATATATATATATATATATATATATATATATATATATATATATATATATATATATATATATATATATATATATATAAACAGAAAAAACAAAGCGCACTCCTAGGGAACCTTTTTTCAAATCCTTTTACTGGTGAACGTTTTCGGACATATCACGTCCGTCCTCAGACCAAAAAAGACATGTCTTTTTTGGTCTGAGGACGGACGTGATATGTCCGAAAACGTTCACCAGTAAAAGGATTTGAAAAAAGGTTCCCTAGGAGTGCGCTTTGTTTTTTCTGTTTTGTATGCCAATTTTGCAGCACCCAGGGTATTGGAATATTGGATAGCGTGGAGTGCAATCTGCTTTGAATTTTTATATATATATATATATATATATATATATATATATATATATATATATATATATATATATATAGGTATATATATATATATATATAGGTATAGATATGAATTGTAACAAAATACCATTATATATATATATATATATATATATATAGGTATAGATATGAATTGTAACAAAATACCATTATATATATATATATATATATAGGTATAGATATGAATTGTAACAAAATACCATTATATATATATATATATATATATATAGGTATAGATATGAATTGTAACAAAATACCATTATATATATATATATATATATATAGGTATAGATATGAATTGTAACAAAATACCATTATATATATATATATATATATATATATATATATAGGTATAGATATGAATTGTAACAAAATACCATTATATATATATATATATATATAGGTATAGATATGAATTGTAACAAAATACCATTATATATATATATATAGGTATAGATATGAATTGTAACAAAATACCATTATATATATATATATATATAGGTATAGATATGAATTGTAACAAAATACCATTATATATATATATATATATATATATATATATATATATATATGTGTATTTATAAATAAATATAACATATACTTCTATGTGAAGAACAATGGAATGTGAAATATTCATATTTTCATGTCGGGTTAGCGCACTTGAAAATATGTGATTGGTTTTGTGAGTGAGTGGTTAGGGCTTTTTCCACTTTTTTTGCTACCTTGACTTCTATAGGGGAATAATTTAATGTGGTTGCAATATTTTAACTTTGACTTTTTGTGCATCGGGTTTGCGCGTGAGCAAAACCTTTTTACTTTCAACTTGTAATATGAGTGCTACCTAACGCATGCAAAAAGCTTACTTCTAGCAGAGTTATTGCGCGAGCAGGAGCGTTAAATACCGCTCCACTATGGCCCCAAATTGGGTAACAAACGGTAACAATTTTTACCCTGTAAAACATTTGATATGCTGCCACTGCTCCATTTATGGCACCCTGCGGACACACAATAAGGGATCACTTCCAGCCAGATAATGTGACCACACAGTGACCCTACAGTTAGAAGTCAAGTTTATGCATTCCCAACATCCAAAAGTCCATAGCAAAGTTCAAAAAGTTAAAACAAGTAGCAAGCACTCTCTGAATTTTCAGTGATACACTCCAGGGACCCAAAATACAGTTTCTCTTTTACTCATATTTGACACAAATACATTTCCCTGGGATTTAAATATCAGATACACATTTCAACAATCTAGGGAAATATAGACCTGGTCACTTACAATTCCGTGTTATCTGTCACATTTCCTCCCCCATTAACAATGAACTCAAGAGAGATCATCTGCGTTAACTTGATCTTTGCCAGTCCTATGCTCCATAGAAAATTTGAGAAAAATTTGAAAAATCCTCATAGGCTTTATGGGCTTCTCCACGGACATAGTGCCACTAGCCGTGCCCACTAATCTGGTGGCCAATATTCTCTGGCAGCAATTATTTCAAACGTTATGAGGTAGGCCTCAACATCATCCGCCTCTGACATATAATATGCTCAGATATAGTGCCCCCTATCCACAGTTGGGGTTGCTGCAAGTGGCTGCAGGACTTCCTTACACTGGGCCTCTATCATTCGGCTAACTTGTGCAGCCAGCAAGCAACTTGTCTCCTGCTGTACAGCAATAGCCAGCACCAAAGCTGTCACCAACTCTTCCATTATAATGTAAAACCTCTCATCTTAGGAGTAACAGGCCAGATATGTGGCTTAAAGGCACAATTACATTTATTGTTTACAACAGTTCACAGCAAAATTTTCTTAGTTTAGTTTGCACAAAACTTTTCATACCCACATACTATTTATTTTTGCTGTACCCATATTGCAATCCAGCACCCACTCCTGGTGCTTAGTTTCAGGGAAATAGCACGGGCCTCTAGGGTATTAACAACATAGCCTTAATAATAGCCTTAACAGTGAATTTTATTTTGCCATATAAGTGCAGTTTTCAGCTGTATTTGTTTGCAACAATATTCAAAAATGGACTCTAGCTCCATTTCAGCTCTAGCATAAAGTTTTCAGCGCTTACTAAATCAAGGTAAATAAACTAATAAAACAAGCAGGTTTTTACTGGCTTGACTTGTTAGATGTTTCTTCAGCTTGACGACAATGTGCTGCCCTGCTCACTGCCAGTGAATAGGAATGGGCGAATGTGTTGAAAATGCAATTAGTTTGGTAGAACGAATAGTTCTATGGATATTCATTTTGGACAATCAAATGTTAATAAGAAGAAAAATCCATAAAAAAAATCAGTAATCAAATGCTTTTTCCGTTTTTCATATGATACTTTCGTTTTCAAATGTTCACAATTAGATAGAATATTCACATTCAAAATTTTGAATGTAACATTCCATTTAATAAACACTATTCAGAAGTTCAATAGATCATGTGGAACGGAATTTTGTAAATTGATACATAATTTATACAAGTATATTAGTTTAACTTTTACCATTGAGAATATTGCATAATTAGAATATTAAATTTAAAGAGAGCATTAGAAATACTAATAAAAATATATTTTTCTAATTTTAATATTGCCTAATTCGAATAGAATTGAACTATTAGATTACATTTAAAGCTTTTCTTGGGAAATATTATAATAGTTTTCTTTTATATACACAATAGTTATTATACTCACTTGGAATGTGGGCGGTACCCACTCCACCATTAAAAGAAAGAACATTTTACACTATTTACAAAAACACAAGATAGATATAGCTTGTTTACAAGAGACTCCCTTGTCACCTAAGGAGCACATTTAACCTTAAATATACTTCATATAAAAATAACTCAAGAGGAGTGACAATTTTATTTAGCAAAAACATACAATATAAAACAATTCATTATATACAAGACAAATTAGGTAGATATATAATAAAGTTTTAATTGGGAAATAAATGGTTGTGTTATGTAATATATATGGCCCTAACGAACAGACGTAAAGTTTTTGGGAAAATCTTTTGACTTTAATATAACCCCAAACCCTTTACTGGATAAGAGAGGTGATCTACAAAATAGAACAAATAGAGGGAATATCTCTACTAGATTTAAATATGAGAAAGCAACTTTTGAGACTTTACAGGAAACCCTTAATCTCGTAGACATTTGGCGAGTAAAAAACCTGATAGAAATTGATTTCACCTGTGTTTCCAGAAATAATAATGCTATGTCCAGGTTAGATATGTTCTTAATCTCTGCAGAACGATTAAATATAGTGAAGAAAGTTCAAATCATGGATTTTACCTTTTTTTAATCTCGCGCTAGTAATTATGAGAATAGGCCCTCAACTTAATATTTGTGGTAGTAATAGGTTCTGTTATCCCTCCTATCTTAATAATTCAATTAAATTCAAACAATTTTAACAAAATAAATGGGAAGAATATCATATAAAAAACAGATCTTACTTAAATAATAGTCAAATCTATTGGGAAGCGGCCAAGGATACTATAAAATCTGATATTATAACATATGTGATAAATCATAGAAAAGAGCAGAAAAAAATAGATCTAGAACTCTCAAAAAAAGTCGCATTAACATTTAGTAATTTTAAAAACAAAGCTAATTTTTAGAATAAAGAAAGTTTTTATTAGCAAAACAAGAGAGCTATAGTTTCCTGAAAGAAAAACTGAGACAATTAGACGCAAGATTCTTTTGCTGGGGGAATAGATCAGGGAAGCTTTTAGCTTCCTTAACAAAAAAACAGAGATCTAAGAATTATATAAATAACATTAATTATAAAAGGTTGAACACACAAGAACCTAATAAAATAGCTAAAGCATTTGCAGATTATTATCAAACTTTATATACAGCACAAAAAAAACAGAACAGGAGATTCTCATAGTTTTGGGGGGAAAATTAACTTGCCGAAAATAGAAAATGATCAACTAGAGATGTTAAACAAACCCATTAAAGGTACAGTCTACATCAGAATTTTTATTGTTTTAAAAGATAGATAATCTCTTTATTACCTATTTCCCAGTTTTGCATAACCAACACAGTTATAATAATATACTTTTAACCTCTGTGATTATCTTGTATCTAAGCCTCTGCAAACTGCCCCTTTTTTCAGTTCTTTTGACAGACTTGCAGTCTAGCCAATCAGTGCCTGCTCCCAGATTACTTCACGTGCACGAGCACAGTGTTATCTATATGAAATATGTGAACTAACACCCTCTAGTGGTGAAAAACTGTTAAAATGCAATCGGAAAGAGGTGGGCTTCAAGGTCTAAGAAATTAGCATATGAACCTCCTAGGTTAAGCTTTCAACTAAGAATACCAAGAGAACAAAGCAAAATTGGTGATAAAAGTAAATTGGAAAGGGGGCGGAGCTAGCCAGCCTAGGAGATGGCTGCTTTCTGACTGAGCTCCTGTGCCCTATCTAAATGTGAACGTAAACGGCATTAGCCACCCTGCACTTTGAAGCGCCAAATTGACTGACATGTGAGCTAATTCACTCCAGCCCATGATCCGAGGGACCTGCTCTGCTCGCCACAGCGGATCGACATATACAGCAAGCGCTCATTGCGCACATAGGCCTGTCGCAGTACAAACTCAGCTTGGAGCCGATCACCTTGTACCGGTCACCTGGGAGCATCACAAAAGTGAGCCACTCAAAGAGAACACCTCCGGAGTGTAAACCGGACCACTAAAGCAAGTATCTGCTGGGGAGCGGAGCGGATCACACTTTGAAATAACCTCCGTGGTAGGCCGCATCCTGCACTTGATTACACTGCGCACTCGATATTCAAGGTCCTGCTACGGAGACAAGTCTAAAGGTGAAACACTCTAAGAGGGTAAGAGAGGGGATAAAATGCGGTAAATTGTCTATGACACTAGTACTGGGGAAACTAACAAAGAACATGTGCATTCTCAATAGAAATAACCGCACACATGCCACAAACAATACTCTTCCAACAGCTCAAACTGGGATGTAATCCCTCATGTTAACACCTTCAACGTTCTCACAATTGAAATGCTGTAATTACACCCTCTCCACTATAAGTTCTCAAATACTGCTCAAAGCAAACAAAACTGCAGTTTGTATTCTTGTCAAGTACCTGCAACACTAGCAAAGACTTAATGAACTGCACACAGAGCATTAATTGGTTTCTCTGCTTCTCTCTTAAAGTGACAACAAAAGCAAGGAGACTAGACCTCTTTAGACACTTACAGCTATGTCTCCAAAAAGGGTTACTAAACCAAGTAAAAACACTAAACTTCTTAAAACATCTACTCACTCAGTAAACAGCTTTTTCAAGACATTAGAAGCTAAGACACCAGCTCCCATGGAAGAAGTGTTACCAGATCAAAGGTCTAACCAAAGTTCATCAGACTCTGAAAGTGATCATACACCAGAAAATATTACAATCCCTACAGCCCTTTTTAAAACATTACCATCAAAGAAAGATTTTTCCTCCCTCCTCTCTCAGGTCAAGCAATGCATCAAAGATGAAATTTCAGACCTCAAAAAAGATATCACAGAAATCGGTCATAGAGTTGAAGCACTGGAAAACAGCCAGGATTTACACGCAGAAGCCATCTCTGACCTGCATGACACTATTCATAAGCAAGATACAACCATCACTGAATTAGAGGATAAGATAGACGATGTTGAAAATCGCAGCAGACGTCAGAACATCAGATTGAGGGGAATTCCTGAATCCATTCCACCATCTGATATTGAACAATACCTCCAAGATCTGTTTAGCACACTGAAAAAAGAAGAAACACCATCCAAAATAAGTTTAGACAGATCCCACAGGGCCTTGCGCCCCAAACCGCTAGCGGGACAACCACCAAAGGATGTTATAGTCCGTGTCACTAGCTTCCAAGAAAAAGAAGAGCTAATGAGACTAGCTAGAGAACAACAGCCCATCAAATATGAAAATGCAGAGATACAAATGTTTGCCGATCTATCACAGAGAACTCTTACAAAAAGAAAATAACTCCAACCACTTACAATGTTGCTAAGGAAGCTAAATATACCGTACAGATGGGGGTTTCCTTTCCATCTCTTGATCCTCTGGAGGGGGAGACGCATCACATGTTCATCCACCAAAGATATACCAGGTATATGTAAAGATCTGGACATTCCATCTCCCCAATTGGAGGAAAATAACACTTCCCAAGAGAGACACTTAAGTCCGGACAAGCCCTCTCCCCTGCCACAAAGGAACGAATGGAGACAAGCCTCACAAAGAAAGATGCGCAAACCTGCACAGCCAACATCTCCAACATTGGATGAAAGGGGATAATGACTAACCGCCACCTCCAAAGATTCTATACTTACCAATTTGAGTCTACTCCTGGAGGGATACCAACTGCAAGTATCTCCAACAAACCTTAATATATTGGGCCTGGAAACCCTGAGAAATGTTGATATGGAGTTTTAAAGGGTAAAATGTTAACTGTTAACTGATGTTGACGTTTATTTCTTGTTCTCATTTAGTCGGGAGTTTATCTCCTTTAAGATAGAAATATGTTGCTAAGATTGTTGTGTCTTATTGTGTTTCTTCACTGTCTTTCCTGTTCACCTTTCCTTTTCTATCCTTTCTTCTCTATCCTTTGTAAGTCTGTATTGCTAAATACTCACATGCCAGAATGCAAAATGTGTTATTGTCAATCACCCTCATTTTTGCTGATTGTACATGATGGTTAATCATACAACACAAAACCTCAACATCTATACTCAAAACACCAAAGGCCTCAATTGTCCCAATAAAAGAAGAATGGCTATTCTAGATCTCCAAAAAAAGGAGGACATATCCTAATGCTCCAAGAAACCCATTTTAAAGGCAAAAACATCCCTAAATATTTTTCTACACACTACCCCCTACACTTCCATAGTTCCAATCCACACAAAAAAATTAATGGAGTGAGCATCCTAATCCACAAATCGGTCCCTTTTCCTAAGACACATATTATACGTGACAAGGAGGGCAGATATCTATGCTTGAAAGGCCTTCTCTATGGTAAACCTGTAACTTTAATGAATGTTTACACCCCAAATTCACATCAAGATAAATTTATAACATCAGTAGTGGACCTAATTCTTACAGAGGCAAAGGGATCATTGATCATAGCAGGAGATTTGAATCTCCCTTTAGACCCCACAGTTGATTGCTCAAACCCCCTCACCAGAACTAGAATCCCACATCATCATACCATATGGCAAAAATTTAAACTTCTCAGCCTGCATGACACCTGGAGATATTTCAACCCCCAAAAATTAGACTTCACCTTCTTCTCACACCCTAATAGGACCTATTCTAGGCTGGACTATATTTTAGTAGATCACCTAATTTTATCCCACACCATACACTCAGGTATTCAGCATACAACATGGTCAGACCATTCACTAGTGACATGCACCATAAAATGGCCCACAGCTCCCACCAGACCTTTCCAATGGAAATTAGAAGATTCAATATTACTAGATCCAACACAAAAAGAACTCTTTCTAGAGCATATAACCTCTTACTTCTCCATAAATTTGTCACCAGACATTAATGTGACCACCCTTTGGGAGGCCCACAAGAGCACTATAAGAGGCAAGTTTATCAAGACTGCCGCCCAAATTAAAAAGAAAAGTCGAGAGGAGATAAATATACTAGCTACAGAAATCGCAGACTTAAATTTCAAACATAAATTAAACCCCTCTGACACTTCTATCCTAGATCAACTCAAGCTTAAAAGAGAAAATATGAACTCTATGCTACATATCCAAACACAAAGAAAACTTCTGGATTTACACCAAACCTTCTACAGGGAGGGAAACAAATCAGGGAAGCTTTTAGCCAGGGCATTAAAAAAAACAACAGCAAAAAACCTACATTCACTCCATCAAAACATCACATGGTAAACAATTAGAAGACACCAAGTCCATAGCCAGGGAATTCAAGGAATTTTACCATAAACTTTATAAACTTTTCCCACTTAGAAACCCGCGAAATCATACACACCTCTGTAATCGATACCTAGACAGCTTGCCTATCCCCAAGCTTAACGCAGACCAATGCCAGCACCTAGATCGCCCCATTCAATCATCTGAAGTACTAGAGGCAATAAAACAATTAAAACAAAACAAAGCTCCAGGCCCTGATGGCTTTACAGGACTATACTATAAGACATTTGCTTCTGTTCTAATACCTCACTTAACATCACTATTTAACTCCATACCAGAAAAATTACCTTTCCCAGATACTATGATGCAAGCGAATATCTCAGTTTTAGCTAAACCTGGCAAGCCCCCAAACATTCCAGCCAACTTTAGGCCCATCTCTTTATTAAATATTGATCTCAAACTATATGCAAAAATACTAGCCTCCCGCCTCAACCACATTCTCCCATCCATAGTTCACCAAGACCAAGTGGGCTTTGTCCCACATAGAGAAGCAAAAGATAATACGGTAAAAGTACTCAATTTGCTAGAACATGTTACACAAAACAAGACCCGACTGTTTTCGTATCTACCGACGCTGAAAAAGCTTTCGACCGACTGGACATACCTACTTTCGACCCTACAACATTTCCATATCCCAGACTCTTTTATCCAAAAAATTCTTGCTCTATACTCAAATCCCACGGCGCAGATTAAGATCAATGGAACCCTTTCTGAGCCGTTTGAAATTCGGAACGGCTCCAGACAGGGATGCCCCCTCTCACCACTTCTGTTCATTTTATCCCTAGAACCTCTGGCTATTAAAATAAGACTGAATGACCAAATCCACTGAATATCTATAGCAGACCATACACACAAACTGGCCATATTCGCGGACGATATACTCTTGACCCTCACAAACCCTATATCATCGCTACAACAGGCAATCACTGAATTAACACAGTTTGGGACGATATCAAATTTCCTAGTAAACATGACTAAATCTGAATACTTACCAATACATCTGACAACTAACGCCCTTAATACATTAAAATCAATTTGTCCCCTTAAACAGCAAACAAAATTCCTGAAATATCTTGGCATTCACATTACCCCAGATAAGACAGACCTCCGCAAATATAACTATGGAGGCCTGATCACAGAACTCCAAACACTTACAGCCCAATGGCTCCCAAAAAACATATCCTGGACAGGTAGAATACAGGCAGCAAAAATGACTCTACTACCAAAAGTTTTATACATTCTTCAGACAGTTCCTATCCCAGGCATACAAAAAGATTTAGATACTATGCAAAAGATCATAAATGACTACATTTGGAAACGTAGACCCCCAAGGATTAACAAAAACACACTCTTTAAACCTCCAGCAGAAGGAGGCTTGGGGGTTCCCCACCTTCGCTCTTATAAACTCGCTATATCCCTACAGAGAATTCTTGAGTGGTACAAATTTAATACACCTAATCATAAAAGCTGGGTCCAAATTGAGTCTAACCTAGCTACCACAGACAACCTAAATACCGCAAGCTGGAACCCGGCTCATTTTACCAAACACTCCATCTCAACATCATCCATCTCCAACGAAACTTGGACAGATTGGAAGCACATCTGTAAAACACCAAACAAAATCTCATCCAGATACTCACCCCTCACTACACTACTGAACAACCCGGAATTTAACCCCGGCATAACCCCAGATCCCAACTCTCACACAGACCCCCAAAAACTCCTCCCCATATATCTCCTAATAGAGGATAATAACACCAATAAAGGTAAATCCCAACTTGACTTAATAGAACACCCCTTCCTCTCCTCTTGGCTCCGTGTACACCAAATGAAACACTATATATCCACACATGAATACAAAGGTGACCTATTTCGCCCCCTCACAGCATTTGAACAGATCTGTATATCCAAAGAGAATATTAAAGGAATAATCTCCAAGTTATACAAACTTACCTTAACACTCACCTATCCAGATCTTCCATCCTACACAAAGAGATGGGATAATGAATTGCACTTAAATACATCAACAGAGACATGGTTACGCAGATTCTCAAATCTTTCGCATTCAGCACACTCAGCCCATGCAAAGGAAACTAATATCAAACTATTAATGAGGTGGTACTTAACGCCAGCCAGAATTAAATATATATTCAAACAAACCTCAGGTTCATGCTGGAGAGGATGCTCCAGAGAAGGGCACCTTTCCCACATTTGGTGGGAATGCCAACATATTAAATCATACTGGTCTAGTGTTTTTCAGATAATCAACAAAACCTTAGGCAGCCAAATGACACCCAACCCAGAATTAATAATGCTAAGCCACCCACCGGAGGTCACTTGTAAAATAAGGAAACACCTTTACTACATCATGCTAAATGCAGCCAATCAGTTAATACTGAAAAAATGGAAATCAGCAATCATACCCACCATTCCAGATTGGATTGACTTAGTCAATAAAAACTTAAAACTAGAGAGATTATACTATCTAAAACTAGACCAACTATCATTATATCTGGACATGATGTTTTTGTGGGAATCTGTTCAATATAATACTCAGAACATATAAACATTTTTTGATGTCCTCACATTATTAAATAATGGGAAAGTTCTCATGCTGTACTTATTAGTCTAGAGACCTTGGACTTTCCTGAATCACAGCGAAACTGTGAAGAGACTCTAAGCTTGAGGCATCATAGAAAAGACTCTAGATGTTGTGATTTGGGCCAATGTGAAAGCTTTATTTTCTCTGTATCTATGAAAATAGACTTGCCTTGTGTTACTCTGTTACTCTGTTATTGTATTAATGTAAAACTCAATAAAAAATAATTAAATATAAAAGTAAATTGGAAAATTGTTTAAAATTGCATGCTCTATCTGAATCATGAAACTTTATTTTGGCCTAGACTGTCCCTTTAAATCAGAAGAGATAAAATAAATAATAAACTGTCTTTCATTGGGGAAAGCATTGAGCCCTGACGGTCTTCCGGACGAATTCTATAAAGTTCTAATGGACAAGACTTTTGCTATTTTGAATCAGCTTTTCCATTCATATTTTATAAATGGCACTATTCCATCTCAAAATTTAAAATGTGCTAATATAATTGTTATCCCAAAGCCAAATAAAGATCCTTCCTTGCTACAATCTTAAAGGCCTATATCACTTATAAATGTGGACTATATCGGCTAGATTTAGAGTTGGGCGGTAGACGTCAAAACCAGCGTTAGAGGCTCCTAACGCTGGTTTTGGGCTACCGCTGGTATTTAGAGTCAGTCATTAAAGGGTCTAACGCTCACTTTCCAGCCGCGACTTTTCCATACCGCAGATCCCCTTACGTCAATTGCGTATCCTATCTTTTCAAATGGATCTTTCTAACGCCGGTATTTAGAGTCGTGTCTGAAGTGAGCGTTAGAATTCTAACGACAAGACTCCAGCCACAAAAAAAGTCAGGAGTTAAGAGCTTTCTGGGCTAACGCCGGTTTATAAAGCTCTTAACTACTGTGCTCTAAAGTACACTAACACCCATAAACTACCTATGTACCCCTAAACTGAGGTCCCCCCACATCGCATTAAAAATTTTTAATCCCTAATCTGCCGACCGCACACCGCTGCCACTTACATTATCCCTATGTACACCTAAATCTGCTGCCCCTAACACCGCCGACCCCATTATTATATTTATTAACCCCTAATCTGCCCACCTCACCGTCGCCTCCACCTGCCTACACTTATTAACCCCTAATCTGCCGAGCGGACCGCACTGCTACTATAATAAAGTTATTAACCCCTAATCTGCCTCACTCCCGCATCAATAACCCTATAATAAATTGTATTAATCCCTAATCTGCCCTCCCTAACATCGCCGACACCTAACTTCAAGTATTAACCCCTAATCTGCCGATTGGAGCTCACCGCTATTCTAATAATTTTTTTAACCCCTAAAGCTAAGTCTAACCCTAACCCTAACACCCCCCTAAATTAAATATAATTTAAATCTAACGAAATAAATTAACTCTTATTAAATAAATTATTCCTATTTAAAGCTAAATACTTACCTGTAAAATAAACCCTAATATAGCTACAATATAAATTATAATTATATTGTAGCTATTTTAGGATTAATATTTATTTTACAGGTAACTTTGTAATTATTTTAACCAGGTACAATAGCTATTAAATAGTTAATAACTATTTAATAGTTACCTAGTTAAAATAATTACAAAATTACCTGTAAAATAAATCCTAACCTAAGTTACAATTAAACCTAACACTACACTATCAATAAATAAATTAAATAAACTACCTACAATTATCTACAATTAAACCTAACACTACACTATCAATAAATAAATTAAATAAAATTCCTACAAATAAATACAATGAAATAAACTAACTAAAGTACAAAAAATAAAAAAGAACTAAGTTACAAAAAAATAAAAAAATATTTACAAACATTAGAAAAAAATTACAACAATTTTAAACTAATTACACCTACTCTAAGCCCCCTAATAAAATAACAAAGACCCCCAAAATAAAAAAATGCCCTACCCTATTCTAAATTACAAAAGTTCAAAGCTCTTTTACCTTACCAGCCCTTAAAAGGGCCCTTTGCGGGGCATCCCCCAAAGAATTCAGCTCTTTTGCCTGTAAAAAAAAACCATACAATACCCCCCCAACATTACAACCCACCACCCACATACCCCTAATCTAACCCAAACCCCCCTTAAATAAACCTAACACTAAGCCCCTGAAGATCTTCCTACCTTGTCTTCACCATGCCAGGTATCACCGATTGTTCCAGGCTCCAAAATCTTCATCCAAGCCCAAGCGGGGGCTGGCGATCCATAATCCGGCGGCTGAAGAGGTCCAGAAGAGGCTCCGAAGTCTTCATCCTATCCGGGAAGAAGAGGCGATCCGGACCGGCAACCATCTTGATCCAAGCGGCATCTTCTATCTTCATCCGATGACGACGGCTCCATCTTGAAGACCTCCACCGCGGACCCATCTTCTTCTTCCGACGACTTCCCGACGAATGATGGTTCCTTTAAGGGACGTCATCCAAGATGGCGTCCCTCGAATTCCGATTGGCTGATAGGATTCTATCAGCCAATCGGAATTAAGGTAGGAAAATTCTGATTGGCTGATGGAAACAGCCAATCAGAATCAAGTTCAATCCGATTGGCTGATCCGATCAGCCAATCAGATT
Source organism: Bombina bombina (assembly GCF_027579735.1). Classification (NCBI taxonomy): domain Eukaryota; kingdom Metazoa; phylum Chordata; class Amphibia; order Anura; family Bombinatoridae; genus Bombina; species Bombina bombina. Next base: position 368,462,819 of record NC_069500.1, read on the forward strand.
GAGCTCGCATTCTATTGGCTGATCGGAACAGCTAATAGAATGCGAGCTCAATCTGATTGGCTGATTGAATCAGCCAATCGGATTGAACTTGATTCTGATTGGCTGATTCCATCAGCCAATCAGAATTTTCCTACCTTAATTCCGGCGGTATTTAAAAGGTGCGGGAGAAAAAAAGCAAGCGTAGCTAACGCACCCCTTTGGCCGCCAAACTCTAAATCTAGGCGTAAGATTTTAATAAAAATATTATCATATAGATTAAAAACTATAAAACCATATTTAAAAAAGGTGGATCAAACAGGATTTGTTTCTAGTAGATCTTCAGCTACAAATTTAAGGAAAATCTTATACGCTATCGAAAAATATGAAGCAAGGGGTGGGGAAGGTGGGGATACTGATTTGTCGGAGGCCTTCCTGCTAGCTTTAGATGCAGAGAAGGACTTTAACAGAATTGAGTGGCCTCATCTCTTCACCTTTTTGGAGTTTGTTAAAAATATATATACAACATCTAGAGCGTATGTTCAAATAAACGGACAGTATTTAAAGTATATACAGTAATGTTATTTAATATTTCTTTGGAAACTTTTAGCCAGATTACGAGATTTGCGTTATGAGTGGCTCGCTACTAACTTGCAAGTTATTTCCACCTTTAAGTTCACCTTCAATTGCGCTGCTATTACAGGTTTGCAAAAAAACAGCGTTTGTGGGCAATATGGCAGCGTTGAGCTCCATACCGCACACAAATACCAGCACTGCTTTGAGCTGCTTTGACGTGCTCATGCACAATTTCCCCATAGACATCAATGGGGAGAGACGGCTAAAAAAAAGCCTAACACCTGCAATGACGGAGCGTAAAGCTCCGTAACGCAGCCCCATTGATGTCTATGGTAAAATAAATGCATGTTTAAACCTAACACCCTAACATAAACCCAGAGTCTAAACACCCCTAATCTGCCGCTGTTCCAATCAGCCAATAGAATGCGAGCTCAATCCTATTGGCTGATTGGATCAGCCAATGGGATTAAAGCTCAATCCTAATGGCTGATTGCATCAGCCAATAGAATTTTTTACCCTTTAATTCCGATTGGCTGATAGAATTCTATCAGCCAATCGGAATTGAAGGGACACCATCTTGGATGACGTCCCTTAAAGGGAACCTTCAGTGTGCGGCTGGGACCGTATGAAGAGGATGCTCCGCACCGGATTTCTTGAAGATGGAGCCACTCCGCGTCGGAAGGATGAAGATAGAAGATGCCGTCTGGATGAAGACTTCTGCCCTCCTGGAGGACGACTTCTTGCCGCTTGGATGAAGACTTCTCCCAGCTTCGTTGAGGACTTCTTGCCACTTGGATGAAGACTTCTCCCGGCTGGATGAGGATGGATGTTCGGTCTTCAAAAACTGTAAGTGGATCTTCGGGGGTTAGTGTTAGTTTTTTTTTAAAGGTTTAATTGGGTGGGTTTTATTTTTAGATTAGGGACTTTGGACACCGTAAAAGAGCTAAATGCCCTTTTAAGGGCAATGCCCACCAAAATGCCCTTTTTAGGGCAATGGGGATCTTAGGTTTTTTAGGTAGGTTTTTATTTGGGGGGGTCGGTTGTGTGGGTGGTGGGTTTTACTGTTGGGGGTTGTTTGTATTCTTTTTTACAGGTAAAAGAGCTGATTTCTTTGGGGCAATGCCCAGCAAAAGGCCCTTTTAAGGTCTATTGGCAGTTTAGTGTAGTCTAGGGGTTTTATTATTTTGGGGGGGCTTTTTTTTATAGGGCTATTAGATTAGGAGTAATTCGTTTTTATTTTTGATAATTTCTTTTTTTATTTTGTGTAATTTAGTGTTTATTATTTTTTGAAATTTAGATAAATGTATTTTTTTAATTTAATTTATTTAATTTTAATGTTAGGTTTAACTGTAAGACAGGTTAGGTTTTATTTTACAGGTAAATTGTTATTTATTTTTACTAGGTAGTTAGTAAATAGTTAATAACTATTTACTAACTAATCAACCTAGTTAAAATAAATACAAACTTACCTGTGAAATAAAAATAAAACTTAAGATAGCTACAATGTAACTATTAGTTATATTGTAGCTAGCTTAGGTTTTATTTTACAGGTAAGTATTTATTTTTAAATAGGAATAATTTATGTATTAATTGTAATTTTTATTTGGAATTATTTTAATTAGGTTAAAGCTAGTGGGTGTTAGGGTTAGGGTGACGTTATGGTTAGGGTTAGATTTAGGATTAGGTTTAGGGGTTAATAACTTTAGTATAGTGGTGGCGACATTGGGGGCAGCAGATTAGGGGTTAATGAGTGTAGTTAGCTGGCGGCAATTTTGGGGGCAACAGATTAGGGGTTAATAACAGTAATGTAGGTTGCAGCGATGTTAGGGACAGCAGATTAGGGGTTAATAAGTGTATGTAGGTGGCGACGATATTGGGGGTAGCAGATTAGGGGTTAATAATATTTAACTAGTGTTTGCGATGCAGGAGTGCAGCGGTTTAGGGGTTAATATGTTTATTATAGTGGTGGCGATGTCCGGAGTGGCAGATTAGGGGTTAATAATTTTATTATAGTGTTTGCGATGCAGGAGGGCCTCTGTTTAGGGTTTAATAGGTAGTTTATAGGTGTTAGTGTACTTTGTAACACTTTAGTTATGAGTTTTATGCTACAGCTTTGTAACGTAAAACCCATAACTACTGACTTTCAGGTGGCGGTACAGATCTTGTAGTTATAGGCTGTACCGCTCACTTTTTGGCCAGACAGGCAAACTCGTAATACCGGCACTGTGGAAGTCCCATTGAAAAATGACTTTTTTAAAGGTGCAGTAGTTACTTTGTGTGCGGTACAGTTATACCTACAACACCTGTAATACCAGCGGTAGTGAAAAAGAGCCATAACTATGCTTTTTCACCATAACGCAAAACTCGTAATCTAGCCGTTAGTTATTTAAACCAGATAATTCCAGGTATTGAAATTAAGAGATGTAAATTGAAATTGGTTGCATATGCAGATGATTTATTATTATTAGTGATGTCGCGAACCTAAAATTTTGCGTTCGCAAACGGCGAACACGAACTTCCGCAAATGTTTGTGAGCCGGCAAATCGGGCGAACCGCCATAGACTTCAATAGGCAGGTGAATTTTAAAACCCACATCGACTCTTTCTGGCCACAATAGTGATGGAAAAGTTGTTTCAAGGGGACTAACACCTGGACTGTGGCATGCTGGAGGGGGATCCATGGCTAAACTCCCATGGAAAATTACATAGTTGATGCAGAGTCTGGTTTTAATCCATAAAGGGCATAAATCACCTAACATTCCTAAATTGTTTGGAATAACGTGCTTTAAAACATCAGGTATGATGTTGTATCGATCAGGTAGTGTAAGGGTTACGCCCGCTTCACAGTGACAGACCAAACTCCCCGTTTAACGCACCGCACTGCATTATTCTAGGACCAAAGGGAATCACAGCACCACGACCACGACGGCCCCTGGGGGGTGGCCTGCCTCTGCCTGTCATTTTTTTTCCGATTAGTGGTACTATGCGTGCAAGCTACTGTGACAACAGATATGAGTGGCACTGTGCACTGGCAGAAGTTGGCAGAGTAAACGCTGTAGGCCTGACACACACGCTAGCAGACAACTAACTGCTATTCAATCTATTACAGTCAAAATTGTATTTTTTTTTAAATGTACACTACTGTTACACCAGATATGAGTTGCACTGGTGTGACACTGTGCCCTGGCAGGCCCTGAAACGCACACGTGTGAAGGAAACTGACTGCTAGTATTTCACAGTCAAATTTCTAGTTTTTTTAACCCCTTAATGACCGAGGACGTACGCCATACATCCTCAGAAAAAATACAGTTAACGCCTGAGGACGTATGGCATACGTCCTCGGTTTGGAAAGCAGCTGGAAGCGAACCTGATCGCTTCCAGCTGCTTTCCGGTTATTACAGGATGCCTCGATATCGAGGCATCCTGCAATAACAAATTTTACCCCTCCGGTACAGAGAGAGCCACTCTGTGGCCCTCTCTGCACCAGGCATCGATGGCCGCATTCGTTGGTGGGTGGGAGCTGAAGTGGGAGGCGGGTGGGCGGCCACCGATGTGGTCCTTGTCAGAGAGGGGGGTGGGATCGGGGGGGGGATTGCCGGGGGCGGGCGCGTGTGCACGGGAGGAGGCGGGCGCCTGCATGGGGAGGGAGCGGGTGGGAACCACTACACTACAGAAAAAAATGTTTTTATAATTGGGAGAAAAGGGTGCAAAATATTTAGAACTTGGAAATCTAAGTGATCTGGGAGCGGGTGAGGGATTGGTCTTGGGAGGGGGAAGCTACACTACAGAAAAATGAAATAAAAATAAAAAAAAAACATTTTATTTGCAAACTGGGTACTGGCAGACAGCTGCCAGTACCCAATATGGCCCCCAATAAGGCAGAGGGGGAGGGTTAGGAGGCTGTTTTGGGGGGGATCAGGGAGGTTGGGGGCTAAGGGGGGATCCTACACAACAGCATATGTAAATATGCTAAAAAAAATAAAAATATATATATATATATATATATAAAAAAGATACCTTTTAGTTTAGTGCTGGCAGACTTTCTGCCAGTACTTAAGATGGCGGGGACAATTGTGGGGTGGTGGAGGGAAGAGAGCTCTTTGGGAGGGATCAGGGGGTCTGATGTGTCAGGTGGGAAGCTGATCTCTACACTAAAGCTAATATTAACCCTGCAAGCTCCCTACAAGCTACCTAATTAACCCCTTCACTGTTGGGCATAATTCATGTGTTGTGCACAGTTGCATTTAGTGACCTTCTAACTACCAAAAAGCAACGCCAAAGCCATATATGTCTGCTATTTCTGAACAAAGGGGATCCCAGAGAAGCATTTACAACCATTTGTGCCATAATTGCACAAGCTGTTTGTAAATAATTTCAGTGAGAAACCTAAAGTTTGTGAAAAAGTTGACAATTTTTTTTAATTTGATCGCATTTGGCGGTGAAATGGTGGCATGAAATATACCAAAATGGGCCTAGATCAATACTTGGGGTTGTCTACTACACTACACTAAAGCTAAAATTAACCCTACAAGCTCCCTACAAGCTCCCTAATTAACTCCTGCACTGCTGAGCATAATACACGTGTGGTGCGCTGCGGCATTTAGCGGCCTTCTAATTACCAAAAAGCAATGCCAAAGCCATATATGTCTGCTATTTCTGAAAAAAGGGGATCCCATAGAAGCATTTACAACCATTTGTGCCATAATTGCACAAAATGTTTGTAAATGATTTCAGTGAGAAACCTAAAATTTGGAAAAATGTAACGTTTTTATTTATTTGATCGCATTTGGCGGTGAAATGGTGGCATGAAATATACCAAGATGGGCCTAGATCAATACTTTGGGTTGTCTACTACACTACACTAAAGCTAAAATTACCCCAAAAAGCTCCCTACATGCTCCCTAATTAACCCATTCACTGCTGGACATAATACACGTGTGGTGCGCAGTGGCATTTAGCGGCCTTCTAATTATCAAAAAGCAAAGTCAAAGCCATATATGTCTGCTATTTCTGAACAAAGGGGATCCCAGAGAAAAATGTACAACCATTTATGCCATAATTGCACAAGCTATTTGTAAATAATTTCAGTGAGAAACCTAAAGTTTGGGAAAAAATTTGTGAAAAAAGTGAACAATTTTTTTTATTTGATCGCATTTGGTGGTGAAAAAGTGGCATGAAATATACCAAAATTGGTCTAGATCAATACTTTGGGATGTCTTCTAAAAAAAAATATGTACATGTCAATGGCTATTCAGGGATTCCTGACAGATATCAGTGTTCCAATGTAACTAGCGCTAATTTTGAAAAAAAAAAATGGTTTGGAAATAGCATAGTTCTACTTGTATTTATGGCCCTATAACTTGCAAAAAAAGCAAAGAACATGTAAAGATTGGGTATTTCTAAATTCAGGACAAAATTTAGAAACTATTTAGCATGGGTGTTTTTTTTATAGTAAATTATAGGATATGATGAAAATAATGGTATCTTTAGAAAGTCCATTTAATGGCGAGAAAAACGGTATATAATATGTGTGGGTACAGTAAACGAGTAAGAGGAAAATTACAGCTAAACACAAACACTGCAGAAATGTAAAAATAGCCCTGGTCCCAAACGGACAGAAAATGGAAAAGTGCTGTGGTCATTAAGGGGTTAATGTACACTACTGTTACACCAGATATGAGTTGCACTGGTGTGACACTGGAGGAAACTGACTGCTATTATTTAACAGTCAAAAAAGTTTTTTTTTTTTTTTAAATGTACACTACTGTTACACCAGATATGAGTGGTGGCACTGGGCAAGTGGGCACAGTATACGCTGTGAGCCTGACACACACGCTGGCAGGCAGGCAACTGCAATTAGATTACACAGGAAAAAAAAAAAAGGAGACTGATGTTCTAGCCCTAAAAAGGGCTTTTTGGGGTGCTGTCCTTACAGCAGAGATCAGATGAGTCCTTCAGGACTATAGTGGACACTGAATACACTAGTCTAGCTATCGATATCCCTATTAAATCAGCAGCAGCTACACTGTCCCTCCTCTCACTAAGAATGCAGCTTCCAAATGAATCTAAAATGGATGCTGTCCAGGAGGTAGGAGGGTCTGGGAGGGAGGGTCTGCTGCTGATTGGCTGGAATGTGTCTGCTGACTGTGAGGTACAGGGTCAAAGTTTTACTCAATGATGATGAATAGGGGGCAGATCGAACATCGCATTTAATCGCCCGCCGCGGCGAAAGCGAACAAGCTATGTTCGCCAGGAACTATTTGCCGGCGAACTATTCGCAACATCACTAATTATTATTTATCACAGATCTTAAAGAACATTTAAATAATATCTTAAAAATTATAGACCAATATAGCCAGCTATCAGGATATAAGATTCATTTTATAAAATCTCAAGTACTCTGGTTACAAAAACCCTCAAAAGATCTTCCTCTACCGTTTCAAGAACTATCTGCACCAATGGAATATTTAGGTATTAAGATTGAATCCAAAACATCAAATTTCTATAAATTAAATGTGAAACCAGCTATAGTAAAATTAAAAGAAATGAAAGCATGGGTGAATGTACCATTATCATTACATGGCAAGATCCATTTAATAAAAATTAAGGTACTTCCTGGTATATTGTATATTTTGCAGATGCTTCCATTAAAGATGACTAAATTGGATTTATTTCAAATTGAAAAAGCCATTAGAATATTTGTATGGAATAATGAGAAAGAAAGAATTGATTTAAAAAAAACTATATTTACCATATATTAATGGGGGATTGGCATTCCCTAGTATAGAATACTTGTCACGCCACTCCCTTGCGCCACTCTGGCTGTTGCCAGGAATGTGGCAGTTGCTGCTCTGGCTGCTACCAGGGATGCAGTGGTTCCTGTGAGTGTGCAGCGATGATGTCATCGCCGCACGTCTCTTTCCATCTGAAGCCGGTCTGGATCTCCTGTGATGCGAATCCTACGCCTATGTAAGTTTCTCACTTACTATCTTCACTGCCCAAGTATAGGTGATGCTTTTTGTGCTCCTGGGTGCTGTGTTACTAAATTGCTGGTTTGCTATACTGTTACTGAACGCTGCCTGTCTGACCACTCTGCTTGCTTAACCCCTGAATTGCTGGATAGCTATACTGTTACTGAACTCTGCCTGTCTGAGCACTCTGCTTGCTTAACCCCTGAACTGCTGGTTTGCCATACTGATATTGAATGCTGCCTTTCTGATCACTCTGCTTGCTTAACCCCTGAAGTGCTGCATTGCCACACTGATATTGAACTCGCGTGTCTGACCACTCTGCTTGCTTATCCCCTGAACTACTGGATTGCTATATTGTTGCTGAACTCCGCCTGTCTAACCAGTCTATTGTATTATCCCTGAACTGTTACTCTGCTGGATTTCCTTTGATGCTGATACCCGCCTCTTCCTGCTCTTTCTATTGATTCACCCCTGAACTGCTTTATTGCCTGAACTGCTGGATTGCCTTCCTGTTACCGGACTCAGCCTGTCTTGATCATTCTCTGTCTTGCCCTGAAGGACTACCCTGTCTACTGTGAGTACTGTTTACCTCATTTCACTAACTTACTCTGCTCTGGGATATTTCCTATCATTCCACTTGACAACGGAATAAGAAGACTACTGGTCAAGTTTGGTCTGATAGAGAGATATTCCATGAGCATTAAATTATACTTGGGCCATGGACCCAAATGAGGTAGCAAGAGCAGTCTCTCTTCAGGGACAGATTCTGGGAACCCATACCATGCACTTGCAGAATTTGGATTCTAAACTAGAGGCTATAACCACTATGCTCTCTCTTTACTGGTTGCAGAGAAGAACACTGCTCTTGTTGTTACACAGTTGGTCCCTGCTGCCAGTGCTACAGCCCTTTCCCCTGCAACTGGAAGTATACTTCAGATACCATTACCTGACAAGTATGATGGAACTGCCGACTGTAGGGGTTTTCTCAACCAGTGCAGGCTGCACTTTCGCAATGCTCCTCACACCTTCCAGTCCCATCCGTCAAAGGTTACTTTTATCATTTCTTTATTGAAAGAGAGAGAGAGGAAAGAACTCCCAAAAGCTAAATATTGGTAACAGTATTAGCAATAAAGTAGGCTAAGATACAGCACTATGCACAGCACTTTTAAAACATTGATAGAATCATTTATTAGTATACATTAAAAGTCCACACATCAATCGTGTATAAGACAAACTCACGATTGATGTGTGGACTTTTAATGTATACTAATGAATGATTCTATCAATGTTTTAAAAGTGCTGTGCATAGTGCTGTATCTTAGCCTACTATATTGCTAATACTGTTACCGATATTTAGCTTTTGGGAGTTCTTTCCTCTCTCTCTCTGATACAATTAACAGTGAACTGCCTAAGGGGACAACCCCCACGGATCTCCGGATGCACCATCTGTTACACGATGTGAGGACGACAGCGTACTGAATTCCAAAGCTAAGTAATATCTGTCTACAACTTTCCTTATAACTATGTGCTTCTTTATTGAAAGACAAGGCCCTAGCCTGAGTCTCTCCCCTTTTGGAACAGAACCCTCAACTTCTGAATGATGCTGATGCCTTCATTTGTGCTTTATCTTCTATGTTTGGGATCTGCGGCCACGCTTCTGCTGCAGAGTACTATCTCTTGGATCTCATTGAGAGCAATAGATCTGTGGCACAATACGCCATCGAGTTTTGCACCTTGGCACTTGAGACCAGTTGGGATGACAGTGCTCTCAAGGCGGCCTTTAGGAGAGGTTTGCATGAGCTCATCAATGACAAGCTTATTTATCGTGATGTTCCTTCTTCCCTGGATGAATTCATAATACTTTCTATCAGTCTAGATTCTCACATTTCAGGAGAGACAAGCTGAGAGAGACAGAACTCGTAGAACCCTTCCCTCTTGTCCTTCTACTCATCCGGTCTCTAGACTATCTTTCCCCTTCAACACCTCCAGTTTCCTCTGTAGAGGAACCCATGGATCTCTCCTCCCTCAAGCACACAGAATCTGAAATACAGAGAAGAAAGAGATTGAGACTGTGTTTTTACTGTGGTTCTAACTCACACCAACTAAAGAACTATGATATTCTGCTGGGAAAAGCCAATGCTTAGAGGATAAAACTGGGGTACCTCTAAGCGTGGTCTCTACTAAATCCCCTAACTCCTCTTGGATCCTGGTACCTGTTACCCTTACCTTCCTTCCAAATTCTGTCCACACACAAGCCTTCATTGATTCAAGGGCAGATGGAAATTTTCTTGATCACCGTTTTATAATTCAGGCAGGGTTGCCTCTTCTGCAGAAAAAAACAATGTCTCAAAATAACTACTCTGGATGGCACTCCCCTTGGATCAGGGTTAATCCATTTTAGAATCAGCACCCCTAAACCTGACTGTGGGAGTCCTTCATACTGAACAGTTGCAGTTTGATGTCATTCATTTCCCAGCACAGCCTGTCGTCCTTGGTCTTCATTGGCTTTGTATACACTACCCTCAATTTGACTGGACTGAGGGACAGTTGGCCTCCTGGGGTACATCCTGCTTCCGCTCCTGCCTGGCTAAGGTTACTCCTCTGCACCACATCCCCATAGCCAGTCTAATGACCCCATTAAGTCTTCTCTCAGTATACACAGATTTTACACCCCACCATCCTTACAACTGCAAAATTTACCTCTTTCCTGGAGCCCCAATTCCTAAAGGGAAGACTTATCCTCTCTCCAAAGCTGAAACCAAGACCATGGAGGATTATATAAAAGAGATGCTAAGATCCTGGACTCCAGATACAGGCGCAGGCAACTACAGTACCTTGTGCATTGGAAGGGTTACTCTGTGGCAGATCGTTCTTGGGTTCCTGCCCGGGATGTACATGCAAAACCACAAGATAGATAGATGTGATAGATACATAGATACATAGATTAGATAGATAGATCAATAGATGCAATATACATTTGATAGATATGATAGATAGATTTGATAGATAAATAGATAGATTTGATAGATATATAATTTCCCAGACAGAGAATTACAAGACGTGTGGTCTGGGACCCATGGTAAGGTTCCCAGAGGCAGTTGCAGTGCCAGGGGAGGTGTATATGGCATGGATTTTAGGAACTGGGAGATGGAAAAAGATGCTTGGTCGGTCCTCCTACTTCAAATTTGGGGCACTGCACGTGCAATCTACTGTAGCACCAGATATGAGTGGTGTGTTAAGTAGTACTATTCTGATCAGTTTAATACCTGTTACTCCCCCTATCGGGGGAGGTGTATATGGCATGGATTTTAGGAACGGGAAGATGGAAAAAGATGCTTGGTCGGTCCTCCTACTTAAAATTTGGGGCACTGTGCGTGCAATCGTTGCCGGACTTTTAGCCGACGGCCATTTGTCCGACGGACATTTGGCCAAAACACAAGTGGCTGTCACAAAACAGTCCGGCCACAAGATAGATAGATTTGATAGATACATAGATTACATACATGAATAGATGCAATATACATTTGATAGATACGATTGATAGTTAGATAGATTTGATAGATAAATAGATAGATTTGATAGATATATAATTTCCCAGACAGAGAATTACAAGACGTGCGTTCTGGGACCCATGGTAAGGTTCCCAGAGGCAGTTGCGGCACCAGGGGAGGTGTATATGGCATGGATTTTAGGAACCGGGAGATGGAAAAAGATGCTTGGTCGGTCCTCCTACTTCAAATTTGGGGCACTGCACGTGCAATCGTGGCCAGACTTTTAGCCGACGGACATTTGGCCGACGGACATTTGGCCAAAACACAAGTGGCTGTCACAAAACAGTCCGGGCACGAGATACATAGATTACATAGATCAATAGATGCAATATACATTTGATAGATACGATTGATAGTTAGATAGATTTGATAGATAAATAGATATATTTGATAGATATATAATTTCCCAGACAGAGAATTACAAGATGTGCAGTCTGTGACCCATGGTAAGGTTCCCAGAGGCAGTTGCCAGGCCAGGAGACGTGTAAATGGCATGGATTTTAGGAACCGGGAGTTCGAAAAAGGTGCTTGGTCGGTCCTCCTACTTCAAATTTGGGGCACTGCACGTGCAATCTACTGTAGCACCAGATATGAGTGGTGTGTTAAGTAGTACTATTCTGATCAGTTTAATACCTGTTACTCCCCCTATCGGGGGAGGTGTATATGGCATGGATTTTAGGAACGGGAAGATGGAAAAAGATGCTTGGTCGGTCCTCCTACTTAAAATTTGGGGCACTGTGCGTGCAATCGTTGCCGGACTTTTAGCCGACGGCCATTTGTCCGACGGACATTTGGCCAAAACACAAGTGGCTGTCACAAAACAGTCCGGCCACAAGATAGATAGATTTGATAGATACATAGATTACATACATGAATAGATGCAATATACATTTGATAGATACGATTGATAGTTAGATAGATTTGATAGATAAATAGATAGATTTGATAGATATATAATTTCCCAGACAGAGAATTACAAGACGTGCGTTCTGGGACCCATGGTAAGGTTCCCAGAGGCAGTTGCGGCACCAGGGGAGGTGTATATGGCATGGATTTTAGGAACCGGGAGATGGAAAAAGATGCTTGGTCGGTCCTCCTACTTCAAATTTGGGGCACTGCGCGTGCAATCGTGGCCAGACTTTTAGCCGACGGACATTTGGCCGACGGACATTTGGCCAAAACACAAGTGGCTGTCACAAAACAGTCCGGGCACGAGATACATAGATTACATAGATCAATAGATGCAATATACATTTGATAGATACGATTGATAGTTAGATAGATTTGATAGATAAATAGATATATTTGATAGATATATAATTTCCCAGACAGAGAATTACAAGATGTGCAGTCTGTGACCCATGGTAAGGTTCCCAGAGGCAGTTGCCAGGCCAGGAGATGTGTAAATGGCATGGATTTTTTGGAACCGGGAGTTCGAAAAAGGTGCTTGGTCGGTCCTCCTACTTCAAATTTGGGCACTGCGTGTGCAATCTACTGTGGCACCAGATATGAGTGGTGTGTTAAGTAGTACTATTCTGATCAGTTTAATACCTGTTACTCCCCCTATCGGGGGATGTGTATATGGCATGGATTTTAGGAACCGGGAGATGGAAAAAGATGCTTGGTCGATCCTCCTACTTCAAATTTGGGGCACGTCGTGTGCATTCGTGGCCGGACTTTTAGCCGATGGACATTTGTCCGATGGCCATTTGTCCGACGGACATTTGGCCGAAACACAAGTGGCTGTCACAAAACAGTCCGACCACGACATAGATAGATTTGATAGATAGATACATAGATTACATAGATCAATAGATGCAATATACATTTGATAGATACGATTGATAGTTAGCTAGATTTGATAGATAAATAGATAGATTTGATAGATATATAATTTCACAGACAGAGAATTACAAGACGTGTGGTCTGTGACCCATGGTAAGGTTCCCAGAGGCTGTTGCGGCACCAGGGGACGTGTATATGGCATGGATTTTAGAAACCGGGAGATGGAAAAAGATGCTTGGTCAGTCCTCCTACTTCAAATTTGGGGCACTGCGCGTGCAATCGTGGCCGGACTTTTAGCCGATGGCCATTTGTCCGACGGACATTTGGCCGAAACACAAGTGGCTGTCACACAACAGTCCGGCCACGAGATAGATAGATTTGATAGATAGATAGATACATAGATTATATAGATCAATAGATGCAATATACATTTGATAGATACGATTGATAGTTAGATAGATTTGATAGATAAATAGATAGATTTGATAGATATATAATTTCACAGACAGAGAATTACAAGACGTGCGGTCTGTGACCCATGGTAAGGTTTCCAGAGGCAGTTGCGGCATCAGGGGACGTGTATATGGCATGGATTTTAGGAACCGGGAGATGGAAAAAGATGCTTGGTCGGTCCTCCTACTTCAAATTTGGGGCACTGCACATGCAATCTTGGCCGGACTTTTAGCCGACGGCCATTTGGATGACGGACATTTGTCTAACGGACATTTGGCCGAAACACAAGTGGCTGTTACAAAACAGTCCGGCCACGAGATAGATAGATTTGATAGATAGATAGATAGATAGATAGATAGATAGATACATAGATTACATAGATCAATAGATGCAATATACATTTGATAGATACGATTGATAGTTAGATAGATTTGATAGATAAATAGATAGATTTGATAGATATATAATTACCGAGACAGAGAATTACAAGACGTGCGGACTGGGACCCATGGTAAGGTTACTTCCTTTTGCACAATCGAATACAGGTTGGGGATTGCCTTTTGTGCAAGAAATTTCGTCCGGGTACCTTCCACTGCGGTGTCCCCTATCAGGGGATGTGTATATGGCATGGATTTTAGGAACCGGGAGATGGAAAAAGATGCTTGGTCGGTCCTCCTACTTCAAATTTGGGGCACTGCGCGTGCAATCTAATGTGCCACCAGATAGGAGTGGTCTGTTAAGTAGTACTATTCCTATCAGTTTAATCCTGTTAAGTGTCTTTTTTTTTGGTTTTGTTTTTGAAGCCACAGTGCAGCACCAGAGGCCAGAAAAATTTGGCATGTACACATGCCTGAAAAATTAGGTATTGTTGCAGCCGCTGCTGTAGCAGCGGCCAGAAAAATTGATGTTTGTTTCCCAGGCAGAAAGTTCCCTAAAACATTGCGGCTTGAACCCTAGTTGGTGGCAGATAAGTCACGCAAGTCATCCAGGATTTGAAGATAAAATACAGCAGCGTGTGGACCATTTTTAGCCCAAGGCAGCTCATCTCATCAGGCCTTTTTTACTCGAATGTATCGCCCAATGTCAGTCCCTTCAGGATCCATCCCTCATTCATCTTAATAAAGGTGAGGTAATCAAGACTTTTTTGACCTAGGCGACTTCTCATCTCAGTGACAATACCTCCTGCTGCACTGAAGGTCCTTTCTGACAGGACACTTGAAGCGGGGCAGGCCAGAAGTTCTATTGCAAATTGGGATAGCTCAGGCCACAGGTCAAGCCTGCACACCCAGTAGTCAAGAGGTTCATCGCTCCTCAGAGTGTCGAGATCTGCAGTTAAGGCGAGGTAGTCTGCTACCTGTTGGTCGAGTCGTTCTCTGAGGGTGGACCCCGAAGGGCTGTGGCGATGCATAGGAGTTAAAAAGCTCTGCATGTCCTCCATCAACAACACGTCTGTAAAGCGTCCTGTCCTTGCCGGCGTGGTTGTGGGAGTCAGAGGATTACTTTCAGCTCTTCCCCTGTTAGATTCACGTTATGCTGTGACATCACCCTTATACGCTGTGTAAAACATAGTTTTTAATTTATTTTGGAAATGCTGCATCCTTTCCGACTTGTAATTCGGTAACATTTCTGGCACTTTATGCATATACCGGGGGTCTAGTAGCGTGGACACCCAGTACAGGTCATTCTCCTTCAGCTTTTTTATACGAGGGTCCCTCAACAGGCACGACAGCATGAAAGACCCCATTTGCACAAGGTTGGATGCCGAGCTAGTCATGTCCCGTTCCTCATCCTCAATGATGTCACTGAAGGTATCTTCTTCCCCCAGCCACGAACAACACCACGGGTACCAGATAGGTGACAACGAGCACCCTGGGATGCCTGTTGTGGTTGGTCTTCCTCCTCCTCCTCAAAGTCACATTCCTCCTCTGACTCCTCTTCCTCACAATTCTCTTCCAGCGTTGCTGCAGGTCCAGCAAGCGATGTTGATAAGGCTGTTTCTGGTGGTGATGGTGACCACAACTCTTCCTCTTCACGCTCATCTACGGCTTGATCCAGCACTCTTCGCAGGGCACGCTCCAAGAAGAAAACAAATGGTATGATGTCGCTGATGGTGCCTTCGGTGCGACTGACTAGTTTTGTCACCTCCTCAAAAGGACGCATGAGCCTACAGGCATTGCGCATGAGTGCCCAGTAATGTGGCAAAAAAATTCCCAGCTGCGCAGAGGCTGTCAAAGCACCCCGGTCATACAAATACTCGTTAATGGCTTTTTCTTGTTGGAGCAGGCGGTCAAACATTAGGAGTGTTGAATTCCAACGTGTCGGGCTGTCGCAAATCAAGCGCCTCACTGGCATGTTGTTTTGCCGCTGGATATCGGAAAAGTGCGCCATGGCCGCGTAGGAACGCCTCAAATGGCCACACACCTTCCTGGCCTGCTTCAGGACGTCCTGTAAGCCTGGGTACTTATGCACAAAGCGTTGTACGATCAGATTACACACATGTGCCATGCACGGCACATGTGTCAACTTGCCTAATTTCAGTGCAGCCACCAAATTACTTCCGTTGTCAGAAACCACTTTGCTGATCTCCAGTTGGTGCGGAGTCAGCCACTGATCCACCTGTGCGTTCAGGACGGACAGGAGTACTGGTCCGGTGTGACTGTCTGCTTTCAGGCAAGTCAACCCCAAGACGGCGTGACACTGCCGTATCCGGGATGTGGAATAGTACCTGTGGAGCTGGGGGGGTGCCGTTGATGTGGAGCAAGATGCAGCAGCAGAAGAGGACTCAGCCAAGGAGGTTATGGAAGAGGATGGAGTAGGAGGAGTAGAGGAGGTAGCAGCAGGCCTGCCTGCAAGTCGTGGCGGTGTCACCAACTCCTCCTCTGCAGAGCCACGCATTCCATGCTTGGCAGCCATCAGCAGGTTTACCCAATGCGCAGTGTAGGTGATATACCTGCCCTGACCATGCTTTGCAGACCAGCTATCAGTGGTCATATGGACCCTTGCCCCAACACTGTGTGCCAGACATGCCATTACTTCCTTTCGCACAGGTTGGTGATTGCCTTTTGTGAAAACAAATTTTGGCTGGGTACCTTCCACTGCGGTGTCCCAATAGCTACAAATTTTTTAAATGCTTCAGACTCCAGCAGCTTGTATGGTAAAAGCTGGCGGGCTAAGAGTTCAGACAAGCCAGCTGTCAGACGCCGGGCAAGGGGGTGACTTTGTGACATTGGCTTCTTACGCTCAAACATGTCCTTGACAGACACCTGATTGTGAGCAAATGAGCAGGAACTGCTCCAGAAGAGAGACGGAGTGGTGGATGGTTGAGAGGGGGCAAGGAGTACAGCAGTGGTTGACGTGGCTGAAGATGCTGGACCAGGAGGAGGATGGCGGCTTTGAGTTTGTGTGCTGCTTCTACTCAAGTGTTGATCCCATAGGCGTTTGTGATGTGCGATCATGTGACTTCGCAAAGCAGTTGTACCTAGGTGGATGTTGCACTTCCCACGACTCAGTTTCTTTTGGCACAGGTTGCAAATGGCATCGCTGTTGTCAGAGGCAGACACACAAAAAAAATGACACACTGCTGAGCTCTGCAATGACGGCATTCTGGTGGTGGCAACAGCATGCGTTGATTGGCGTGCTGTCTGGCTGACCCCGGGTGCCAATGCATGCTGTCTGACTGTGCCACTAGCTCCTTGCGACGACCTCCCCCTGCTTCCAACTCGTCTCCTCCTCCTCCTCTCTGTCTCCCCATCTGAACTTTTCCCCTGTTCTTCTTCTCTTCTTGCGGGCACCCACGTGACAGCCACGGACGCATCGTCTTCATCAACCACTTCACTTGTATCTGACAAATCAACAAAGGAAGCAGCAGTGGGTACAACATCATCATCATCACACCGTACGTCCATGTCTGTAATGATGCCTGACTGAGACATATCACTGTTATCTACATCCTCTGTCAATGATGGTTGCGCATCACTCATTTCTTCCAACTGATGTGTAAATAACTCCTCTGACAGATCAAGTGAAGCGGCTGTGGTGCTAGTGTTGGTGGTGGCGGCAGGCAGGCGAGTGGTGGTAACTTGAGAGGTGCCCGAAAATAAGCTTGAGGAGGATGGTGCGTCAAGGTTCGGAGTGGAAGCTATAGAAGATTGGGTGTCCTGTGTTAAAAAGTCAACTATGTCCTCCTCAGAACTTTTCGAGTTCATGGGACATGGCCTCTGAACACTGGGCATTATTCTACGGCCAAAGGGAATCACAGCACCACGACCACGACGGCACCTGCAGGGTGGCCTGCCTCTGCCTGTCATTTTTTTTTTAAATGTACACTTACACTACTATTAAACAAGATATGAGTGGTGGCACTGGGCAAGTGGGCACAGTATACGCTGTGAGCCTGACACAAAAAAGCAGACTGATGTTTCACAGTCCAAAAAGTTTTTATTTTATTAAATGTACACTTACACTACTATTAAACAAGATATGAGTGGTGCCACAGGGCAAGTGGGCACAGTATACGCTGTGAGCCTGGCACACACGCTGACAGGCAGGCAACTGCAATTAGATTACACTAGCAGACTGATGTTTCACAGTCAAAAAAGTTTTTTTTTACAAAATTTACACTACTGTTACAACAGATATGAGTGGTGGCACTAGTTGGCAAGTGGGCCTGGCACACACGCTGGCAGGCAGGCAGGCAACTGCTATTAGATTACAATAGCAGGCTGATGTTTCACAGTCAAAAAAGTTTTTTTTTTTTTAATTTACACTACTGTTACAACAGATATAAGTGGTGGCACTAGTTGGCAAGTGGGCCTGGCACACACGCTGGCAGGCAGGCAGGCAACTGCTATTAGATTACACTAGCAGACTGATGTTTCACAGTCAAAAAAGTTTTTTTTTAAATTTACACTACTGTTACAACAGATATGAGTGGTGGCACTAGTTGGCAAGTGGGCCTGGCACACACGCTGGCAGGCAGGCAACTGCAATTAGATTACACTGGCAGACTGATGTTTCACAGTCAAAAAAGTTTTTTTTACAAAATTTACACTACTGTTACAACAGATATGAGTGGTGGCACTAGTTGGCAAGTGGGCCTGGCACACACGCTGGCAACTGCTATTAGATTACACTAGCAGACTGATGTTTCACAGTCAAAAAAGTTTTTTTTTTTTTAATTTACACTACTGTTACAACAGATATGAGTGGTGGCACTAGTTGGCAAGTGGGCCTGGCACACACGCTGGCAGACAGGCAACTGCAATTAGATTACACTAGCAGACTGATGTTTCACAGTCAAAAAAGTTTTTTTTTTTAAATTTACACTACTGTTACAACAGATATGAGTGGTGGCACTAGTTGGCAAGTGGGACTGGCACACACGCTGGCAGGCAGGCAACTGCAATTCGATTACACTAGCAGACTGATGTTTCAAAGTCAAAAAAGTTTTTTTTTTTAAATTTACACTACTGTTACAACAGATATGAGTGGTGATATGAGTGGTTCTACCCACTATACCGGCACCCCCGGAGCCCCCCACAACTAAATAAAGTTAGTAACCCCTAAACCGCCGCTCCTAGACCCTGCTGCAACTCTTATAAATGTATTAACCCCTAAACCGCCGCTCCTAGACCCCGCCGCAACTCTTATAAATGTATTAACCCCTAAACTGCCTCTCCCAGATACCGCTGCCACCTACATTATACCTAGTAACCCCTATCCTGCCCCCCTTATACCGTCGCCCTCTTTAATAAAGTTATTAAACCCTACCCTGCTGATCCCGCACCTCGCCGCAACTAAATAAATTGTTTAACCCCTAAACCGCCGCTCCTAGACCCTGCCGCAACTCTTATAAATGTATTAACCCCTAAACCGCCACTCCCGGACACCGCTGCCACCTACATTATACCTAGTAACCCCTATCCTGCCCCCCCTATACCATCGCCCTCTATAATAAAGTTATTAACCCCTACCCTGCTGATCCCGCACCTCGCCGCAACTAAATAAATAGTTTAACCCCTAAACCGCCGCTCCCTGACCCCGCCGCAACTTATATTAAATTTATTAACCCCTATCCTGCCAACCCTACACCGTCGCCACCTATAATAAATTTTTTAACCCCTATCCTGCCCCCCACTACACCGCCGCCACTGTATTAAAATTATTAACCCCTAAACCTAAGTCTAACACTAACCCTAACACCCCCCTAACTTAAATATGAATTAAATAAATCTAAATAATATTTCTATTATGAACTAAATTAATCCTATTTAAAACTAAATACTTACCTATAAAATAAACCCTAATATAGCTACAATATAAATAATAATTATATTGTAGCTATCTTAGGATTTATTTTTATTTTACAGGCAAATTTCAATTTATTTTAACTAGGTATAATAGCTATTAAATAGTTATTAACTATTTAATAGCTTACTTAGCTAAAATAAAGAGAAATGAACCTGTAAAATAAAAACTAACCTAAGTTACAATTACACCTAACACTACACTATACTTAAATAAATTATTCCTATTTAAAACTAAATACTTACCTGTAAAATAAACCCTAAGATAGCTACAATATAATTAATAATTACATTGTAGCTATCTTAGGATTTATGTTTATTTTACAGGTAACTTTGTATTTATTTTAGCTAGTTAGAATAGTTATTAAATAGTTATTAACTATTTAATAACTACCTAGCTAAAAGAAATACAAAATTACCTGTAAAATAAATCCTAACCTAAGTTACAAT
Source organism: Bombina bombina (assembly GCF_027579735.1). NCBI lineage: Eukaryota > Metazoa > Chordata > Amphibia > Anura > Bombinatoridae > Bombina > Bombina bombina. The sequence continues at coordinate 368,482,885 of NC_069500.1, forward strand.
TAAACCTAACACTACACTATCATTAAATTAATTAAATAAATTAACTACAAATAACTACAATTAAATACAATTACATAAACTAACTAAAGTACAAAAAATAAAAAAAATAAGTTACCAACATTTTAAAAATATTACAACAATTTTAAGCTACTTACACCTAATCTAAGCCCCCTAATAAAATAACAAACCCCCCCAAAATAAAACAATGCCCTATTCTAAATTAAAAAAGTTCAAAGCTCTTTTACCTTACCAGCCCATAAAAGGGCCTTTTGTGGGGCATGCCCCAAAGAATTCAGCTCTTTTGCCTGTAAAAGAAAAATACAACCCCACCCCAACATTAAAACCCACCACTCACATACCCCTAATCTAACCCAAACCCCCCTTAAAATAACCTTACACTAATCCCCTGAAGATCATCCTACCTTGAGTCGTCTTCACTCAGCCGAGCAGCGATGGAACCGAAGAGGAGACCCGGAGCGGCAGAAGTTATCTTCCAAGGGGCGCTGAAGAAATCTTCCATCCGATGAAGTGATCCTCCAGTCGGCGCTGAAGAAGTCTTCCATCCGGGCGATTTCATCTTTCAAGAGGCGCTGAAGAAGTCTTCTATCCGGGCGATGTCATCTTCCAAGCGGGGTCTTCAATCTTCAATCTTCATCCCGCCGACGCGGAACATCCTTCTTTACCTACGGACAACCGACGAATGAAGGCTCCTTTAAGGGACGTCATCCAAGATGGCATCCCTTCAATTCCGATTGGCTGATAGGATTCTATCATTCGACTGGAGGATCACTTCATTGGATGGAAGATTTCTTCAGCGCCCCTTGGAGGATAACTTCTGCCGCTCCGGGTCTCCTCCTCGGTTCCATCGCTGCTCGGCTGAGTGAAGACGACTCAAGGTAGGATGATCTTCAGGGGATTAGTGTTAGGTTATTTTAAGGGGGGTTTGGGTTAGATTAGGGGTATGTGGGTGGTGGGTTTTAATGTTGGGGGGGTTGTATTTTTCTTTTACAGGCAAAAGAATTGAATTCTTTGGGGCATGCCCCACAAAAGGCCCTTTTAAGGGCTGGTAAGGTAAAAGAGCTTTGAACTTTTTTAATTTAGAATAGTGTAGGGCATTTTTTTATTTTGGGGAGTTTGTTATTTTATTAGGGGGCTTAGATAAGGTGTAAGTAGCTTAAAATTGTTGTAATATTTTTTAAATGTTTGTAACCTATTTTTTTTATTTTTTGTAACTTAGCTTTTTTTTTGTACTTTAGTTAGTTTATGTAATTGTATTTAATTGTAGTTATTTGTAGTTAATTTATTTAATTAATTTAATGATAGTGTAGTGTTAGGTTTAATTGTAACTTAGGTTAGGATTTATTTTACAGGTAATTTTGTATTTCTTTTAGCTAGGTAGTTATTAAATAGTTAATAACTATTTAATAACTATTCTAACTAGCTAAAATAAATACAAAGTTACCTGTAAAATAAATATAATTCCTAAAATAGCTACAATGTAATTATTAATTAAATTGTAGCTATCTTAAGGTTTATTTTACAGGTAAGTATTTAGTTTTAAATAGGAATAATTTAGTTAATGATAGTGTAGTGTTAGGTGTAATTGTAACTTAGGTTAGTTTTTATTTTACAGGTAAATTTCTCTTTATTTTAGCTAGGTAAGCTATTAAATAGTTAATAACTATTTAATAGCTATTGTACCTAGTTAAAATAAATTGAAAGTTACCTGTAAAATAAAAATAAATCCTAAGATAGCTACAATATAATTATTATTTATATTGTAGCTATATTAGGGTTTATTTTAAAGGTAAATATTTAGTTTTAAATAGGATTAATTTAGTTCATAATATAAATATTAGATTTATTTAATTAATATTTAAGTTAGGGGGGTGTTAGGGTTAGTGTTAGACTTAGGTTTAGGGGTTAATAAATTTATTACAGTGGCGGCAGTGTAGTGGGGGGCAGGATAGGGGTTAATAAATGTATTATAGGTGGCGACGGTGTAGGGGGGGGCAGATTAGGGGTTAATAAATTTAATATAGGTTGTGGCAGGGTCCGGGAGCGGCGGTTTAGTGGTTAACTATTTATTTAGTTGCGGCGAGGTGCGGGATCGGCAGGATAGGGGTTAATAACGTTATTATAGAGGGCGGCGGTATAGGGGGGGCAGGATAGGGGTTACTAGGTATAATGTAGGTGGCGGTGGGCTCCGGGAGTGGCGGTTTAGGGGTTAATACATTTATTATAGTTGCAGTGGGCTCCGGGAGCGGCGGTTTAGGGGTTAATATGTATAGAGTAGCTTGCGGTGGGCTCCGGGAGCGGCGGTTTAGGGGTTAATACATATATTATAGTTGCGGTGGGCTCCGGGAGCTGCGGTTTAGGGGTTGATATGTATAGAGTAGCTTGCGGTGGGCTCCGGGAGCGGCGGTTTAGGGGGTAATAACTTTATTTAGTTGCGACGGTGTAGGGGGGACAGATTAGTGGTGTTTAGACTTGGGGTACATGTTAGGGTGTTAGGTGCAGACATCTCCCATAGGAATCAATGGGATGTCTGACAGCAGCGAACTTGTACTTTCGCTATGGTCAGACTCCCATTGATTCCTATGGGATCCGCCGCCTCCAGGGTGGCGGTTTGAAAACCAGGTACGCTGGGCCGGAAAAGTGCAGAGCGTACCTGCTAGTTTTTTGATAACTTGCAAAAGTAGTCAGATTGTGCCGCACTTGTGTGCGGAACATCTGTAGTGACGTAAGAATCGATCTGTGTCAGACTGAGTCCGGCGGATCGAAGTTTACGTCACAAAATTCTACTTTTGCCGGTCTCTAGCCTTTGATAACTAAGGCGAATCAGCCTCGCCACAAATACGCTGTGGAATTCCAGCGTATTTGAGGTTGACAGCTTGATAACTATATTTAAATAAGGTGTTTTACCTCTTTTTAATTAGTTTATATCCAAAGAATTTTAATGCCTTTCCATATTCTACCAATTGGAGTAATCGTATTATATTTAAAAAAATATATATATATCCTGTTGCTTATTTCATTCAACAACTCAAGGAAAATCTTTTTTTGAATAACAGTTCCTGATTGGAGGGGTGCAGGCTGAATACCTATAAAAAGAATCAAAACAAAAAAAAAAAAAAAAATAGGAGAGGGGCCAGGTCACTAAAATATGCTCGTGCCTGAGCGATGACATCTCTAGGAAAACATACAGCATCAATAAATTGCAGAGCTCTTGAAAATAAAAGTTATGCCAGTCCTTGCCTTAATATGCAAGGAAAACATCAAACAGTTAAGGACTGCTTATCTAGGGCTCAAGCTAAAAAGAATTGTAAGGCAGCAAACTCTGCAACCATGGCATCAGCTGATGATCAAGATAACATATCTGAGGATTCACAGGGAGACCAGCTAACTACCCCATCTGCTACTCTTGTGGGGCAAATAAGAGGGGTATCTCAAAACTGAACTGAGGTCAGCCATAGCAGAGTTGAAGACTGATATTATGAGTATTGGACAAAGAACTTCAGTAATTGAGGATAAAGTGGACGAAGTTATTGAGGATCTTACAGTGGTCCACTCTACTATGTCCGAGCATGAAAAACAGATCTCACTGCTGGAAACTCAAATAGAAGACCTTGAGAACAGGTCTCGGAGATCTAATGTTAGGATTAGAAATCTGCCAGAATCAATTGATAATCTTCAAGAGGTCCTACCTCTAATTTTTCAAAAGCTCGTACCTGATATGGATGAAAAGTTCCTATTGATGGATAGGGCGCACAGGGCACTAAACAGACCCCAAAACCCTAATTATTCCAGGGACATAATCATCAAATTTCATTATTACTCTACTAAGGAGAAAATAGTCCAGACCTCCAGGAAGCTTTCACAATTTGAATTTGAGGGACATAAATTGCAGTTCTACTCTGATCTTTCTCCTACTACATTGATAAAACGTAGGGAACTTAAGCTAGTCATTACTGCCTTGCTGAAAGCTAATCTGAAATAAAGATGGTCTTTTCCTTTCAGACTAATCTGTATACATCACAATACTACCTACTCTTGTACCAATCTGGAGGAGGGTATGGAGATGCTGAAACATTTGCACCTGCAAGTTGAGGAATCATCCATGCCACTACCCCAAAGAACCCCTAGGAAGAAAATACAGTGGATCTGGGACAAAGATACCAGAACACAAGTCCCACGGAAGCGACCTCAGCTTTCTGGTATTGAAGACCCAGGTTAAATAAATGAACTGAGAGAACTTAATCTGGCAACAGTAAAGCTGATCCCTTTTGGCTCAGCCCGCCTGGCAGCAGGAGGAACACTGTCATTACACCTGAACTCTAACCCTTATTGGGTCAGATAAGATATTGTATATACCCTTCATTGACTTAATATCCTTACTTTAAGTTTGAATAAAGTATTGGGAGGAGGGCTGGGTTGAGGGATTTTGTAGCTAAATATCTTGGGATTTATATGAGTCTGGGAAGGTGAAACTTGATATCATGTTTAGTGTGACTATGTTCTTTTTTGTGTTTATCTGGGATATACTGTTCACACATGACCTCTCCACGAATGCAACCGAATATGTTGCTACCAATCAACAGAGTAATAAGATAGGATAGGATGGCATAGCCATTATATTACAGAATAAGCAAACTTAATGACATCTCTGAATGTCAATACTCTTTAGATTAGATAGATAGGAAATATAAAACTGGCCGACTTGTAGAGTTAGATAGCTCAAGTCGCTAAGAAATATGTTTAAATTGATTAATGAAAGGTCTAAAGGTTTGTTAAACAAGTTGCAATAGTTAAACAACCCAAGTTTAGATGAGACTCTACAGAGCTGCTTAAAGGGCCACTAAACCCAAAATCTTTCTTTCATGATTCAGATAGAACATACAAATTTAAACAACATTACAATTTACTTCTATTATTTATTTTGCTTCATTTTTTAGATATCCTTATTTGAAGAAAAAGAAATGCACATGGGTGAGCCAATCACATGAGGCTTCTATGTGCAGCAACCAATCAGCAACTTCTGAGCATATCTAGATATGCTTTTCAGCTAAGAATATCAAGAGAATAAAACAAATTAGATAATAGAAGTACATTAGAAAGATGTTTAAAAATGCATTCTCTTTCTAAATCATAAAAGAAAAAAATGTGGGTTTCGTGTCCCTTTAAGGGAATAGTGTATGGTTTGTTTATTATGTTGTTATGTTCTCGTTTAGGTATGAGTATTTACTACTTAAAATAGTCTAGTGTTAGGTTTAGATAAAACATTTGAGTTAGACCCCTTATAGGACATTATTGATCTAGGCTGAGAAGCACTTGATACATTGGCCCTATTATTATCTATGTATTACTTATCTGTTTGTTTATATGAATGTATCCAATGCAGGTTTGCGCCTCTGTTAAAAAGGAACTGGTTTAACTAATTGTTGTTTATGTATCGCTTACAGATACAATTATTCCTCTACTGGGTTTTTATTTCTAATTCTTCTCTTTTCTCTTTCTGGTTTTCCTCTCCCATGGTCGCTCGTGGGTCGCTCCGGCTTGTAATCCTAGATGCAACTTCAAGGGTTGTCGTCCATCGTGAATCTCTTAGGAACATAGTAAGCATTTGCACTCTACGACACCTAAGGGTCATACTGTCAAATAAGCATGCACATAACTGTACCAATGTCTTTTAAAATAATCTCTCATAACATGAGGGGCCTACATTCACATGTAAAAAGAAAAAAAGCTATAGCAGAATATAAATCGCTAAATGCACATGTTATCATGCTACAAGAAACCCATTTTACTACCACTATCACACCAAAATATTGGGATGCAGCTTTCCCAATTCAATATCATGCAGTAGGAGCCAAAAAAAAAGAGGGGTTACCATTTTGTTGCAATCCTCTCTAAATTTTCAAGAGGAAGAAGTGATTAGAGACCTTGAGGGGAGATTTATTATTCTAAAGGGAAAAATTCAGGGAAGCCCGATAGTTCTGGGAAATATATATGCCCCTAATGAGAATCAGAGTAGATTCCTTTCCAAAATTAGTAAAATTTTAACTTCTTGGAAGAAATATAAGATAATCCTGGGAGGAGACTTTAATCTGGCAATTAATGATCAGTTAGACAGGTCCCCAGCGCCACAAAAACATTCCTCTAAGATTTTAAGTGATTTAATACTTGACCACAATTTAGTAGATGTCTGGCGTATATGCAATCGCAAAGCGAAATTTTTTACCTATTATTCAGCTGTACATCAGTCCTATCTTGGATTAACTACATCTTTACTAGCCAAATCCTATGTCCTTTACTATCAGACACAAATATATCTCAAACCTCCTGGTCTGATCACTCCATTGTAGAGATTTCCCTGCGTTTTTTTTTTTACCCTTCACGAATGAGGAATTGGACACGACCTCCATCTGTTAAAAGATGAAGTTATCTGCCAAAAACTAACCAAGTCTATTAAAGACTTCTGGCAAGTAAACAAAGGATCTTACGGATAATCCGTTATTTGCTTGGGGGGCATTCAAATCATACCTCAGAGGTATACTTATTCAAGAAAAGGCTAGTATAAACAAAAAGAAAAGAGATATTCTCCAGCAAAAAAAAAATAGAACTAACTCAATAAGCAATATTTGGGCTAATAAGGGATTATATTGAATTGCCGATGTTTGGGTAAATTTAAACGTCATTTCCTTTGAGCAGTATAACTCTATCCAGCCGGCCTCACCAGATTCCTGGTTCCACTTTCTACAACTAACATCCTGAGTGAGAGAGGTGGGAATACCACCTAAATACTCAGATCACACACCTTTTGAAAAACTATGCATCTCAGCAGCCAGAACTAGGGGAGCTATCACTATTCTATATAATTTGTTAAATGCTTGTAGTTCAAACAGCAAATTACACTTTATTGAAAAGTGGGAGGAAGAAGGACAATTTATGAAAGAACCCTTGGAATGGTCCAATATTTTAAAGTTGGGACAGGCCTGTTCCATCAGTGCTAACTTAAAATAAAGTTTTATTAAAGTTGCATATAGATGGTACTTACACCCAAGCAGAGTACAATGGAGAGATAAAACTTACAAAAATTGTTATTGAGGCTGTAAGGAAATAGGCTCCTACACACATATGTGGTGGTCCTGTCCAGATGTCCAGAAAATCCGGACACAAACCAGTAAACTTCTTGGTGAAATTCTGGATAGACAAATTATTTTAAATAAAGAACAAGCTCTACTACATTTCCCAATTATGGGCCTCTCCAAAGCTAGGTTAAAGTTAGTGGGAATCATTTGCACAGCTGTTAAGACTACGATTGCAAGATACTGGAAGTCCTCGGTTCCTGGTTATAGTCTGAAACTTAACAAAATTAAATATTATTACCAAATGGCGGATGTTTCATCTACCTTACTTAAAACTAGAACAGAGTTCCTCCAGGTTTGGGAAGACTGGATAATTTGGTTAGATAAACAAAGGATGGATAATAGAAAGAGTTTACAAACAAACGACGCAGGAAATTTGGAACGCACGATGCAAGGTGCGGCTGACCATGAGTGACATATGCTCTCGATCTCTCCTTTTTCTTTTTCTCTTTTCTGTCTGAGATTTCTTCTTCTTTTCCTTTTTCTCTTCCCTTACTTTATCTATAAAATAAAAAAGAATAGGAAATGTTTTTTTTCCCCTTGTTTGACATCTTCTGGGGATTTCCCCCAGCCATGATTGATACTATGATGATATTGTTGTAACTTGTAACATCTGATATGGGGGCCTATATGAAGAAGAGGGTTCCACATGTCTGTACAACAGTTTATGTAAGACAAGAATTGTCTTTTTATATCTGCATTTATGTAAGTTATGTCATGGATGACTTTAACGAATAAAAATTATTTCGTAAGAAAAAAAAAATAGCAGACATATATGGCTTTGGCGTTGCTTTTTGGTAATTAGAAGGCCGCTAAAAGCAGTGAAGAGGTTAATTAGGGAGCTTGTAGGGTTAATTTTAGCTTTAGTGTAGTAAACAACTCAAAGTATTGATCTAGGCCCATTTTGGTATATTCCATGCCACCATTTCACCGCTAAATGCGATCAAATAAAAAAAATCATTCACTTTTTCACAAACTTTAGGTTTTTCACTGAAATTATTTACAAACAGCTTGTGCAATTATGGCACACATGGTTGTAAATGCTTCTCTGGGATCCCCTTTGTTCAGAAATAGCAGACATATATGGCTTTGGCGTTGCTTTTTGGTAATTAGAAGGCCGCTAAATGCTGCTGTACATCACAAGTGTATTATGTCTAGCAGTAGAGGGGTTAATTAGGGAGCTTGCAGGGTTAATTTTAGCTTTAGTGTAGAGATCAGCCTCCCACCTGACACATCAAACCTCCTGATCCCTCCCAAACAGCTCTCTTTCCTCCCCCACCCCACAATTGTCCCTGCCATCTAAAGTACTGGCAGAAAGTCTGCCAGTCTTAAAATAAAAGTTAGGGGTTTTTTTATATATATTTTTTAAAAGCCATATTCTGCTGTGTAGGATCCCCCCTTAGCCCCCAACCTCCCTGACCCCCCCAAACAGCTCTCTAACCCCTGCTCTACCTTATTTGTGCCATCTTGGGTACTGGCAGCTGTCTGCCAGTACCCAGTTTACAATAAAATGTTTTTTTTCCCATTTTTTCACTATTTTTCTGTAGTGTAGCTTCCCCCCCAAAGACCAACCCCCTCCCAGATCCCTTAGATACCAATTGCCTCCCTCCTCTCTCCCACTTTATTTTCCAAAATGTTCCATAGTGTAGCGGTTCCCACCCACTCCCCCCCCCCGTGCACGCGCCCGCCCTCCCCGGTGACTCCTCCCGCGATCCCGCTCCCCTCTGACTGATTGCTCACACCGATGGCCACTCTCTCTGCAACGACTGGCTAAAAACTGTTATTGCAAGATGCCTCAATATCGAGGCATCACTGCAATAACAGGAAAGCGACTGGTACGTCCTCGGTCGCTAACTGCATTTTTTTGCAGGACGTACCCCATAAGTCATTGGTCGTTAAGGGGTTAATTTGATTTTGCTTTGAATATTCCAGTGGAAATTCCAGTGCAGTGTCCCTTTAACCCTCTGTGTGTTCCTAAGAATGTCCAATAAACATATCTTCATATCTGGAATCTGATCTGGGTAGGTGAGCCGTAAATCCTAGGGAAAGATATAGTTTCTTTCTTTTTGTGGTTCATTCTACTGCAAGGTGAAATTACTATTCCAAGAGTCATAATATGGATTCTGTTAGACATAATACAATACTAATTTATCCTTAACATCAAGGTTGTGAAAGCAAAAACCAGTAAGTTTTACCAATGGAAAAAGATTATGGATATTATCATGAGGTGAATCGGATGGAGTTTGGGAATGTGCTAACATTTTCAGTATTTTCATTTTCCATACTTGTAGCACAGCCAAATATATCAGCATATCTCTAACTTCGCAATTCAGCGCCAGGCTTCAGTTCTTTCTATAAGCTTTTAGCAGAATTTCTCTTTAGTTTGAATTTCTTCTATGTAGCTACATTATTTTTCCGTCTACCAAATCCCTGTTAAAGGGACATATTACTTAAAATGTTTTATTAAATATATGAAAGAATAGCACATATATTTTTAAAAATATAGGTTGTTTTTTTTGTTTCTTATTTTTTGTTTTTGGTGGGCTTTATTGGAATATTTCAGAAAGCATAAGAGCAGATAGAATATAGACAGGTTCAGATAACAAAGAAAATCAGTTCAGTGGTTCTAAAACAAAGTTCTTGTATCTGAGTTCAGGCCATAAAGACTATGGGCCCCATTGCTTCAGGCTTGCCAGAAACGGAAGTTAAGAAGCAGCTGTCATTTTAGGGGGTGGATTGAAATCATCCCGATACGATCGACAGTCCCTGCTAGCGGCAACAGGGGGCAGCATTGCACAAGCATTTCACTAGAGATGCTTGTGCAATGATAAATGATGACATATATTAAATCTACCCCTATAAATCAGTTTTGAGGTTATTTATAAAGGTAAATTTTTAAAAAATAAATTACTTTTTAAAAAAAAATATGAGTCCAAAACATCTATTCAAGATAAACAGTAGAAATAATACGAAAACAACAATACCAACATAAAGAATTAAATTAACAATAATATTTTTCTGCCCCTATATTAAAGGGACAGTATACACCAATTTTCATATAACTGCATATAATAGACACTACTACAAAGAATATGCACAGATGCTGATCTAAAAATCCAGTATAAAACCTTTTTAAAACTTACTTAGAAGCACTGTGGATGAGGTTTGGCTGGGGCACCCAGTGAAAGAGGCTGGGTAAACAAAAAGAGCAGACACTCTCCCCTCCCCCGCATATGAAAAGGCAGATATCATAACAGGAGCCAGCAGGAGTCTGAAAATCAGCACAATCTTATTAAAAAAAAGGCAAACTATACATTTTTGCAAAAACACTCCCAGATGGGCTCTATAAATGGATCATCTACAAAACATTTATGCAAAGAAAAATCTAGTGTACAATATCCCTTTAAGGGGGCATGCAAAGACTAAGAAGGAAGAAGGGGAGAAAAAGGGAATAAAGGGGAGGGAAAGGAAAGGAAGGCGGGTAGGATGAGAAGGTGGGGAAGGGAGAAATACATTTGCTTTATCCTAATTATGGATTAGATTACAAGTTATACAAATTATAGTTTCTCTTGACCGCGCTATTATTTGATATTACAAGTCCATGGCAAAGCACGTTAACCAGAAAATAGTGCACCGACTTCGCTCAAGCACAGCTATTACTTTCAATGGATATTACAACCATGCTAATTTGTGCTGGTATTAGAAGTTGAAAGTTATAGGATGTGCCCGAGGGCAAGCCAAAGCTATGCTACAATATCTAGTGCACCTTGAGACCTGAAGTAAACTGTAAGGGTTAAAAATAAGTTGCATAAAACACTACTAAAACATATTAAAATAAAGTATTACACACATACATACACTTTTTGATAAAAAATATATCATTTAAATATTAATAAAAAAGTGTTAAAAGACTTAAAATGATTATGGTATATGGCAAAGTGTTTGACTGGAAAGGGCTCCAATGTGTATAGATATGTCTAAATATGTGTATCTGTGTCTATATATGTTTTTATTACACATGTGCTTTTTATTTCGGCTGAATTTCGTTTTTGGTCGAATTTTGGCTGATTCTGAGATTCAAATGCATCCGAATTTCCGAATCAGCACCATAACTAAAATCTCAAAAAATTCCTAAAATGAATAAATCAGTTTCAAAATTTTCGGATCCATTATTCATATTCGGAATTTTTATTGTTCTAATCTAAGCCGCAGTTACCCCACATCGCTGACACTAACTAAATCACTAAATAAAGCTATTAACCACCAAAACGGCCATTCCCGACATCGCCGACACCAACTAAATCACTAAATAAAGCTATTAACCCCTAAACTGAAATTCCACGACATAGCTGACACTAACTAAACCTATTAACCCCTAAACCGCACTTTTCCGACATCGCAATACTAACTAGACCTATTAACCCCTAAACCGCAGTTCCCAAACATCGCCAACACTAACTAAACCTATAAAACCCTAAACCGCAGTTCCCCGACATCCCCAACACTAACTGAAACACTAAATAAACCTATTAACCCCTAAACCGCCATTCCCAAACATCGCCAACACTAATTAAACCTATTAACCCCTAAACCGTGGTTCCCAAACATGGGCAACAATAACTAAACCTATTAACTCCTAAAACACCGGCCCCCACATCTCAACAACCTAAATGAAACTATATTAACCCCTAAACCTAACACCCCCTAACTTTAACATAATTAAAATAGACCTAAATTAAAGTTACAATTATTTACTAACTACCTATTAAAAAATAAATACAAACTTACCTGTGAAATAAAAATAAAACCTAAGCTAGCTACAGTATAACTATTTACTAACTACCTAGTTAAAATTAATACAAACTTACCTGCGAAATAAAAATAAAACCTAAGCTTACACTAATAAAACCTAACATTACTAAAAATAAAAAACCTAACATTACTAAAAATAAAAAAACTAGCATTACTACAAAATTAAAACTACAATTACAAAAAATAATAAACACTAAAATTACAAAAAAGAAAAAAACTACCATTACAAAAAATAACAAACAAAATTTTCCAAAAAATTAAAAATTATTCTTATTCTAATACCCAGTTTAAAAAAAATATATATATATTTTTTTTTTTATAATAAACTACCAATAGCCCTTAAAAGGGCCTTTGTAGGGCAAAGTTATCTCATTACAAACCCCCACCCCCAACCCACAAAATAAAGAAACCTAACTAAAAAAATCTAATCTACCCATTGCCCTGAAAAGGGCATTTGTATGGGCATTGCGCTTAAAAGGGCATTCAGCTCTTTTTTGGCCCATTAAAATAAAAAAGCCCTAATCTAAAAAGAAAGACACCCCAAAAAACAAAAAAAACCCTAACACTAACCCCAAAATTGGTACTCACAGTTGCTGAAGTCCGGCGAACGATCTTCATCCCAGTGGCGAAGCATCTTCATCCAGGCGGCTTCATTTGAATCAGCCAATAGGAATGAGAGCTGCTTAAATCCTATTGGCTATTCAAATCAGCCAACAGGATTTAAGCAGCTCTAATTCCTATTGGCTGATTTTAATTTTTCAGCCAATAGGAATGCAACGGTACTTCAATATAAAAGGAGTACCTTGCATTGAATCCTCAGTGTGCAGCGGACAATCACATAAAGAGGACCTCCACATCAAACCGATGGACCTCCGCCTGGACCTCCGCCTCCGCACATCGACTTCTCCGCCTCCGCAGGGATGAAGAAGATGCCAATCCCGTTATGGATTAACATTGAGTCACCTGGATGAAGATGCTTCGCAGCTGGGATGAAGATCATTCGCCGGACTTCAGCAACTGTGAGTACCAATTTTGGGGTTAGTGTTAGGTTTTTTTCTTTTTTTTTCTTTTTTAGATTAGGGCTTTTTTTATTTTAATGGGCAGCAAAAAAGCTTAATGCCCTTTAAAGGGCAATGCCCTTTTCAGTGCAATGGGTAGGTTAGGTTTTTTTTATTTTGTGGGTTTGGAGGGTGGGTTTTGTAATGTTAGGGGGTGTTTGTTTTAATTTTTTGCAAAAGAGCTGTTAACTTTAGGGCAATGCCCTACAAAAGGCCCTTTTTGGATAATTTCTTCTGTTATTTTTTGTAATAATAGTTTTTTTTCTTTTTTGTAATCTTAGTGTTTAATATTTTTTGTAATTGTAGATTTAATTTTTTAGTAATGTTAGTTTTTTATTTTTAGTAATGTTAGGTTTTATTAGTGTTAGTTTAGGTAAGTTTGTATTTATTTTAACTAAGTAGTTATTAAATAGTTATATTGTATCTATCTTAGGTTTTATTTTTATTTCACAGGTAAGTTTGTATTTATTTTTAAATAGGTAGTTAGTTAATAATTGTAACTTTAATTTAGGTCTATTTTAATTTTGTTAATGTTAGGGGGTTTTAGGTTTAGGGATTAATATAGTTTAATTTTGGTTGTTGCGATGTAGGGGCTGGCGGTTTAGGGGTTAATAGGTTTAGTTAGTGTTGGCGACATTTGGGAACAACGGTTTAGGGTTTAATAGGTTTATTTAGTGTTTCAGTTCGTGTCGGTGATGTTGGGGAACTGCGGTTTAGGGGTTAATAGGTTTAGTTAGTGTCAGCGATGTTTGGGAATGGCGGTTTAGAGGTTAATAGGTTTAGTTAGTGTTGGTGATGTTTTGGAATGGCGGTTTAGAGGTTAATAGGTTTAGTTAGTGTCGGTGATGTCTGGGAACTGCGGTTTAGGGGTTAATAGCTTTATTTAGTGATTTAGTTAGTGTCGGCGATGTCGGGGAACTGTGGATTAGGGGTTAATAGGTTTAGTTATTGTCGACTATGTGGGGGGACGGCGGTATAGGAGTTAATAGCTTTATTTAGTATTGGCGATGTGGGTGGCGGTGGCGATTTTAGATAATTTTGTTTCGGCAATCGCCGGCATATTAGTTATGTTTAGTTAAATCGTTTTTTTTTTTTATCCTTTTATTTTTTTCGTATCCATTCTTTATTCATATGCATTATTCTATACTAAACTTCAGAATAGAATAATGCATATGAATAAAGAATGGATGCAAAAAACAAACAGATCCAATAAAACGATTTAACTTAACATAACTAATTTGCTGAAACAATTTTTTTTTTAAACTTAACTAAACTAATTTGCCAAAACTAAATTATTTATTTAACTAATGAAAACAAAACTAAACTAAACTATTTTTTTAGCGTTGCACATGTCTAGTTTTTAGATGTGCAAATATGTATGTGCATATATATATACACATAGAAAAAAATAAAAACACATGTATACACATATACAGTACTGTACAAAAGTCTTAGGCACTAAACCGACACTGTTTAAAACCTACATTTCTAAACCCAAAGGTAGTGATAAATATTTTACATTCCAATGTTCTTAACATAGAAGAAAATTCTCTTTTTTAAAAAAAAATATACTGTAAATACACTTTTCAGCCATTTCCAGGCAAATACCTTAAAGCATGAAATTTAATTTTTATTCAGTTTTAATGTGTTTTGAATAGAAATACTTTAGATTCCAAAGTTCCTCACATAAAAGTGTCCTTTGTATTTTAATATTTGTATAAATAAATATATATATTTATGCATGTATATAAGGATATATGGATATATAATATATCTATCTATCTATCTATCTATCTATCTATCATCTATCTATCTATATATTTAAAACATTATCAGAAATATAAAAAAAAATATCTATTTTAAATAAAAAGAAAATTTTCTTATATGTAAAGAACATAAGAATTTAAAGTATTAATAACTACCTTCGGATTTATCCCAGTTGGTCTAACACAGTGTCGGGATAGCTTGCAAGCAACGTGTTAGTTTTTTTTTTTTTTTTTTAACAGTGCACTCCATTGAAGTCTAGGGGGGAAGAAGTGGTTGTGATATCCAAAGTTCTGAAGTTTGCATGCATTGGGATTTGCTCTTGCGCTAAATTTTAATTTTTAACTGGTAATATGTGTTAAAATTGTGTGCGCGAATTAAAAATTCCGATAGCACACCACTTGTAATCTAGCCCTATATTAGTTAAAAAGACGAGTCTGCGGGTAGAGAAAACTGTCTGCACCAATATATCCAAAAGCATAGGGGCCTATTTATCATTGCGTCAATCTTGACGCATTTACTGGAGTCAATACACTCGCCAGACATCGCTGCCGCAAATCTACATAAGACGCCCTTATTTAATAAAAAGTCTGTCAAAAACACATGCGTCAAGTACGGAGCGATGAGCATCGGACTATTGATAAATAAAAGTCATCAATGTCGCGGATATTCTTTTTTTCCAACTTTATTTATACCATTTCATTACTGTCCATGAACAAGCACATTTCTCTAAAGCTAATCTTTTATTTTTTATCTGTTAATGTCCAAGAAGTAGCAAGATTTATACCTGAACAAACAATAATCTCATAGAAAGTTATTTTCTATGAATTTGTTATACAAAAAAACTGATATATGATTTTTCCACATAAATGTATGTGTATTTGTATTTCTATAAATCATGATATGCCTATTTCATGTTTTTTGTTTTTTTAAAATGATTATTAATGCTAGAATTTGTACATATATCTTTGCACATACTTGTATATTTATATGTGTTATGTCAGAAATCTTTTGCAAACATATTTACATGTCCCTAAATTCCTTTTTTTTGTTCTAAACAATGTTGTCTTTCATATCTATGTGTTTATTTATATCACTTTATATATATAGTGTAAATGTATTATTATTCTGAGCATGAATAATTGCAAATATAACATGGAAACAGGGTATCATATGTATTTATTTGCAAATGGATATTTTAAGAGCTGGGACAGTTTTCTCTTTGCACCTGTGTAACCCCCTCCTGATTGCAGTGTAGTTTTAAACACCACCCCTACACAGGTGTTGTAAAATGGGCTGGCATATAAGATGACATTTCTTAATGAAAATTAAATTCAAGAGAAGGAAGGAAAACACTGAAAATAGCATGACAGTAAAGAGGTGATTTTAATTTATGCTGTATCTGATTCATGACAGTTTAATGTTAGGTGGGTTATCCCTTTGAGCTATCAGTTTAAGATTATATTGAATCAAACATCATTCAAATTTTAAAATCATTGTCTAAAATATTACACTGTGTGTCCTAATGTCTTCATCAATGTTTAACTTTAATACTAATTTCACATATACATACTTTCAAAGTATAATACACAATGTAACAAACGGCACTTACAAGTTCTGATGAGTGATCAATGACACACGTATCGAGCAATTTGATTCATTAGTGATAGTAGAAAATGTATATTTAAATCAGATTGGCTGATGTCATAAATCATGTGATTATGCATTTCCCAATCAAAAGTGGCTGTTTAGAAGTATTGCGTCAAATTTTGTGCGAAAAGTGTTGCATCAAATTTGGTGTGAAGTGGAGAGTGGGACTTTTATTACATGCCTTAAACATGGTGCAAATAAATTTATCAAAAAAAAAGTTAGCTATATTATGTTATGTAGTTATTTCATTTTTATCTCTATATCTACTAGTATACCAAGTTTAGAGCAATACTTCAGACCAAGTTGAGAGCAATACTTCGCACCAAGATTGGAACAATACTATCCCATTGATTTTTATGGTATTCGCGGCCTCAAGGGTGGCGGTTTGAATGATAGATACGCTGTGCTGGAATTTACGCAAGAGTACCTGTTGAATGTTTGATAAATTGGGAAGAGGGTCAAATAGAGTTGAATGTGAATTCGAAACATCTAGAATGACGCAAGCATCGATCTATGTCAGATTGAGATCGCGGGATAGTATATTACGTCACACATTTCAACATTTGACGATCTTGATGCTTTGTTAATTATTTTTAGTAATGTTAGGTTTTATTAGTGTTAGTTTAGGTAAGTTTGTATTTATTTTAACTAAGTAGTTATTAAATAGTTATATTGTATCTATCTTAGGTTTTATTTTTATTTCACAGGTAAGTTTGTATTTATTTTTAAATAGGTAGTTAGTTAATAATTGTAACTTTAATTTAGGTCTATTTTAATTTTGTTAATGTTAGGGGGTTTTAGGTTTAGGGATTAATATAGTTTAATTTTGGTTGTTGCGATGTAGGGGCTGGCGGTTTAGGGGTTAATAGGTTTAGTTAGTGTTGGCGACATTTGGGAACAACGGTTTAGGGTTTAATAGGTTTATTTAGTGTTTCAGTTCGTGTCGGTGATGTTGGGGAACTGCGGTTTAGGGGTTAATAGGTTTAGTTAGTGTCAGCGATGTTTGGGAATGGCGGTTTAGAGGTTAATAGGTTTAGTTAGTGTTGGTGATGTTTTGGAATGGCGGTTTAGAGGTTAATAGGTTTAGTTAGTGTCGGTGATGTCTGGGAACTGCGGTTTAGGGGTTAATAGCTTTATTTAGTGATTTAGTTAGTGTCGGCGATGTCGGGGAACTGTGGATTAGGGGTTAATAGGTTTAGTTATTGTCGACTATGTGGGGGGACGGCGGTATAGGAGTTAATAGCTTTATTTAGTATTGGCGATGTGGGTGGCGGTGGCGATTTTAGATAATTTTGTTTCGGCAATCGCCGGCATATTAGTTATGTTTAGTTAAATCGTTTTTTTTTTTTTATCCTTTTATTTTTTTCGTATCCATTCTTTATTCATATGCATTATTCTATACTAAACTTCAGAATAGAATAATGCATATGAATAAAGAATGGATGCAAAAAACAAACAGATCCAATAAAACGATTTAACTTAACATAACTAATTTGCTGAAACAATTTTTTTTTTAAACTTAACTAAACTAATTTGCCAAAACTAAATTATTTATTTAACTAATGAAAACAAAACTAAACTAAACAATTTTTTTAGCGTTGCACATGTCTAGTTTTTAGATGTGCAAATATGTATGTGCATATATATATATACACATAGAAAAAAATAAAAACACATGTATACACATATACAGTACTGTACAAAAGTCTTAGGCACTAAACCGACACTGCTTAAAACCTACATTTCTAAACCCAAAGGTAGTGATAAATATTTTACATTCCAATGTTCTTAACATAGAAGAAAATTCTCTTTTTTAAAAAAAAATATACTGTAAATACACTTTTCAGCCATTTCCAGGCAAATACCTTAAAGCATGAAATTTAATTTTTATTCAGTTTTAATGTGTTTTGAATAGAAATACTTTAGATTCCAAAGTTCCTCACATAAAAGTGTCCTTTGTATTTTAATATTTGTATAAATAAATATATATATTTATGCATGTATATAAGGATATATGGATATATAATATATCTATCTATCTATCTATCTATCTATCTATCTATCTATCTATATATTTAAAACATTATCAGAAATATAAAAAAAAATATCTATTTTAAATAAAAAGAAAATTTTCTTATATGTAAAGAACATAAGAATTTAAAGTATTAATAACTACCTTCGGATTTATCCCAGTTGGTCTAACACAGTGTCGGGATAGCTTGCAAGCAACGTGTTAGTTTTTTTTTTTTTTTTTTAACAGTGCACTCCATTGAAGTCTAGGGGGGAAGAAGTGGTTGTGATATCCAAAGTTCTGAAGTTTGCATGCATTGGGATTTGCTCTTGCGCTAAATTTTAATTTTTAACTGGTAATATGTGTTAAAATTGTGTGCGCGAATTAAAAATTCCGATAGCACACCACTTGTAATCTAGCCCTATATTAGTTAAAAAGACGAGTCTGCGGGTAGAGAAAACTGTCTGCACCAATATATCCAAAAGCATAGGGGCCTATTTATCATTGCGTCAATCTTGACGCATTTACTGGAGTCAATACACTCGCCAGACATCGCTGCCGCAAATCTACATAAGACGCCCTTATTTAATAAAAAGTCTGTCAAAAACACATGCGTCAAGTACGGAGCGATGAGCATCGGACTATTGATAAATAAAAGTCATCAATGTCGCGGATATTCTTTTTTTCCAACTTTATTTATACCATTTCATTACTGTCCATGAACAAGCACATTTCTCTAAAGCTAATCTTTTATTTTTTATCTGTTAATGTCCAAGAAGTAGCAAGATTTATACCTGAACAAACAATAATCTCATAGAAAGTTATTTTCTATGAATTTGTTATACAAAAAAACTGATATATGATTTTTCCACATAAATGTATGTGTATTTGTATTTCTATAAATCATGATATGCCTATTTCGTGTTTTTTGTTTTTTTAAAATGATTATTAATGCTAGAATTTGTACATATATCTTTGCACATACTTGTATATTTATATGTGTTATGTCAGAAATCTTTTGCAAACATATTTACATGTCCCTAAATTCCTTTTTTTTGTTCTAAACAATGTTGTCTTTCATATCTATGTGTTTATTTATATCACTTTATATATATAGTGTAAATGTATTATTATTCTGAGCATGAATAATTGCAAATATAACATGGAAACAGGGTATCATATGTATTTATTTGCAAATGGATATTTTAAGAGCTGGGACAGTTTTCTCTTTGCACCTGTGTAACCCCCTCCTGATTGCAGTGTAGTTTTAAACACCACCCCTACACAGGTGTTGTAAAATGGGCTGGCATATAAGATGACATTTCTTAATGAAAATTAAATTCAAGAGAAGGAAGGAAAACACTGAAAATAGCATGACAGTAAAGAGGTGATTTTAATTTATGCTGTATCTGATTCATGACAGTTTAATGTTAGGTGGGTTATCCCTTTGAGCTATCAGTTTAAGATTATATTGAATCAAACATCATTCAAATTTTAAAATCATTGTCTAAAATATTACACTGTGTGTCCTAATGTCTTCATCAATGTTTAACTTTAATACTAATTTCACATATACATACTTTCAAAGTATAATACACAATGTAACAAATGGCACTTACAAGTTCTGATGAGTGATCAATGACACACGTATCGAGCAATTTGATTCATTAGTGATAGTAGAAAATGTATATTTAAATCAGATTGGCTGATGTCATAAATCATGTGATTATGCATTTCCCAATCAAAAGTGGCTGTTTAGAAGTATTGCGTCAAATTTTGTGCGAAAAGTGTTGCATCAAATTTGGTGTGAAGTGGAGAGTGGGACTTTTATTACATGCCTTAAACATGGTGCAAATAAATTTATCAAAAAAAAAGTTAGCTATATTATGTTATGTAGTTATTTCATTTTTATCTCTATATCTACTAGTATACCAAGTTTAGAGCAATACTTCAGACCAAGTTGAGAGCAATACTTCGCACCAAGATTGGAACAATACTATCCCATTGATTTTTATGGTATTCGCGGCCTCAAGGGTGGCGGTTTGAATGATAGATATGCTGTGCTGGAATTTACGCAAGAGTACCTGTTGAATGTTTGATAAATTGGGAAGAGGGTCAAATAGAGTTGAATGTGAATTCGAAACATCTAGAATGACGCAAGCATCAATCTATGTCAGATTGAGATCGCGGGATCGTATATTACGTCACACATTTCAACATTTGACGATCTTGATGCTTTGTTAACTACGGCGGATCAACCTTGCGTCGAATTTGATGCAGGATTCCATTCCATATTATCAGTTGAAACTTTGATAAATCTACCCCATAGTATTTGATAGAATCCCAATTAGGGAGGGAACTCATGACTAACTTATATTAGGTTGAATTAGACTTACACATTTCCAGCATATACTCATGCATTTCCACTCGCAGATAGCGATATTGTTTAAGATGTAAAAGCCATCCTACTTGCCTTTTCCATACCTCAATTGTTGTAATAGTGGAGGTTCTCCAATATTTTAAAACTGTTGAGTTGTTGTTTTTTGCTGAGTTTGGAAAACCATGGAACAGAATAACATGTGGTTGATTAGGAAACAAGGTCCCTAACTTGGACTCCATTGTTATTTAAAGACATCTACCCTGAAGTCCTTCAGTCTCTCACATGCCCACCAGACATGCATCAAAGTTGCTTCCTCTCTAGCACCTCCCATCAGTATATTTGAATATTAATTTTAGTTTATTATACCATCTATCAAGAAACTTATAGTCTTGGACTTCAGCTGATATTGATGCCTTTGTATGATGCAAGAAGACTTTTTGCCATTCTTTCTTTGTCAGGGGTTTTAATTTGGTACCTGATAGTATGATGTGAAAAAAACAACCTGACTCAAATGTGGTTTATGTTCACCCCATCTCTAAGATTGTAACTCTGGATTATTTATGTTTGGGATTATAGGTGAATACGTATATTATTTTATTTCATTTGGAATAAAATTATTCTAAAAATTAGTAATCTCTCACTGTTTGAGGTCTGAATTTCAGATGCAAACAGCTCAGGACCCCCATATTCTTAACCTTGAGAATGTCTCCACTGAATTGCACACAAGCTTTTTTTTTATTTTTACAGAAATCATGCTCCATTCTGACTGCTGTTACAATATTATAGTTTTTCAGTACAGGACAAGGTTTGGTATCCCATTCTTCCTATTGTTTGTATAAAATACAACTAAAGTCAAACTAATTGTTGCAAATAATCATGGATTTCCAAAATCCTGACATTCTACTGCTCAATAGTTGTTAGGGAAAATCCCCACAGAAAAAAAGCTGTGTGCCCAGCAGAGGAGCATATATTTTTCAAAAACACAGAACTGATATACATTTTGAAACATTATTAACATGCAATAAAGTCAGGAATACTGTACTGAAAAATATCCTATCGTCAATAAGAAAGATCAGCATTTAAATAATTTACATACTCAAACCCAATCCCAGTCCCTCAGAAGATACCTAATTGATAATATTTCTGGCATAAAATTCTGCATTTATTCTTCAAAAACCTCTATCTTTGTGAAAAAGACTAAATTCCAGGCAGTTCAATTTAGGTTTCAACATTCAAGTTCACACCCTGGTTTGTTTTAAACACTAAAATAGACCATACAAAAAAAAGCTATATTTCTAGTATTCAATTAATTATATACTTGATTATTTTATGCAATTAGGTGTTTGTAAAAACTACTTCAATTGATTTAATGATCACAGAGTTAATGAATGGGTTGTCACATATTGTATATAACAAACTATCCTTATAAAGATACTATATCAACCTTAAGGCAAATGTAAAAAAAAAAAGTCCTCAATTGAATGGATCAGTAGGTGTTGATGCGATTCCTAGATAAGAGATAGATATAGTGAGGAGTGATAACTATTAACTAGAATAACAGGGCCCCAGTACAAAAGCTGTGGCAAGGCTCCAATTTCAGCAACATTTTATGGCAGAAGCTGAGGCAGCAGCCACATAGGAGGATGAGATGTTGCTTTTCTGTTATTCTATATTAATTCAGAGCAATACATTTTACCACCTATACATAACACAAAAAACAATGTTCTATCACAACAATTAGTATAATGCCGGTACCACATTTTTTCCATAAGAACAAGGGACCTGGCTGATGATTGTTCTATCTAAATAGACCAGAAAATATAAAGGTAGGGATAAGATTAAATAAATGGTCTAAATAAGATTAAATACATTTTCTAAATACCTACTGTAAGTACAATATTTATCTATGTTATAAACAAAAGTGTAATGCATTGTATATTAAAAGGAGGGGTTAGTGAAAATCTCTACAAAGTTTTGAATTATCTACTCCAAAAAATGATTTTATCTACATTAAACAATTTCTCTGTCTGCTCTTTGTTTTTGTGTAAAAATTGTGCTTTGTCCCAAGCTTCCTAAAGAGGTTAAAAAGCAAAGTCTATGTACGTTTGTAAATTGCAGCAAATTGCCTAAACCAGGTATTTGAGTTACAGCATGTGCAGGTTACAGCGTGTGCAGGTTGCAGCATGTGCAGGTTGCAGCATGTGCAGGTTACAGCATGTGCAGGTTGCAGCATGTGCAGGTTACAGCATGTGCAGGTTACAGCATGTGCAGGTTGCAGCATGTGCAGGTTACAGCATGTGCAGGTTACAGCATGTGCAGGTTGCAGCATGTTCAGGTTAAAGCATGTGCAGGTTACAGCATGTGCAGGTTGCAGCATGTGCAGGTTGCAGCATGTGCAGGTTACAGCATGTGCAGGTTGCAGCATGTGCAGGTTACAGCATGTGCAGGTTGCAGCATGTGCAGGTTACAGCATGTGCAGGTTGCAGCATGTGCAGGTTACAGCATGTGCAGGTTGCAGCATGTGCAGATTACAGCATGTGCAGGTTACAGCATGTGCAGGTTACAGCATGTGCAGGTTGCAGCATGTGCAGGTTACAGCATGTGCAGGTTGCAGCATGTGCAGGTTACAGCATATGCAGGTTACAGCATATGTAGGTTGCAGCATGTGAAGGTTGCAGCATGTGCAGGTTACAGCATGTGCAGGTTACAGCATGTGAAGGTTGCAGCATGTGCAGGTTACAGCATGTGCAGGTTACAGCATGTGAAGTTGCAGCATGTGCAGGTTACAGCATGTGCAGGTTACAGCATGTGAAGTTGCAGCATGTGCAGGTTACAGCATGTATTTTCTGGCCTCTCCAGGGGTGGGAAAATCACAAATGTACACAAAAACGTCAGCTATGGAGAGCATATGTGATATATATGGGGACTTACTGTCATTTGCTGTTAATTGATAAACAATGTTTGCTGATAAGTAAATTTTTTAGTAAGTTAAATAATACAAAAGTTTTTCTAGGATGGGGAAACATTTCTCTAAAATTTATATTTTTTTCTGAAATATTGAAAGGGTTACAAATAGAGGAAAAAGTGCTTCTTCAGCATCAACTTCTGTAAAGTATTTTCCATGTACAGAGGTCCAGAAATAATAAAGCTGCACTAATATTACAGCTCTGTTTCCAGAGCATATGTGAACTCCAAAAGTGCATAATAGGCTAAATCCTTATTTTTAGAAAACATCCCTTAGGGGACCAATCATCTTATGTTTAATTGAATTCAATTCTAGTTATTAGGAATCATTTGCTGTTTGACAAATATATATGTATAGCATTTGTTAGAATGAAACATATTAAGAAAATATGAATTATTTTGTAAGTAAAATGGAATTGATATCAAATACCTAACTAGTATTATGTTTCCATTAGTTGTAAACATACAAATATGTGAAACTCTAAGGTACAAGACAAAAATCCATGACTCACATTCCATAACCATCAATGACCAACATGATCAATCAACAACTGCATAATATCTTACCCAGGAGCAGAGCTACCATTGGTGCAGCAGGTGCACCAGGGCCCAAGTGTTGGGGTCCATAGCAGCCAGTCTATATAGGCTTAGGCTTGTGCAGAATGTATACATTACTAATGCAGGGGAGGGGTTATTAGTGCAGAATGCAGATCTATCTATCTATCTATCTATCTATCTATCCTCAAAACCATTATACAGAGCAACATGTATATTATTAGTATTGCTTACCACTGAGTTACCTTTGAGGAGGACAAAAAAAATTTCCACCTCCATTGAGTAGGTCAGCTACTGATCTTACCAGCACTAGAGGGTCGATTTTATCAAAGGCTTTCGCAAGCCTTCGACTCCCTATGACTGCAGGTTCTTACAACAGAACCTGCAGTCCACATTTATCAAGCAGCAGTCATCAGACTGCTGCTTCCCTAACCTAATCACCACCTCTTAGGTGGAAAATTTCAATCTCGCCAGTCTTGTCCAACCGGGGAGATTGACAGCTCCTGCCCGCGCATGATTGGCTGTGCACAGGCAGGTGGTGGAGTTGTACAAGAGCGCAAAATTGCATTCTTGAGCAATGCTGAATTTCGGCAGTGGAATTCAGCCCGCCAGAGGTGAGCTGCGGCAGACAGAGGCACGTATGTACACCCCTGTCCCCGCAGCTTGATAAATCGACCCCTAGGTCTCTACTGTTTCACATAACTGCCATAATTATTTAAAACAGTGATGTGCAACTTCAGCTAAACATATTCGAGCTGCAGATCAATATTTTAGAAGCTTTAAAGGGACATAAACCCAAATGATTTAATTTAGATAGAGCATTTAAACAACCTTCCAATGTACTTCTGTTATCTAATTCTCTTTGTTCTCTTGTTGTTGAAATGCATAGATAGGTAGGCTCTAGAGCAGCAGCATTGTACTGGGAGCTAGCTGCTGAATGGTGCCTGCACATAAATAACTCTTGCCATTGGCTCACCTGATGTGTTCAGTAGCTCCCAGTAGTGCGTAGCTGCTCCTTTAATAAAGGATACCAGAAAAATTAAACAAATTAGTTATACGATGCAAACTGAAAAGCTCTTTAAAACAGTATGCTCTGTATCAATCATCTATTAAACAAAAGTGTTTTATGTCCTTTTTATGTCATTTTAAGGGATGCATATAAACACAAAACTAATCACATATTTCCTACAGATGTCCAGTGACACAGGAATAGAATGAGTTAAAGCTTCAGGGTACCTTCTGTTTGATGTAATCTCCTTCAGAATGAGTTGCACACACTCTCGCCTAGATTTAGAGTTTGGCGTTAGCCGTCAAAAGCAGCGTTAAGGGGTTCTAACGCTGCTTTTTACTGCCCGCTGGCATTTAGAGTCAGCCAGGAAAGGGTCTACCACTCACTTTCATTCCACGACTCGAGGCTACTGCATATCCCCTTACGTCAATTGCGTGTCCTATCTTTTCAATGGGATTTGCCTAACGCTGTTATTTCGAGTCTTGGAAGAAGTGAGCTGTAGACCCTCTACCGACAAGACTCCTACCGCCAAAAAAAGTCAGTAGTTAAGAGCTTTATGGGCTAACGCCAGAACATAAAGCTCTTAACTACTGTGCTATAAAGTACACTAACACCCATAAACTACCTATGTACCCCTAAACCGAGGCCCCCCACATTGCAAACTGGACACCGCCGCCACCTACATTATAGCTATGAACCCCTAATCTGCTGCCCCTAACATCGCCGACACCTACAATATAGTTATTAACCCCTAATCTGCCCCCCCAATGTCTCCGCTACCTAACTACAATTATTAACCCCTAATCTGCCGACCGGACATCGCCGCCACTAAAATAATTGTATTAACCACTAAACCGTCGCACTCCCGCCTCGCAAACACTATAATAAATTGTAATAACCCCTAATCTGCAGTCCCTAACATCGCGACCACCTACCTACAATTATTAACCCCTAATCTGCCGCCCCCAACGTCGCCGCTACTATAATAAAGTTATTAACCCCTAAACCTAAGTTTAACCCTAACCCTAACACCCCCCTAACATAAATATAATTTAAATAAAACGAAATAATATTCCTATAATTAAATAAATTAATCCTATTTAAAACTAAATACTTACCTAGAAAATAAACCATACGATATTGGCTGTTCCAATTGAATCAGCCAATCAGATTGTTCCTACCTTAATTCCGATTGGCTGATAGAATCCTATCAGCCAATCGGAATTGAAGGGATGCCATCTTGTATGATGTCACTTAAAGGTACCGTCATTGTTTAAGAAGACTCCGGATGAAGAGGATGGCTCCGCGTTGGCTCCTTGGAAGATGGCTCCGCTCCGGATGGATGAAGATTGAAGACGCCGCCTGGATGAAGACTTCTACCGGATGAAGAACCTCTTCTGCTCACCTTGGAAGAAGATTTTGGCCCGGTTGGGTGAAGATGACTCAAGGTAGGGAGATCTTCAGGGGGTAAGTGTTAGGTTTATTTAAGGGGGTTTGGGTGGGTTAGAGTAGGGGTATCTGGGTGGTGGGTTTTAATGTTTGGGGGGTTGTATTTTTTTTAACAGGTAAAAGAGCTGATTACTTTGGGGCAATGCCCCGCAAAAAGCCCTTTTAAGGGCTGGTAAAAGAGCTGATTACTTTTGTAATTTAGAATAGGGTAGGGCATTTTATTATTTTGGGGGGATTTTTTATTTTATTAGGGGGCTTAGATTAGTTTAAATTTCTTGTAATTATTTTTTTATTTTCTGTAATTTAGTGGGGGTTTTTTGTATTATAGATTAGTTTATTTAATTGTATTTTAGTTTAGCTAATTGTAGTTAATTTATTTAATTAATTTATTGATAGTGTAGTGTTAGGTGTATTTGTAACTTAGGTTAGGATTTATTTTACAGGTAATTTTTATCTAGGTAGCTATTAAATAGTTATTAACTATTTAATAGCTATTGTACCTAGTTAAAATAAATACAAAGTTGCCTGCAAAATAAATATAAATCCTAAAATAGCTACAATGTAACAATTAGTTATATTGTAGCTATATTAGGGTTTATTTTATAGGTAAGTATTTAGTTTTAAATAGAAATAATTTAATTAATGATAGTACATTTATTTAGTTTAATTAAAATTATATTTAACTTGGGGTGTTAGGGTTAGGGTTAGACTTAGGTTTAGGGGTTAATAACTTTATTATAGTAGCGGCGACGTTGGGGGCGGCAGATTAGGGGTTAATAATTGTAGGTAGGTGGCGGCGATGTTAGGGACGGCAGATTAGGGGTTAATACAATTTATTATAGTGTTTGTGAGGCGGGAGTGCGGCGGTTTAGGGGTTAATACATTTATTATAGTGGCGTTGA
The DNA here is from genome assembly GCF_027579735.1 of Bombina bombina. Classification (NCBI taxonomy): domain Eukaryota; kingdom Metazoa; phylum Chordata; class Amphibia; order Anura; family Bombinatoridae; genus Bombina; species Bombina bombina. The sequence continues at coordinate 368,510,587 of NC_069500.1, forward strand.
GGTCCGGTCGGCAGATTAGGGGTTAATAAGTGTAGGTAGGTGGCGGCGATGTTGGGGGGGGGCAGATTAGGGGGTAATAAATATAATATAGGTGTCAGCGATGTTAGGGGCAGTAGATTAGGGTTTCATAGCCATAATGTAGGTGGCGGCGGTGTCCGGAGCGGCAGATTAGGGGTTAATAATATAATGTAGGTGTCAGCGATAGCAGGGGCGGCAGATTAGGGGTTAATAAGTGTAAGGTTAGGGGTGTTTAGACTCGGGGTTCATGTTAGGGTGTTAGGTGTAGACTTAGAGAGTGTTTCCCCATAGGAAACAATGGGGCTGCGTTAGGAGCTGAACGCTGCTTTTTTGCAGGTGTTAGATTTTTTTCAGCCAGCTCAGCCCCATTGTTTCCTATGGGGATATCGTGCATGAGCACGTTTTTCCAGCTTACCGCTACCGTAAGCAACGCTGGTATTGAGGGTTGAAGTGGCGCTAAATTATGCTCAACGCTCCCTTTTCTGAGCCTAACGCAGCCATTCAGACAACTCTAAATACCAGCGTTGTCTTAAGGGTGCGCTGGAAAAAAAAGCAGCGTTAGCACCGCGGGTCTTTACTGACAAAATTCTAAATCTAGGCCTTTGTTTGCCCACTCACCAGAAGCCCCCAAAGCGCACATTTTTAGTTTCACTTTTTTTTCTGGCTCTACAACAATAAAGGCTCACATAATAAGTTCTGCTGCAAAAAATAGTGCAGATGGTCGCATGTAGTCTATGGGCAATAAGTACAAAATCAAATAGCATAAAACTAAGATAATCCAAATTATGATGTCATACAAATAGTAATTACCTTATAAAAGCACTGGTAACTATCAGCTCCTCTTAAAGCACAAGGGTCACACGTGCACTGTGCTAAAACAAATTATTTGAATGTTTCATACTCTGTAGAAATGAATCTTTGCTGTTGTATTTGTCAACGCCACATTTCACACAATCATTAATGTCCTTGTTAATGTCATTCATAATCCTCTTTATGGTATGTATAGCAGACATCCCAACCTGAAAAAAAACATTTCAGGGAGGTGGCTTCTCCCGCTACTGTGCCGCCCCCCCTCCCAGTTATATATTGGACACTTTACCCTAAATAAGGTAGAGACTTATCATTGAAGTAGCTTCCCACTAAAGTCACATTAAAAAAAAGTAGCTTTATTACGCAACCACATACAACAAACCTATTTTCCAGTGACCGTACCCTTGTTGAATGCTTAAATGTTTTAAAATACGAAGTTTAATTACGTGCAGTAAATAAGGTAGCATTTGTGTTTTATTTTATTAAAATCAGTGGGGGCTTTTTGTTTACTAATGTATGCTTTGAGGGTTCTATAAAGTCCCAGCAACTAAAGGCATTCCTTAAAGAAACACTTTTCTGGATTTGGGCCACATTGGATCATGGTACTTGGAGTTTCAGGGAGATTGCATTCCATTTGCTGGCATCAGGGAGCCGTTATTACAATCAGGGAGACTCCCTGAACTTCAGGGAGACTTGGGATGTCTGTGTATGGTTTTATCAGTGCCCAACTATTATAGTTATAGGATATGAACAACTATATTTAACATAATAAAACCAATGAAATTTATAGTTTACATGCAATACAGTAAATTAAAAGATGGCAGTAAGTGAAATAGAAATGTGAGAAAAATATTAATCAAATATTAGTTAATCATTTCATATAAGCACTTAAAAAGTAATTAGAAACAAAATAAATCCTAATGTGTTTGTCCACTTTGACTATAATCGGGCAATATATGTACACTGCAGTATTGATTTTTGAGCAATAATAAGTAGTAGAAAATAAACAGCGAAGAACATACTGTATTTTGCATTTAGGACTAGCTTACAAGTGGGGCGCTATTTATTGCTCCCTTCGTGCGTTAACTCCACTAGATTTGGAAATACAACGCACGCAAAAAGTTGCAGTTCAAATATCCCGACTGCAGTACCGTATCCCCAAAGACTTCAATGGAGCACAAAAAGTGGGGGATAAAACTAACACCCTTACGCACTTAAACCCTATCGCATTTTCTCAAATGCGCTAACCTGACATAAAATATGAATATTTCACATTCCAAAGTTCTTCACCTATAAGAATATGTTATATTTATTCCTACATACATATTTCTATATATATCTGATGGTATTTTGGTACCATATATAACTATTATATATATATATGTATAAATAATTATATATAGGTGTAGATATATACATATATAAATATATATACATATATATATATATATACAGTTGCAAGAAAAAGTATGTGAACACTTTGGAATGATATGGATTTCTGCACAAATTGGTCATAAAATGTGATCTGATCATCATCTAAGTCACAACAATAGCCAATCACAGTCTGCTTAAACTAATAACACACAAAGAATGAAATGTGGCCATGTTTTTATTGAACACACCATGTAAACATTCACAGTGCAGGTGGAAAAAGTATGTGAACCCTTGGATTTAATAACTGGTTGAACCTCCTTTGGCAGCAATAATTTCAACCAAACGTTTCCTGTAGTTGCAGATCAGACGTGCACAACGGTCAGGAGTAATTCTTGACCATTCCTCTTTACAGAACTGTTTCAGTTCAGCAATATTCTTGGGATGTCTGGTGTGAATCGCTTTCTTGAGGTCATGCCACAGCATCTCAATCGGGTTGAGGTCAGGACTCTGACTGGGCCAATTCAGAAGGCGTATTTTCTTCTGTTTAAGCCATTCTGAGGTTGATTTACTTCTATGCTTTGGGTCATTGTCCTGTTGCAACACCCATCTTCTGTTGAGCTTCAGCTGGTAGACAGATGGCCTTAAGTTCTCCTGCAAAATGTCTTGATAAACTTGGGAATTCATTTTTCCTTCGATGATAGCAATCCGTCCAGGCCCTTACGCAGCAAAGCAGCCCCAAACCATGATGCCCCCACCACCATACTTCACAGTTGGGATGAGGTTTTGATGTTGGTGTGCTGTGCCTCTTTTTCGCCACACATAGTGTTGTGTGTTTCTTCCAAACAACTCAACTTTGGTTTCATCTGTCCACAGAATATTTTGCCAGTACTGCTGTGGAACATCCAGGTGCTCTTGTGCAAACTGTAAACGTGCAGCAATGTTTTGTTTGGAAAGCAGTGGCTTCCTCTGTGGTATCCTCCCATGAAATCCATTCTTGTTTAGTGTTTTACGTATTGTAGATTCGCTAACAGGGATGTTAGCATTTGCCAGTGACTTTTGTAAGTCTTTAGCTGACACTCTAGGATTCTTCTTCACCTCATTGAGCAGTCTGCACTGTGCTCTTGCAGTCATCTTTACAGGATGGCCACTTCTAGGGAGAGTAGCAGCAGTGCTGAACTTTCTCCATTTATAGACAATTTGTCTTACCGTGGACTGATGAACAGCAAGGCTTTTGGAGATACTTTTATAACCCTTTCCAGCTTTATGCAAGTCAACAATTCTTAATCGTAGGTCTTCTGAGAGCTCTTTTGTGCGAGGCATCATTCACATCAGGCAATGCTTCTTGTGAAAAGCAAACCCAGAACTGGTGTGTGTTTTTTATAGGGCAGGGCAGCTGTAACCAACACCTCCAATCTCATCAAATTGATTGGACTCCAGTTGGCTGACATCTCACTCCAATTAGCTCTTGGAGATGTCATTAGTCTAGGGGTTCACATACTTTTTCCACCTGCACTGTGAATGTTTACATGGTGTGTTCAATAAAAACATGGCAACATTTCATTTTTTGTGTGTTATTAGTTTAAGCAGACTGTGATTGTCTATTGTTGTGACTTAGATGATGATCAGATCACATTTTATGACCAATTTGTGCAGAAATCCATATCATTCCAAAGGGTTGACATACTTTTCTTGCAACTGTATATACATATATATATATATAAATATAATATCTATTTAAAATACTTGTAAAATATTCCCCTATGTGAAGAACACTGGAAAGTAAAATATTTACAGTAAATAAAAAGTTAAAGTTTAAACACTCCAATGCACTTATATATATGTCTATATATATGTATTTAAGTGTTTATATGTGTATATATGCCTGTAAATACACATATACACATATAAAACATATATGCAGACACATATACACACACACACACATATATACACACATATATATATATATATATATATATATATATATATATATATATATATATACATACATATGTATACATGTGTATTTATGTATCTATATGCATATGCCCTTTGCAGTCCTGAGACCTCATATCTTTGAGCCCTTATAACTTTTTTATACAACTTTAAATATTTTTTTATTAGATAGTGTTATTATGAGTGTAACTGTACTTTTAAATGTATTTTTGGTGTGTTTTGAGCATCTTTTTATTAAATAATATTTTTTTTTAATTATTTCCGGAGCATAGTTTACAGAAAGCATAGAAAATTATACAATTGGTATTACGTGTGGGCAATAAGCATAAAGGTGTATTTGGGTGAGGCAAGGAAAGTTTAGAGTGGACATGGAAGGGGCTTGCTACATATGATGCAATAGTATCAGTATGTCCATGCATTCATGGTGACTGCAATCAGTTCTTAAGGTCTTTATATGCGGATAATAGTCAGAGGTTTGGCATTGTATTGGTCTCCATCAGTTTGCCCAAGTCCATTACCTTCTTAGATGGTCTATACAATTGTAACATTATTAATAAATAATTTGAAATGCTCTTTGAAGTTGATGGAGGAAGAGGGAAGGTATAGGGAGGGTAGTAAAGTAACTTGGAGAAGAAAGGTAGAAGAAGGACAGTTTATCACAGATAAGGATACTTAAGGCAGAGATTAAAATGAGCTGGCAAGTTGAGTATGTTGGGTTCGGTCAAAAGGTCTACTGCAAGCAACCATGCTCTAGGTGGTTGAGGTAGTAAGTGAGGAAGCCTGTGGACAATGATTTGCGTTTGAGGTTCTGGATGAGAAATAAAAAGATTCCCAATAGAATTTAATATCATAAAATAATGTAGATGTATTTATTTTTTAGTAACCTTATTGTTCAAGAGATATAAGTTCATCTGTTTTATTGAGCCACCTATTTAGCATTGGTATTTGCTGTAATTTCCAATGTAGGGCTATTAATAATTTTGCACTGTTAATACATATTCTCAACAATGTTGCTCTAATTTTGCAGTTTAGTGGCAGGGTTTTGTTTAGTAGCACAATAGAGGTGGTTAATTCGAAGTTTTGCTCAGCAAGTGTTTGAAGAGTGCTTTCAACATTTTGCAGAAAGTGGTTAGTTTGCTGCATTGCCAGTACCACATATTGGTCATATTTCCTTGTGTATTGCATCCTCTCCAACAAAATGCTGAGGAGGTTGGGTATATTTTCCTGAGCCTGATCGGAGTCAGGTACCAACGAAGAAGAACCTTAAAATTGAGTTCAAGGATTTTGGGGGATGTGGAGGATTTGCGCATATTTTGAATTCCCCTCCCCCATTGTTTAGTGTCAAAATCGGTACCTAGCTCTCTGTGCCATTGGTTATGTAGGAAGGGAGGGATAAGGATTGGGCGTTGTGTAACAGAGATTTCGCTATTGAGAGAGAGCCCCTAGTTATCATGCCTGAAAGGCATATTTGTTCAAGGGGGGTTGGAGGTCTGAGTAATTCTTTCTTATGTGGGGATGTATGGATGAAATGATGGAGTTGTGAGTATTTAAGCCAGTATGAAAAGGAGCCAAATAAGATGTGCTGCATGTCAGTACGATTTTTCAGTTTGCCTTGGTCTAGTAGCTTAGAAATGGGTACTGAGTCTAAGAGTTTGTGGATTGTGTGTTCTTTTTTATGTGTCTCATACCCTCCCATAAATTCTATGTTAGGGAAAACCAGTGTGAGTAGAGAGACCAAAGTAGAGAGGGCTGGGTTTGATTTAAGCAGATAGTCCCATGTGTTCAAAATGTGCCTCTACAGTGGGGAAGAAGAACATGGAGGTGTGTGCCTGTGTTTGGGAAGCCAGCAGAGAGATCCTGGTGAGGGGGATCTGAGCAGGTGGGAATCGAGTGCTATCCATGCTTTGGAGCTTTCTCTGCAGTGCCAATCTAGTATTTTCTGTATTATTGTTGCATGGTAGTATAAGGGAATGTTCGGCACACCTAGGCCTCCATTTTGCTGTGTTCTATACATTGTGTTTTTGTTGATGAGGGTCGGGTCCTACCCCATATAATGGTGTTTATCGATTTTTGCAGCAGTTGGAGAAAAAAGGTTGCAGGGTGTATAGGATTTTAGGGAGTATTGTCATTTTGACAGATTGTATCCTTCCCCACTAGGATAGGGGTTTATCTCTCCACACAATTAGTAGCGTTGTATTGATTTGAGCAGGGGGGTATAATTTAAAGGAAAAAGTCGCTGATTATCTGGAGACAACACCACCCCCAGGTATTTTAGGTGTGAGGTTTGAAGTTTGAGCAGACATATGTGCTGTAAATTTGCAAAACCCACTGGATTCATGGATAAATTCAGTATTTATGATTTACTGTAGTTAATTAGGAAGTGGGAAAAGTTACTAAATCTATCAAATTCCAAGATTAATGCTGGGAGGGAAAGGGTAGGAGAGGATAGGGTGAGCAGGACATCATCTGCAAACATACCAAGTTTATGTGATTGTGTGCCTTCTTTAAGCCCATGGATGTTAGGATTGTTTCGTACGGGGTTTGCTAAGACTTCCATAGTGAGTATGAAAAGGAGAGGGGAAAGAGGGCAGCCTTGCCGGGTACCGTTGTTAATAGGGAGAAGAACACTGTTGGTGCGTACTTTGGCTGCAGGGCTAGAATATAATTGGTATATTTGTTGTATTATGGTGTCACCAAAACCAAAACCTCTAAGGGTGCTATGGAGAAATTTCCAATTTAACCTATCGAAGGCCTTTTCCACGTCAGTGGAACCTAGAATAGCAGGGATTTGTTGCATTTTCGCATATTCCATGAGATGCAGCACACGGACTGTGTTGTCTCTGGCCTCTCTTAGTGGGACAAAGCCAGCTTGGTCTACATGGATAAGGGTGGGTAATACTTTATTAATACGTTGTGCAAGGATCTTGGCATAGATTTTAATATCCCCATTCAACAGAGAGATTGGGCGATAGCTATCTGGATCTGTGAGGGATTTCACGGGTTTGGGGATAATCGCTATATGTGCTTCAAATAGGTTTGGTGAAAAACGGTCATTGTCATTGAGGGAATTAAATAGTTTTGTGAGGTGTGGGACTAGAATGTGTTGAACATGTTTGTAATATAGTGGTGTCAGTCCATCAGGTCCCGGGCTTTTATTTAAGGCAGTATTTTTTATTGCCGCAACAACTTTTTGTGTAGTAAAAGGTTCATCTAGTTGTTTGGCTATTTTGCCTGATAGTGTTTGGATTCCTGATTCAAAAATATATTGGTCTATGTCTGCAAAGTTTGTTGATGCTTCAGTGAGGGGTATGTTGTATAAGTTATTATAAAAGCTTCTAAACGTGTTGCCAATGGCCCTACTGTCATATATATGGCTTGTGGGGTCAGATGGAGAGGTTAATTTACAAATATAATTATTGTTTGTTTGAGTCTTAAGGGCCCTAGCAAGGAGAGAACCCACTTTGTTACCTTCTGTAAAGTATAATTTCGTAAGGCGCAAAGCTTTCCTATGCGCTTCTTTATTTAGTAGATCATTTAGTTCCTTTCTAACTTTGAGTAGTTCTCATTCTCATAGAGAGGGTGCACGAGTTTAGTATCGCCATAAATACTACCATAAATATACACAGTATAACTCAGCATGCCAGAATAATGAAAAAAATCATACTTTATTCATATACAAAACAGTGAAAAAGTCATTATCTAAAAACCCTTCACATTCCAAACATCCATCAATCATGCACACAAGTGAAAGTCGATTACACCCCAGGCGTTCCTAGGGGAATCAAAGACATGCCGCCATCTCAGTATGGAAAGTCTCATTAGACATAAGTGTTCCAGTGTCCGGTTTAGTATTTGTAATCCCAAAAATGAGGATGATGAGTAACATAAACCGTCTCAAGGAAAATTAATAAGCAGGGCTAATAAGCAAAGTCAATGTCTGCAAGTATCATCTGCTGTTGTTAATGTTAATATGTCAAAATAAATAATGCACTCTATAGGATCTCCTCTGAACCCTTATGTTGAAATATGTATAGATTGATCCCAGGTTGATGGTATCAGTCTGTTCACACTGCATATGAATGTCAACGCCTCTTGTCAGCGTATTAGCTTAGATAACAGATAACTATGACAACGTCCAAAGTAGATGTTAAGCCCAGTACTTGTGGTTCCGTTATGAGGCACTTTCAATCATGTGCATACATCACAACCAGCTAAGTCAGCTTCAGCGATAGAATAACTCTGTGATTCTCACACCGCAGGCTTATCCAGGAAATCCTCAATAGGGTTCAGGCATGTGAATCGTGAATGTGTCCCAGTGAGAGCTCAGCAGATGAATACTTATGGAGAGCGAACGGCATCAACAAACAACTCCTCTGTTTGTTTCGGGACTCCGCCCTTTCTCAAGGAGTGAACTTAGGTTCCAAGGTTTTGAGAAAATAGATCTCCTGCAAAAAGATAATATCCCCTTTATGCTTATTAAACCTGTTTAAATCTATAGATCTCTTTGGTGGGGAGTTCAGTCCTTTGACATTTTGGGATATGATTGTTATATCTGGAGCGATCATGTTGTGTAACGGAGTTGTGATCTTGTAGATCTGAAGGGATATATGGAGGGGGTTTGCGCAGAGAGCTAGGTCCATTGTGTAGTGCATTTAGGGTTGCAGGCTTACCAGCATGTTCCATCCCATAGGCAAAAAGAGGTAGTTACAGAGAGAGGTAGCTGAGCGGTGGTAGAATAGGATTGCTTTTATCTGCGAGCAAACAGGGGAAAAACAAGTAAATAGAACTATCAAACCAAAATACAACAATATTGTAATCTAACAACAAACATAACTGGGTACAATACTTAAAACAGTATTTGAATCTTAAAGGGGGTAACATAGTGACCTTGAAGTGTCACTAAAATTGGTAGTTTGCATTTGGTTGAGGTTGTTAAGTTTCGCACCGGGTAAGGTGGTGACAGGCCAAAAAGTGATCATGCTGGGCACGATTGGGGGTATTGGGGGTGGCATAAAAGGGGAGATATAAGGGTATGGAGCTACATGTTTAGGACTTAACAAACATTCTCATTTGGGTGAGAACTTTAAAGAGTAGACTAAAAGTTCAGCAGGATAAGATCTTAAATATACAAGTATACTTCACCAAAGTGAGTCTCAAGGGCATATTTATCAACTTGCATGAAGAAAGAAGCAAAGTCTGCTTTAGTTGGTATATTACAAATGTCTACTCTAGTCAGAGGGGTTAAAGGCGTTGTGTCTTCAGTAGTAGTTTCTGAAGTTTGTGAGCTTTCAGGATCTGTTGCAGATAATTATAAGACTTTAAAGAAATTGCTCACTCTTGTGCTTGTTGTTTGCGGTCCTTTGCTGGACTATTCTAATACAATTTAAAAAACTACCAATTAAAAAATCTAAATTACAAATTTAAAAAAAACTAACACTACGAAAAAATGTAAAAAAACTAATAAACATGAATAAACACGAAATTATCAAAAATAAAAACAATTACACCTAATCTTATAGCCCTATAAAAATAAAAAAGCCCCCCCAAAATAAAAACACCCCCTAACCTACAATAAACTACCAGTAGTCCTTAAAATACACCCCCGCAATGGATGAAAATGTCGCTGCCTATATTTAAATAGTGTTGGCGATGTGGATGGGCGGCAGATTAGGGGTTAATAACTTTTTAATATTCGTGATGTGGGTGGACAGCAGATTAGGGGTTAATAGGTTTCATATAGTGTTTGCGATGCGGGAGGGTGGTAGTTTAGGGGTTAATAGGTAGTTTATGAGTGTTAGTGTACTTTATAACATTTTATTTATGAGTTTTCTGAAACATTTTTGTTTTGCAAAATCCCTAACTATTGGTCTCAGATGGCAGTATGGATCGTGTAGGTATAGGCTGTAACACAAGCTTTTTAGCCTGAACGCACAACCTGTAATACAGGCACTATGAAAATAATTTTTTTGAGTGCGGAATGGACGTCACGTTACAGGCTAAAATGCTTGCAGTATAGCTATATCGCCGCAACTCGTAATATGCGTTCCTGGCCATTCCAGCGTAATGGCTAATTTTTCAGCGTTAAAAGTCGTACCGGAAAACTCGTAATCTAGCCGTGTGAAAAAAAAAGTTTTTAAATAAAAACATGTAGTAAAAAATTGTATTGTTTAAATCACATTAAAAATAGTAAAAAATCCTTCTGTAAAAATTGTATTTTATGGAAAAATGTAAATTTGTAGTGAAATTGCATAGGGGAAAAAACAAATTCAGACACAAAGTACTATAACTACACTACACTGCACATGCACAAACTGCTGTGATATTTCTAATTGTAATTCATAATTCATATTGTTTTCGGTATTGTAAAAGGAGAGGCACTCCCTGGGACTAGCTGTAAGTTCTCCACCAGGTCTGGCATATTCTCTATGCATTTTCCCCCTGCCGATCTTGTTCTTTCCCCCAAACTAAAAGATGGCAAGTTTGTGTCAAAATATTCAAAACACTTATTACCCTAATAGAAAAACACATGCATAAGAAAACAGAGGCAAATGTAAAATACTATACACTGAAAGCGTAGTAATTTGTTTTGGCTGCAGTTTAAAATATATAATTCTGCTCCCTACTAACTTCTCTCTTCCTACAGCAGTTTCTTTTTCCAGCAAGGTCCATTACTCTCCATGAGAGTGATCTTAAAATTTGAATTCTCTGAAGATGTGGTTTTTCATCTGGTAAAGTTTTGATTATTATGGTCCTTAAAAGGGATATACCAGCCAAAATAGGAATCCACATGGATGCATTATAGTTTTGTATAGAAGCATTTTTGTAATATACATGTATTAGTAAAAATGCTTTTAAAAAAAGATATACCGGTAGCTGTTTAAAAAGTGCATTTAAGTATGCACCATGCACCAGCATTTTTAAATACATCACTTGCTCAAAGAGCTCAAGGTGCTTGTACCATTTGGTATTGACTCAATTTCTTATTTACTGACATGATACAAGCCCCACTGGTGATCTGAGCAGCTGCAGTATTTAAAATTCTAGTGCATTGAGAATATCTAGCTACACTTCACATACACGTGCAGAGAAAAATATTAACACTAAAACAGTGATAGCATGTATATTACAAATATATTTCTATTCAAAGATGTAATTCATCTATGTGCATTTAAATATTGTCCGGAATGTCCCTTTAAGGCCAGATAAAGCTCTCTGCTCAGATGAGATTATCTAAAGTCATCCTCCACCAATGCGAGATCCCTCATGTGATTCTAAAATGGTGTAAGTTAGTGCCTAAGCAAGGCTGCAGGTGGTATAATCTGATAGCAGGTAATTGAGCACTCGCCTACAAAAACCTCTGCTGAGACATCTGGATTGGAACACATCTATCAGAGAGGAAATAGGCACAGTGCCCAAGGAGTATCTAAAGTCAACATCTTTCAGTAGATGAGGTCAAAACCAGGAGAGCAGTCCAAATACAATGCCAGATCAGATGAAGAAAACAGAGAGACAGTCAGACAGTAAAATATAGAGGCCAGGGGTCAATACCAGAGAGACAACAGATCAGGTGTCAAATTCAGAGGGGTCAAACAATGAAACACAATTGAAGTAGACAGCCAGGAGTTGAAGTACCAGAGGAAAGAATATAAAACAAGACAGGAATAAGTAATATAGGTGAAGAAGGTCATTGGAGAACTGTTGGAACTAGGGAGATTAGTGACTTGACACTGAGATTATCTAAAGATGAGATTATCTAAAGTCATCCTCCACCAATGCGAGATTCCTCATGTGATTCTAAAATGGTGTAAATTAGTGCCTAAGCAAGGCTGCAGGTGGTATAATCTGATAGCAGATAATTACCAGAGGAAAGAATATAAAACAAGACAGGAATAAGTAAGATAGGTGAAGAAGGTCATTGGAGAACTGTTGGAACTAGGGAGATTAGTGACTTGACACTGGAATAACCAATCACTCTCTGAAGGGGTTTGAGGGTATTTATAGGAGTTGGCTGTACATCACTGTGATGTAATAGCGTAACCAATGATTGGTGGTTCAGTTGTGCCTGAGCTAACCTGCCATAGGAGATTATACAATTTTGTGTGGATTTGTGCGCACCTGCTTAGGGTAGTGTGGTCTCAACATCATCTAGATGGTGCATCCTATGCCAGTGAAGAAAATAGTGCGCCTGAACCCTGAATCAGAGATAGTGCTCCTCAAAGTGCCGAATTTAGTGCACCTGGGGTCTGAATTTGAGCTTGGTGAGATTTGACTATACCAAGGGATGTTGAGGTTAGCTCGTCCGAGGTCTGTTCTGAGGTTAGTACGTATGGTCTTAGATAAAAGGCCATGGCAAGTATACACCTTACCCAGCAACCCCATATTAAGCTCAATTGAAAAATAGTAAGAGTCTTATAATCTCCCTCAAAACACATACTAAAACAAGTTATTGCATTGAAAGAATTTATTAATGAGCATCAAAAAAAGCAAATAAATCATCCAATAGATGAAAAATAACATAAAGATACCAATATACACAAAATAAGTTTGAATCAGCAAACCCTGTTACATATTACCACAACCGGTTGACAAGCTGAAAATAAAACACACACTTTACAATCGTATAGGGTGTTCAAAGATAATTAGAGGCCTATTTATCAAGCCGTCAACTGCAAATACACTGGAATTCTGCAGCGTAATTGTGGAGAGCTTGATTTGCCTTAGTTATCAAAGCCTACAGACCGGCAAAAGTAGAAATTTGTGACATAACATACGATCCACCGGTCTCAGTCCGACGCAGATCGATGCTTACGTCACTACAGATGTTCCAAATGCAAATTCTGCACTATCTGACTACTTTTGCTAGTTAACAAAAATCTACCAAGTACGCTCGCCACTATTCCGGCCCAGCGTACCTGCTTTTCAATCCGCCACCCTGGAGGCAGCAGATGCCATAGGAATCAATGGGAGTCTGAAAGCAGCAAAAGCTCATGTTCGCTGCTGCCTGATATCCCATTGATTCCTATGGGAGAATAAGTTATGTTTACACCTAACAACCTAACATAAGCCCTGAGTCTAAACACCCCTAATCTGCCGCCCCCTACACCGCCGCCACCTAAATTATAATTATTAACCCCTAATCTGCCGCACCGATACTGCCGCCACCTACATTCTACTTATGAACCCCTAATTTGCCGCCCCGACCCCGCCGCCACCTACATTATACTTATTAACCCCTATTCTGCCGTCCCGACACAGCTGCCACCTAAATAAAAGTTATTAACCCCTATCCCGCCACTCCCGGACCCCACCACAACTAAATAAATGTATTAACCTCTAAACCCCTGGCCTCCCACATCACTAGCACTTACTAAACCTATTAACCCCTAAACCGCCAGCCCCCCACATCGCCATAAACTAAATTAAACTATTAACCCCTAAACCTAACAACCCTCTAACTTTATATGAAATATTAACTCATCCCTTTCTTATAATAAATTTAAACTTACCTTTAGATTTAAATTAAACTATATTAAACTAATAATTAATCTACCCTAACTATTATACTAAAACTACATTCAACTATATTAAACTATTAATTAACCTACCATAAACTGTTATACTAAAATTACATTAAACTATATTAAACAAATAATTAACCTACCCTAACTGTTATACTACTCTTCACAGTTGCCACCAAATTTCTATGTATACAAATTGTTTTAATTTTATATGCATGATATTGTATTTTTATATGTTTTTTAATCATTTCTATGTCATTGAGTGTATATTCACACTTTATTATATACACCTATTATCTATTAAGGGATAGCTTTTGCTAAAGATTATTACATTCATGTTTGTCATATCCTCTAGATGGCCGTATAAAGACTGTCTGCATATAAAATGCTGAAAAGTAGGATGTGTCCAGAATGTTGTATTGTGATTGGTTAACCATACCTTTAAGTAAAGGTCCAGGTGTACTATCCAGTATGCATGATTAAGGGACTGCGTTCCCGAAATGTTGCATAACTTTCTGTCCATGTGTTTTCAATAAAGGACATTTTATACATTTAAGGTGCTGAGGATATATATTTATTGTGGATCATTGCTCTGAAAAGGGCATTTGTATGGGCATTGCCCTTAAAAGGTCATTTAGCTCTATTGCAGCCCAAACCCCAATCTAAAACTAAAACCCACCCAATAAACCCTTAAAAAATCCTAACACTAACCCCTGAAGATTCACTTACAGTTTTGAAGATCCAACATCCATCCTCCAAGAAGCCGGCAGAAGTCTTTATCCAAGCGGCCAAAGTCTTCCTCCAAGCCTGCAGAAGTCTTCATCCAGACAGCATCTTCTATCTTCATCCATCCGGCACGGAGTGGCTCCATCTTCAAGACATCCAATGCGGAGCATCCTCTTCATTCGACGTCTTCTTCCCGAATGAAGGTTCCTTTAAATGACATCATCCAAGATGGCTTCCCTTAGACTTTGATTGGCCAATCGGATTTAAGGTTGAATAAATCCTATTGGCTGTTGCAATCAGCCAATAGGATTGAACTTTCATCCTATTGGCTGATCCAATCAGCCAATAGGTTAGAGCTCGCATTCTATTGGCTGATTAGATCAGCCAATAGGATGAAAGCTCAATCCTATTGGCTGATTGCAACAGCCAATAGGATTTATTCAACCTTAATTCCAATTGGCTGATAGAATTCTATCAGCCAATCGGAATCTAAGGGAATCCATCTTGGATGATGTCAATTAAAGGAACCTTCATTCGGGAAGAAGACATCGAACAAAGAGGATGTTCCGCATCGGATGTCTTGAAGATGGAGCCACTCCGCAACGGATGGATGAAGATAGAAGATGCCATCTGGGTGAAGACTTCTGCGGGCTTGGAGGAAGACTTCGGCCGCTTGGATGAAGACTTCTGCCGACTTCTTGGAGGATGGATGTCGGATCTTCAAAACTGTAAGTGAATCTTCAGGGGTTAGTGTTAGGATTTTTTAAGGGTTTATTGGATGGGTTTTAGTTTTAGAGTAGGGTTTGGGCTGCAATAGATCTAAATGCCCTTTTAAGGGCAATGCCCATACAAATGCCCTTTTCAGGGCAATGGGGAGCTTAGGTTTTTTTAGATTAGGTTTTTATTTGGGGGGTTGGTTGTGTGAGTGGTGGGTTTTACTGTTGGGGGAGTGTTTTTTTTATTTACAGGTAAAAGAGCTGATTTCTTTGGGGCAATGCCCAGCAAAAGGCCCTTTTAAGGGCTATTTGTAGTCTATTGTAGTTTAGGGTTTTTTTATTTTGGGGGGGCTTTTTTATTTTCATAGGGCCCTAGATTAGGTGTAATTAGTTTAAATCTTTGATAATTTCTTTTTTATTTTTTGGTAACTTAGTGTTTATTTTTTGTGTAACTTAGTGTTTGTTATTTTTTGTAACTTAGTTGTTAGTTTTTTGTAATTTAGTAATTTTTTAGTTTAGATTTACAGTTATTTTAGAAATTGTTTGAGTAGGGTTAGGTGTTTAAATATATAATATAGTTAATTTAATTTGTAGTTTAATGTAATTTTAGTATAAAAGTTAGGGTAGATTAATTATTAATTTAATATAGTTTAATGTAATTTAGTCTAATAGTTACAGTAGATTAATTATTAGTTTAATATAGTTTAATGTAATCTTAGTATAACAGTTTGGGTAGGTTAATTATCAGTTTAATATAGTTTAATGTAATTTTAGTATAACAGGGTAGGTTAATTATTAGTTTAATATAGTTTAATGTAATTTTAGTATAACAGCTAGTGTAGATTAATTATTAGTTTAATATACTTTAATGTAATTTTAGTATAACAGTTAGGGTAGATTAATTATTAGTTTAATATAGTTTAATGTAATTTAGTCTAATAGTTAGGTTAGGTTAATTATTAAGATACTATATCTCACAGCGCTTATAAGTGTTCCTACTGGCTCCTGGGTGCAAAAGGGTACCTAGCCAACCCTTAAACGTGGATCTAAAATAAAGGAAAAGGACCTAGGAGCGCCAAATAAAGGCAGAGGAAATTAAATAAATTCTATAAATTATGCCACCGTCTGTTAGTATAGAGTTCTATGTATCATAAAGGATAACAAGTAAATGGGTGGATAAATAACGCTATTATATATACAAAAGGCTGATACCAATATCCCTATTGATATCTATACAAATATAAATTATGTATAAAAATACAAATGTGAAACTATTTGTATATAAATATAAATGTAAAACAATTTATTACAATAACAACTTAATAGTTAAAATCATGGATCCATGTTACAGTACATATAGATTATATAAAACACAATAATAAAAAGATATAAAACAGATATGTATAAAATGCAGATTGAAATAAATGTAGCTGGAATTGGGTACAATAATGTGCAAATTTGCATAAGAAATACTCCAAATATAAGGTGTCTAACTGTGATGACAAAAAAATGAAAAAGAAGGGGGGCCCCTCAAAAAACAAACGAGTGGAAGTGATCCAAAAAATGTGTAAAATTGTCCATACAAAAGTGTGAGAAAAAATGAAAATGAAAAAATGAAAAAATGGAAAAAATGAATGTGAATACGTGTCCGTGAAAAAAAGGGTCAATATGAAACAAAGTCAGTGATATAAAGTTCCAAAATGAAAATGTGTGTGTGTGGATGAATCTTCCTTGAGTCTCCTCAGATGAAGGTTCCAAATAATATGGATATGGTGGGTAGAGGGATGTCCGGTAAAACCTGGAGTGTGATCCCTATATCCAACCTATAAAAGAAATACACAATAGTGCAATATTGCTGACAAATAACATATATTAAAGGATAAAAGCTCACCAATTCTGCCAACGCGTTTCGGCCCAAAACTGGGCCTTTTTCAAGACTATAGGTGGTGTGTGATGGTGGCTCTATTTAAGAATATTACTGACCAATCACTAATGTCAGTGTTTTGGCGCTTGTTTTTGGCGCCAAATATCAACCCGGAAGGAGATGTGGATGTAAAATATTGAATAAGCCTACTAACGTTGCTAAATATGGTATTGTACAATGGATACCTAAAGGAATTATGTTTCGATCTCCATTGTTTGCGGTTAGTGATAATGAGATTGCTTTTAGCGTTTCTACTATTCGATGTCACCGGAAGTGCCTAGAATGTACCTAGCTTAGGTTCTCTATCCGGTTCCGCTCTGTGTTTTAGTTCCGGTAGGTCTATGATCACTTCCGGTGTAGGTATTTGGCGGTATGGGTCACATGGCCTTATTTGGCGGGTATTTTTTGTGAAATGGCCAATTACAAGAATTGTGCCATTATTTCGCAAGAAGTATATGATGAAATATCGGAAAGGATCTGAAAGTTTTAGTATATAATACTACTCAATGGCACATGGGAATACAAAATCAAATAAAAAAATCAAATAGTTGTCCATAAAATCAAAAATGACTATGGTAAAAAGACGCTGGTACATGTTTATGAGAAAATAAACTTAAAGATTCTCATGATTTGAAACACAAGGTAAAAAACAATAAAAAATGATTCAAAAATACAAAAAATACAACTAATAATAAAAAATGATAATAAAAAATGTGTGAAACATCGGCATAAATATTATTTTGGATACTCATAACGCTCAAGTTAACGTTTAAAAGGGGTTGTAAAATATATAAGATGTATAAAATTCATAAAATTCCTTAAAATATATAATAGAGCAATGCAATATGTTAAGAGACTGTTCCATAAATGTGGAAAATAAGAAGTGTATTCCTAAAAGTCCCTCACATGGTGTAAATAAATTAAAATACAATTATTTTGGGGACTGGCTAAAAGGATTAGATTGCATAGAGACATTGTGGGAAAGAGTCGAGATTCTGGATTTATGTAAGTGGAGATAGAGTCAGAACTATTGCACCTACGGGATGTCTATCCGTATTTAATAAATTCCTTGGGAGAATCAGAGATAACTGTACATCTAGCTAGTATGAAAATATATGCTATGTGGTTATGTGTTCCCCCAAATAAACTATTTCTCAGAATTCTTCATTTTAGGCTTAATAGGTGTGACAGATCTTCCCTGTTGTTTAAACCCCTAGGGTATAGGCAGTCCATATTAAAAATCCATCTGGACTCTGATATTAATAGTCCTTTTTCTGAATCTCCACCCCTCCAGTTGGGTGTGACTAATTGGATGCCGATATAGCTAAAATCTTTTTGTTTGGCCTGATGTTTAGTTAAAAAATGTCTATATAGTGCTGTTTCGGTGTTTTTGTGTTTGATCTTTAATAAGTGCTCCCTGATCCGGTCTTTCAGGGTTCTGGATGTTTGTCCTATATATTGGAAACCGCAACTGCACCATATCATATAGATTACTCCTTTACTGCTACATTTTATAAAGTCCTTGATTTTGTATTTGACCTTCGTATTAAACGAGGTGAATTCTTTTGTTTTCACTCCCCTCTGACAGGCCTTACAGCTAACACATGGGTAAAAGCCTTTAACTTCTCTACCATACACATCTCTTGTGTTGGTCATCGTGTTTCTGGGTATGCTTGGAGAGAGTCTGTTTTTCAGGTTGTTTGTCTTTCTGTATATAAATATTGGGCGGGGTGTTAATTTATCCCCAATAATATCATCATTTCTTAGTAGCGGCCAGTGTTTCTCTACAATCTTCTCCACAATATGCCTGTTTTCGCTGTATTCCATAATAAAAGGGATGTTTAATTGGTCTCCATCTAGACTATTGTAGACTTTTTTTGGTTTGTATGATAGGAGATCCTTCCTATTTCTCTAACAGAAAAAAGAGTATTAGAACCTTTTTGTATTGATAAGGATTTCTGGTTATTCTTATAGTGTTTTGTAATATTATCTGTTATATGTATCAGTAAATCATGTTAAACACTATAGGAGCAGTGCGTAAGCATAGGGTTACAATTTAATACTGTTTATGACTACAACTGCTGTTGAGGCAGATTAGTCATTAGAAAAAAGAATGCTTCTATGCACTGTTATAACTTTTATTTCAATATTGTAATTGAATTACTGTGCCTTGAACAACTTGAGAAGTATTGTACGTTAAAATTTAACTTTTATTGATCATTTATTTAAAAAGACAGCTTAAGTGGATGATAATACTGCCCTAGAAATTTAAAAACACTCTCACTGTGCTACGTGAAAAAACAGCATATTGTGATTGTGCTGCAAAAGTAGAACTAGTAATACTTAGAGCAGTAGATTGTAACTGAGATTATTCTCAAGAGCTGGTGTGGAGACCTATAGTCTCTTAATCCTGATTTCTTACAATAGTATTTGTATTGTTTTTCTCATATATATGATTTAGACTCTATATATTGTAAAAAATATATTTACTTGTATTGTTGCACTTTGGACTTAGCAATCTAAAACTGCTAATATATGTAGGTGCTTTAAGTGTAAGTACTGACTAGGGTGGCAGCCGGCACTAGATCTTGTTCCTTAAAGTTATTTATTGTGTCGCCTAACAGTAACAAGTAGGTACTCGAACAGTTATCTGAAGATGAGACGTTTTATTTAAAGGCTGTCTCCTTTGTAAAGTGTCATAAGTTATGATATAGCTTCTTTCAGTCTTATAACATTATATTTATGGGATACTGCCTGGGGAGTGATCTTAGCCTTACAGGGTATACTATATATTTTCTACAAAGAACCAGTGTATGTGAACACCTCTTGCTGTACAATGCTACCGATTAAGTTGCTTCTGTATAATAAAAAAGTGAGATTCCTTATATTGCGATCCTATACAGATTTTATTCTTATTGTCTGAAGCACTGTGTAGCTTAGTATGTTATGCTTTTAATTAAACAGCTGGTTCTTAGAAGCGTTTGTAGTTAGCCATTTAATTCAGCCAGAGAAAGGCTGACACCTGAGGCTATAAACAATTTCCACTGCATGAACCCTCGTACCAACTGTTCGCTAAATATCAAGTACCTAGTCTGAATTGTATTAACTTATGTTTCTTGTATATGCTATGTTTTACAAGGAAAAAACGTGCCTGCTAAGTAACAACACCACCCTATAATTAGCCGTAATAAGCGTTAGCACCTTACGTTCAACAACTAGTACTACGTTTTCTAATTATAAGTTTTTTAACATGATGTTATTTTTAAATATTTAACAACTAGTGAGGCCAGTTAAAAATAGAGGAGACCCCTGACGCGGCGTTTCACTAACGCTTCCTCAGAGGGGTTACGCGGGCCGACTAACATCCGGTATTTTATAGCCGGTGTTTTGCCGAATACAGAGTCCTGATTGGGTCACAACTTACGTTACGCATAGGCTAAGGATCATGTCAATCATCCCAAATGAAATGGGAAATTGATCGTGTGCAAGCCCAAATGGAAACAAGATTAAAGTACTTGTATCAAGATTGTCACTAATAAAAGTAACGGATACTACGTCAATATTTTAACCATGTGTGAATTATGTGAGTTATTATACTGTTAGAAAAAGTTACCGAATTTACTTATATCTAATCGAATGAGAATACAGCAGGTTTATCCTAATGCAGAAATGCACTTGATGGACATGCTTTATAAATGATGAATCATATTATACTATAGATTATATGTTAGTACATCTGAATGAACCTACAAAAATCAAAATTGAATGAAAAAAGAAATTATAATAATCATTAAAAGATCACTAAATAAAAAATGAGCTATAAAATGCATTACTTTTATGTTTCCTTCTTGTACCATATATACCAGTACATAACATATTGCTGTGATGATGGACTGCACAGTCATTTAAACTTGGACGCTGCTGACAATTGAAAAATAGTGCCATTAATCTATTGTATGTTGATTGAGTACAATAAGTGTAAAGTTTATATCATATTGTACAAAGTTATGAATACCATGAATTGTGAGAGTGATAAGTGAAAAAACTGTGTAAATAAATATAAAACTTTTTTGGTGCACAAACGCTTATTATAATTTTTTTATGTGCTAGTGTGATCTTCTTCTTCAAACTGCTGTGTTACTGTGATTAATTGGGTTTAGATTCAAAAAAGAAGGAATAAGTGATGTGAATAATATTGGAAATATTGGTTCCCCAAGTGAGAATATTCGGTTGGAAACTATCTAGTGCTATTATTTTAAACACCCAATGTTAAATATTATTTAGTTACCTTTTAGTGTATGGTAATGTGAACATAAATTACTAGTGACACCCTGAAAGTGAAAATTGCTTGAAGTTGCTAACTGAATAGATGATTCTGGGTTACCCAAAATATGCTGTATATAAAGAATATATTTTAATAACTCTAAAGTGAAAAAACTTTTTTTGTAATGATTCTTTTGAGACACATTTTGTTTCCGTCTACTTAGGAAGTATAGTTATGAGATGTGAAGTGCTGAAATTCATTTATAGATACACATAATAATTGTTGTGATCGTTGAGTCCATTTGGTTTAACACTATTTAATAGGTGTATCCATTTGCACTCCATTTTCAATAGTGTTTGTTCTAAATTGCCCCCTCTAATACCAAGGGTGGCTTTTTGTAACACTGCAAATTTGAGTAAGGAGTCGTTGCTGTTGTGTTTATGGAAAAAGTGTTTTGCCACACTAGTTATTTGTCTGTTTTTTTCCAGGTCTTTGCGAGCATTTTTGATGTTTCTGCTGTGTTCCATTATTCTAGTTCTGGCCTGGCGTGTCGTCATTCCTACATAGAATAATTTGCATGGACACTGGAGGACATACACGACTCCTACTGTAGTGCAAGAAAAATGAGCAGATAGTACATGTCTGTTTGTATATTTGTCAGTTATTTCCGTGATTTTCCACACTTTAGGACATGTACTACATGTTCCACAAGGGAACATACCTTTTGATTGACATGTTCTCTTTGGCGTATGAATATAGTGGCTTGAAACAAGAGTATCTTTTAGGTTTTTAGGTCTTTTGTAACCTATGGATACTCTGTCCCCAATCTGGCTTGACAGTAAAGGATCATTTTGTAATATATGCCAATTGTTGTTCAAGATGTTAGTTATTTGTTTAATTTGTGGATTATATGCTGTTATTAATCTGGGTTTGTTGTCCTGCTTTTTTTGCTTTGGTTGTAATAGTGCTTGGCGATTTATTTGCATGGCTTGTGTTTTTGCTCGTTTAATAGACCGTTTGCTATAGCCTCGATCTTGGAGTCTGTTTGATAGTGTTTTGGCTTCATGCTTAAATGTGCCAAGGTCTGAACAGTTTCTACGTAACCTGGTAAATTCACCTTTCGGAATAGCTTTAAGGGTACATGGAGCATGGGCGCTTGTATGATGTAGTAGGGTGTTGGTGGCTGTTTCCTTTCTATATATGGTTGTGCTTACTTTCCCTACAGGATCTACTGATATTTGTAAGTCTAAGAAGTTTACCTTCTGCTGGCTATATTCATATGTGAGTTTTATGTTCAATTTGTTGTTATTCAGAAGATTCATGAACTCAATCAATTCCAGTTCTGGCCCTTCCCAGATGAACAGGATGTCATCGATGTAGCGCATCCAGCAGGGAATGTGCTGCATATATTTGTCATTGTCACTGGTGAAAACTGTCAAATTCTCCCACCACCCTAAAAACAGATTAGCATATGTGGGCGCACATGCTGTACCCATGGCGGTACCTTGAGTTTGCAAATAAAACCGGTCTTTGAATGTGAAATAATTATGATTAAGTACAAAGTGTAAGAGATCTCTGATAAACTGGTTGTGGTCATGATTATCTGTGGCATTTGTGCCAAGGAAATGGGAGATGGCTTGTTCTCCTAAGTGATGTTTTATATTCGTATACAGTGACTCCACGTCCGCTGTCACGATAAAAGAATTAGGTGTTAGTATCATGTTGTTTAGTTTTTGAAGCACTTCCATTGTATCCTTTACATATGAGGGTAAGGTGTATAGATATTCTCTGAGTCTCTGATCAATGTATTGGCTAGGCTTTTCAGTGAGGCTTCCATTGCCTGACACAATAGGGCGACCTGGAGGTTTGTGAATGTCTTTGTGTATTTTGGGAATTAGGTAAAATGTTGCAGTGGTTGGATGTAATTGAGATAGAAATTGTTTTTCTGTGACATTAATGGTTTTATCCTTATAAGCTTTTTCTATGATTTTATTATATTTCTCACTGTACATGTACGTTGGATTACCTAACAACTTCTTATAACATTGCTCATTATTTAGTTGTTTGGTGGCTTCTTCAAGATACATGTCTTTCTCCCATAAGACTATGTTGCCACCCTTGTCAGATGGCTTAATGATGGTATCATGCCATGTATTGATCTCTTTCAGTGCTAGTTGTTCTTTTTTTGTCAAGTTGGAGTAGGTTTTTTGTACTGGTAGTTTTTCAATTTCTGCACATACTATTTCATGAAATACTTGAATTTGAGGTGATAAATTATTAGGAGGAATATATTTAGATTTGTTTCTGATTTGTTGCCTCCAGTCAGTATCAGGAGGTGTATTACCTGTATTCTCTTCCAATAGGTCTTGTAGATCCTGTAAAGCTAATTGGTCAGAGGTTGTCCAATCCTCACCCAGTTCTTTTTTGGCATATAATTTTTTTAACAGCAATTTCCTGGTGTACAAATTAACATCTTTTACTATTTCAAATTTATTTAATTTGTTAGTGGGACAAAAACTGAGACCCTTAGATAGTACTGAGATGTGGTTTGTGTCTAGAGCATGACTGGTCAGATTTACAACTTTTAAGTTCCCATTCTGATCTTTGAGAAGGGACTTGGCTGTCTCCTTCTTGTTTCCCTTTGGGGAGTGGTCTGGGGTTTGCGTTTGTTCGGCCTCGATTCTTGTGGTACCTTGTTGCCAGGTGTTATGTTTAGCCTGCCTGTAGTTATCCCTAAAAAAGAGGGGGTGCCCGCAGATGTTGAAGGAGTTATTTGCTCATTATGTATTAAGGCTTGTGTTTGTGATGTTGTATAGGTTCTTGGCTGTATATTTATGTCACCACTAATGCTTTCTATAGAGGTGTCTGACTCCGAAATTTCAATATCACTTTCATTTTGTTGTAATGTTTGTTGATATTGTCTGGTATTGCGAGAACGAGTGTTGTGCCTCTTTTGCCACTTATAGACTTTCTTGTTTAAGTAGTCATGTTGGTCTCTCTGATATTTCTGTTTTTTTGTTTGTATCAACTCTGTTTCTAGTTTATCTAGCTCTGATTGATATTGTTTATAGAGGTTGGTAAATTTCTCCAAATTTTCAAAGCCTTTTAAGTTATCATTGTGAGTTTGTATTTCCAATTCCAGAGAGGCTACTTCGTCTTGATCTGCTTCTATTAATATCTGCATTAAAGTTAGTGAGCATGTAGTTAGGGCCTTTTCCCATCTTTCTATATGATCAGGTTTTTTAAGCTCATACCCTGGGAACATTTTAATTCGCAACCCTCTAGGGATCATTTTGTCTTGTTGGTATTTTTGAAAAAAGTGTAAGTTCCACCATCTCTTTGTATGCTTAAATAAGGTTTTATGTGATTGGCATAATAGGTCATTAATCTGATCCTCTGCTACATTTAAGGATGACTCTGTAGGTGTGTTAAAAATAGAGTTCAAATCTTGTAGCCTTTTTTGTTGTCTTGCTAATTGATCATTATGTAAACTCATTTTTATGGGTCACAGTAATATTTCTCTGTCTCACTTCTTCTATGTCGTCTTCGAGGGCTCCTTCTTCGTATCCCCGTTCCAGGAATTTATTTTTCAAGATGAGAACTTGCTCTTCCCATTTCTTGGGGTCTGAGCAATTTTTCTTTAGTCTCAACATTTGTCCTTTCGGTATGTTGGACTTCCATCTCTTAAGGTGACAGCTGTCTTTGTGAATGTAGTTGTTACAGTCTACTTCTTTGAAGAATGTAGACGTTTCCAATTTGCTGTTCTTAATCTCAATCTTTAGGTCTAAGTATGTGATCTCATGTTTACTGTATTCATGGGTAAACCTAAGATTATGCATATTGGTATTCATTATTTGGATGGTGTACTCTAGATCATCTATTGAGCCTTTCCAAATCATAATGATGTCATCAATGTATCTGTTATAGAGGACCAGGTCCGCGCTCGCTGGGCATGAGTCCCAGAAGATGCGTTCCCAGTGACCCATGTACAAATTCGCGTAACTGGGCACGAACCTGGTCCCCATAGCTGTCCCACATACTTGTCTATAATAGATTCCTCTATTGTTGAAATAATTGTGGGTTAAGATGTATTGTATCCCATCAATGATGAAATCTTTCTGTAATTCTGGTAGCTTCGGATCTTTATCGAGAAAAAAGTTGACTGCCTCTATACCACCTTTGTGCGGTATACAGGTGTACAGGGAGGTAACATCACATGTTACTAGTGTGTAGTTTTCTTCCCACTCTATGCCTTCCAGAATGTTAATTATTTGGGTGGAGTCTCTCACATATGAAGGTAGCTGTACCACATATTTCTGTAATTGTCTATCCACGTACTCGGATAAATTACTGGACAGACCGCCAATGCCCGATATAATTGGTCGGCCTGGCGGTTTCGTAAGTGATTTGTGGACTTTAGGGAGATAGTAAAACACCGGTGTAATAGGGTGTTTGATGTTCATATATCTGAATTCTTTGTCGTTCAATATTCCAATCTCCCTTGCCCCGTTCAAAATTTCGTCCAATTCTTTCTTGAAATCATCTATGGGATTCCCTTTAAGTATTTCGTATGTTTGTCTGTCTGACAAAATTCTGTCGCACTCTTGGTCATAATCCACCTTGTTGAGGATAACAATTCCCCCACCTTTATCCGCAGGTTTAATGACGAGGTCATGGTTATTTTCGAGGGTTTTGATGGTGTTGAATTGTTCCTTCGAGAGGTTGTGCTTGTGTTTGTTCAATCTGCTTTGTTTCAGGTCTCTGATCTCATTACATACTACCGTGTCAAAGGTCTCGATAGCGTTACCTTTGCTGGTAACCGGAAAAAAGGAAGATTTTGGTTTTAGGTCTGTATGCCGGTAGATCCCTTCGTTCATCGTTGTATTGTTTTGATACGATCTGTTTTGCACGGATATTCATAGTCCTTTTTCTGAATCTCCACCCCTCCAGTTGGGTGTGACTAATTGGATGCCGATATAGCTGAAATCTTTTTGTTTGGCCTGATGTTTAGTTAAAAAATGTCTATATAGTGCTGTTTCGGTGTTTTTGTGTTTGATCTTTAATAAGTGCTCCCTGATCCGGTCTTTCAGGGTTCTGGATGTTTGTCCTATATATTGGAAACCGCAACTGCACCATATCATATAGATTACTCCTTTACTGCTACATTTTATAAAGTCCTTGATTTTGTATTTGACCTTCGTATTAAACGAGGTGAATTCTTTTGTTTTCACTCCCCTCTGACAGGCCTTACAGCTAACACATGGGTAAAAGCCTTTAACTTCTCTACCATACACATCTCTTGTGTTGGTCATCGTGTTTCTGGGTATGCTTGGAGAGAGTCTGTTTTTCAGGTTGTTTGTCTTTCTGTATATAAATATTGATACGATCTGTTTTGCACGGACATGTGCATTTCCAGTGGAGACTTCATAAAATGTCTCTTTAATGTCAGTTTTCTGACAAATTCCTTGGCATTTACAAATGTATCGAATTTGTTCAGGCCCTTGGAAGGAGCCCTCGAAGACGACATAGAAGAAGTGAGACAGAGAAATAGGAAGGATCTCCTATCATACAAACCAAAAAAAGTCTACAATAGTCTAGATGGAGACCAATTAAACATCCCTTTTATTATGGAATACAGCGAAAACAGGCATATTGTGGAGAAGATTGTAGAGAAACACTGGCCGCTACTAAGAAATGATGATATTATTGGGGATAAATTAACACCCCGCCCAATATTTATATACAGAAAGACAAACAACCTGAAAAACAGACTCTCTCCAAGCATACCCAGAAACACGATGACCAACACAAGAGATGTGTATGGTAGAGAAGTTAAAGGCTTTTACCCATGTGTTAGCTGTAAGGCCTGTCAGAGGGGAGTGAAAACAAAAGAATTCACCTCGTTTAATACGAAGGTCAAATACAAAATCAAGGACTTTATAAAATGTAGCAGTAAAGGAGTAATCTATATGATATGGTGCAGTTGCGGTTTCCAATATATAGGACAAACATCCAGAACCCTGAAAGACCGGATCAGGGAGCACTTATTAAAGATCAAACACAAAAACACCGAAACAGCACTATATAGACATTTTTTAACTAAACATCAGGCCAAACAAAAAGATTTTAGCTATATCGGCATCCAATTAGTCACACCCAACTGGAGGGGTGGAGATTCAGAAAAAGGACTATTAATATCAGAGTCCAGATGGATTTTTAATATGGACTGCCTATACCCTAGGGGTTTAAGCAACAGGGAAGATCTGTCACACCTATTAAGCCTAAAATGAAGAATTCTGAGAAATAGTTTATTTGGGGGAACACATAACCACATAGCATGTATTTTCATACTAGCTAGATGTACAGTTATCTCTGATTCTCCCAAGGAATTTATTAAATACGGATAGACATCCCGTAGGTGCAATAGTTCTGACTCTATCTCCACTTACATAAATCCAGAATCTCGACTCTTTCCCACAATGTCTCTATGCAATCTAATCCTTTTAGCCAGTCCCCAAAATAATTGTATTTTAATTTATTTACACCATGTGAGGGACTTTTAGGAATACACTTCTTATTTTCCACATTTATGGAACAGTCTCTTAACATATTGCATTGCTCTATTATATATTTTAAGGAATTTTATGAATTTTATACATCTTATATATTTTACAACCCCTTTTAAACGTTAACTTGAGCGTTATGAGTATCCAAAATAATATTTATGCCGATGTTTCACACATTTTTTATTATCATTTTTTATTATTAGTTGTATTTTTTGTATTTTTGAATCATTTTTTATTGTTTTTTACCTTGTGTTTCAAATCATGAGAATCTTTAAGTTTATTTTCTCATAAACATGTACCAGCGTCTTTTTACCATAGTCATTTTTTATTTTATGGACAACTATTTGATTTTTTTATTTGATTTTGTATTCCCATGTGCCATTGAGTAGTATTATATACTAAAACTTTCAGATCCTTTCCGATATTTCATCATATACTTCTTGCGAAATAATGGCACAATTCTTGTAATTGGCCATTTCACAAAAAATACCCGCCAAATAAGGCCATGTGACCCATACCGCCAAATACCTACACCGGAAGTGATCATAGACCTACCGGAACTAAAACACAGAGCGGAACCGGATAGAGAACCTAAGCTAGGTACATTCTAGGCACTTCCGGTGACATCGAATAGTAGAAACGCTAAAAGCAATCTCATTATCACTAACCGCAAACAATGGAGATTGAAACATAATTCCTTTAGGTATCCATTGTACAATACCATATTTAGCAACGTTAGTAGGCTTATTCAATATTTTACATCCACATCTCCTTCCGGGTTGATATTTGGCGCCAAAAACAAGCGCCAAAACACTGACATTAGTGATTGGTCAGTAATATTCTTAAATAGAGCCACCATCACACACCACCTATAGTCTTGAAAAAGGCCCAGTTTTGGGCCGAAACGCGTTGGCAGAATTGGTGAGCTTTTATCCTTTAATATATGTTATTTGTCAGCAATATTGCACTATTGTGTATTTCTTTTATAGTGATGTGAAAGATTGTGGAAAAATAGTGCGCTGGTATATAGAGTATCAGACCGCTTACAGTGTTTTAGATCCTTCAATCTAAAAATAGTGTATAGTGAAAGAAAGGGTAGGTCTTGTAAGGGCGCTAATAGCTGAAGATACTTATGTGAAATAATTTATATTATCTGTGATAAATAAGAAAATAGGAACAGTATCTAAAAAAACAAGGGATTTATTTGGTTACAATATGGTTGGAAAAAATAGAGACGTCTCTAGTACAATTCAATAAAAGACAATAATGGAATATAGCATAAAAAATGATAAAAAGTTGTACTGCTTAGTACTTCATGAGAAATTTAGATTAATGTTTAATAGTGTAGTCACGAAGAAAATTCTGTTGGAGTGTGACTAAACAGTTAGCCAAGATTTCTCGTGAGTTATTAAGTTTGTATACAGTTACATATAAAATTATATTTAAAATACCAATGTCGGCTTGATAAGACTTCTGCAAAGGCTGTATATTGCCCAAAAAATTAAAATGGAGCCTAAAGAGGAGCTGTGCATAGGAGGAAAATTATATCGGGTTATGCTCTAGCTCGGATTGAGTCAATCCTTATATCTGTGTTCTCAGCTAACTAATTGACATGTCCATACGTATGAACCAAGAGAAATGTCCAGTAATATTATACTGCTAGTAGTGTAGGATTACAGTTCGCAATCTTTAATGCAGATGGTACCTTATAGTAAGCTTTAAACAGCAGCAGGGAATCCTGTGCGTCCTGCGGCTCAGTTCCTCCGACAGTGTCCTCGTGTTGTTGGCGTCTGACGTCACACCCGATGTGCGGGGGCTTGTCTTGCATCTGCCAATCACTGCTTAGACAGTTGTGAGTATCCAAAATGCCTTTTTACGTCCGATATTGTGTATTCACAATTCTTCTTCTATCAGATACCTGTACTTATTTAGGCACCGATCAGCAAAGAAGTATCCGTTGTGAGTAAGTTCACCTGCACTTAGTGCTGTTAGCACGCAGGTTCCGATGAAATCTCTCCTCAGTGTCCTCTGTTGATAGTCAACCCGGGTTGGTTCAAACAGCTGATAAAATAATGGAGTCAAGAAAACAGTCCTCAGCTTCTACGCGTTTCACTCCCTCCAGGAGCTTTATCAAGAATGATTTGGACTGCTAGACTCCTCTCTTTAATAGGTGTATCCTGATTCCCATTGGTTCATAGTAATCCCATAGTTAAGGTGGTATAATTTCTTT
Organism: Bombina bombina; assembly: GCF_027579735.1. Lineage (NCBI taxonomy): Eukaryota > Metazoa > Chordata > Amphibia > Anura > Bombinatoridae > Bombina > Bombina bombina. The sequence continues at coordinate 368,540,689 of NC_069500.1, forward strand.
GTAGTTAAGGTGGTATAATTTCTTTGCACTTGCTCCTAATACATTGCTCCATTCTATTGTTGATCATGGATCAGTTAATCATATATACCAAACATATTAAAATCCTGAAAGAGCCATAAACCATTTTTCATTAAGACCAATAAAGGAAATGTAGTTAAAATAGACCAAATGTCTTCAGGTTGAATCCGAATACCTAAAGGGGACAGGTTATGGGGAAATTAGAATAATTATGTTTGTCATGCATCAAATTATATATATATATATATATATATTCCCTAATCGAGAAGAAATGGTGAAATGTCCAGTTCTGAATTTAGACCTTTGGGGAATAGCGTGTCAAATTTAAAGATATACTCTGCCTCTTTTAGAAGTAGTTTTTTCTGTATGTCCCCACCTCTCCAGTGTTTTTCTACTTTGTATATACCCCAATAAGATAGATCTTTTGTATTGCCCTTATGCATGGTTTTGAAATGTTTATACAAATGTGTGTCCTCTATTCCATTCTCTATATTATTGAGATGTTCCCTGATTCTATCTCTCAGAGTTCTCTTAGTTTCTCCGAAATAAAAAAGGTTGCAAGTGCATTTTAAGACATAAATAATTCCTTTATGTGAGCATCTTATGAGTTCTTTAATTAGTATGGTGCTATTTGGACCTAACTGAATCATATTGGATTTACTGCTGTGCTTACATGACTTACATGTGTGACATGGAAAGAAACCTGTTAACTTCTGTCCATGAAGATTTTTTTGTACTAATTTATTATTTTTGGTTTTTTTTAGTTCACTGGGTGCAAGGGCTGATTTTAAATTACTAGCTTTTTTGAAAACAAAACTGGGGTTGTCTGTTACTTTCTCTCCCAAAATGTTATCTTCCTTAATGAGATGCCAGTGTTTTTTTATAATTTTTTTCACCACATTATGATCAACGTGGTAATCAGTTATGAAAGGAATTTTTATTATATTTTCGTCTGTATTTGTTTTTTCTTTGTATATTAGCAATGATTCTCTATTGGTATTTTTTGCCCTTTCTAATGCTTTTTTGGTATGCATTGTGTTATAGCCTCTTGAGTTGAATCTTTCAATTAGTGTTCCTGCCTGGTCTTCAAAATCTGCCAACCTAGAGCAATTTTTTCGGACTCTTAGACACTGTCCTAATGGTATGTTGTCTTTCCAGGCATCCAGGTGACAACTTTTGGCATGCAGATAATTGTTACAATCAACTTGTTTGAAATATGTTTTTGTCTCTAACTTGTTGCCCAGTGCCATAATTTCCAAATCCAGGAAAGTGATTGTCTCTTTGCTTTGGTTATGTGTAAAATGCAAACCTAGATTATTTTGATTCATTTTTTCAAACATTTGGATTAGATCGGTTTCTTGCCCTTTCCAAATTAATATAAGGTCATCAATGTACCTTTTGTAGAGTACAAGGTTTGCACCATAGCCGCCGGGTCCAAAGAAATTTTCTTCCCATAGACCCATAAAAAGATTGGCGTAGCTAGGTGCAAACCTTGTACCCATGGCAGTTCCTTCTATTTGGAGATAAAACTTGTTATTAAAAGAGAAATAGTTGTTTTCTAGAATGAATTTAATGCTACTCAAAATGAATTCCTTATGTATTTCTGGCATGTCTGTGTCTTTTGTTAGATAGTGGTTGATTGCCTCCATACCTTGTTTGTGATCTATCACTGTGTACAGTGACGTTACATCACAGGTGGCTAAATACATATCATCTTCCCATTGGAAAGTATTTAAGATGTTAAGTACTTGGGTAGAATCCCTCAAATAGGAATCTAAATTTGTGATCTATCACTGTGTACAGTGACGTTACATCACAGGTGGCTAAATACATATCATCTTCCCATTGGAAAGTATTTAAGATGTTAAGTACTTGGGTAAAATCCCTCAAATAGGAATCTAAATTTTTGCAGATAGCCATCTACATATCTTGAAAGATTGGAGGAGATAGAGTCAATCCCTGATATGATGGGCCTACCAGGGGGATCAATTAGGCTCTTATGAATTTTTGGTAGAAAGTAAAAGATCGGTATTCGTGGATTTTGAGGGGTTAAAAATTGGAATTCTTTTTCATTTAGTATACCTGATCTTTTACCCTCTACCAATAATTTATTCAGTGTTTGTACATATTTATTTGTGGGATTGAGGTCCAATTTTTTATATGTTGTGGTGTTATCTAAGATTCTATGTGCTTCAATGAGATATTTTGTGGTGTCCATCACGACTATACCACCGCCCTTATCTGCAGATTTTATAGTTATATCTTTATTGTTCTGTAGGTTATTTATGATGGCTTTTTCTTTCAGGCTTAGATTAAACTTTTTTGGTTGTTGGGGATTACATCTTTTGATGTCTTTAAGAACTAATTTTTCAAAGGTATCTAGATAATTCCCTTTTGATTGTATGGGGTTAAATTTAGATTTGGGTTTCAGATTAGAGTGATTGATTTTAACGGGTGTTTGTGTATTTAACTGTCTTTCTATAGGGTTTTTTAAGAAATGTCTTTTTAAGGTGAGATTTCTCACAAATTTCTTTACATGTATAAAAGTATTAAATTTGTTGATTCTAGCTGTAGGTGCATATGTTAGACCTAGGTTCAGAACTTTTTCTTCCTCTTTATTTAAGGGAGTACTACTTAAGTTGTATATTCCTTGCTGGTGATTAGTTATCTCCCTCTTTTTGCTACTTTTTCTGGATAATCCCCTTCCTCTCTTTCCTCTAAACCCCTTTTTCTTCTGGGATTTATTGCTGTTTCTAGCTGAAAAATCAGCTGGGAATCAGGATACACCTATTAAAGAGAGGAGTCTAGCAGTCCAAATCATTCTTGATAAAGCTCCTGGAGGGAGTGAAACGCGTAGAAGCTGAGGACTGTTTTCTTGACTCCATTATTTTATCAGCTGTTTGAACCAACCCGGGTTGACTATCAACAGAGGACACTGAGGAGAGATTTCATCGGAACCTGCGTGCTAACAGCACTAAGTGCAGGTGAACTTACTCACAACGGATACTTCTTTGCTGATCGGTGCCTAAATAAGTACAGGTATCTGATAGAAGAAGTATTGTGAATACACAATATCGGACGTAAAAAGGCATTTTGGATACTCACAACTGTCTAAGCAGTGATTGGCAGACGCAAGACAAGCCCCCGCACATCGGGTGTGACGTCAGACGCCAACAACACGAGGACACTGTCGGAGGAACTGAGCCGCAGGACGCACAGGATTCCCTGCTGCTGTTTAAAGCTTACTATAAGGTACCATCTGCATTAAAGATTGCGAACTGTAATCCTACACTACTAGCAGTATAATATTACTGGACATTTCTCTTGGTTCATACGTATGGACATGTCAATTAGTTCGCTGAGAACACAGATATAAGGATTGACTCAATCCGAGCTAGAGCATAACCCGATATAATTTTCCTCCTATGCACAGCTCCTCTTTAGGCTCCATTTTAATTTTTTGGGCAATATACAGCCTTTGCAGAAGTCTTATCAAGCCGACATTGGTATTTTAAATATAATTTTATATGTAACTGTATACAAACTTAATAACTCACGAGAAATCTTGGCTAACTGTTTAGTCACACTCCAACAGAATTTTCTTCGTGACTACACTATTAAACATTAATCTAAATTTCTCATGAAGTACTAAGCAGTACAACTTTTTATCATTTTTTATGCTATATTCCATTATTGTCTTTTATTGAATTGTACTAGAGACGTCTCTATTTTTTCCAACCATATTGTAACCAAATAAATCCCTTGTTTTTTTAGATACTGTTCCTATTTTCTTATTTATCACAGATAATATAAATTATTTCACATAAGTATCTTCAGCTATTAGCGCCCTTACAAGACCTACCCTTTCTTTCACTATACACTATTTTTAGATTGAAGGATCTAAAACACTGTAAGCGGTCTGATACTCTATATACCAGCGCACTATTTTTCCACAATCTTTCACATCACTATTTTCCTTCACATAAATAGTCGCAGCAGGTTTTTCGTTTTACACCACTTAACTAAATATGGAGGATATTTTTGACTTTAGGGATAAAATCTTTCTAGACATGAGAGAGGAAAATATCCCCCTAAATCCAATTAGTACAGATAAAATATCTGACCTAATGCAAAATCTAGAACATGAACTCACAAAAGAATTAAAACAACAAATGGAGTTAGTTTTCCTAAATAGATACACAAAAAAAGGCATTATACCTAAAGGATTACTCCTAAAGAAAAATTGCACTTTCACTTTAAGCGACACCTTACAAACAGAATGGAAAGACACACTAACTAAAGCCTCCAACACACTAATAGAGATTCTGAAAAGATCTAGAAAAGAAACACTTTCACTGATTGAGAAAAATATTTTAGAAATTAAAGAGAAACTAAAGGACAGGAAAAACGAAAATGAATATAAAGAAAGACAAAAAGTAATAATGGATAAACTAAATAACTTGAATAAAGATTTGCTAAGAACAAAATGGGGAAAAATGGAAAGGGACATAAACAATAGTCAAATTCAACAAATTGAAGAAACTATTGAAGATAATCCTGATACATCTAAGACCCATACCAATTATCATTCACACTCAAATACTTACAGAAACAAAAGACAACATAACACGTATCAACATTATGAGAATAATAGGTATCAAAATACATATAATAGGAATGCATATCAAAATGAAAGACCATCAAACTATAATAGAGATCATTATTATAATCAACAATCATGGGATAGAACTAGAGAACAATATTATCCACACAATAGGACCAATAACACCCATTTTAGGTCACATAATGAAAAACCCCATGAGTGGGAGTATCCAAGAACATATAGGAGGGAAAACAGACAATGGGACTCTTGGAGAACTCCGACATATAATAGGTTTGAACCTCTAAGAGACTTAGATCAAAGAAGAGAAAATCAAATACACAATGATTCCCCACTTTTTTTTAGAGAAAAGCCCTCTGAAAGAGGGCACCTCAAGAGACCTTTTTCAGCTAGAAACAGCAATAAATCCCAGAAGAAAAAGGGGTTTAGAGGAAAGAGAGGAAGGGGATTATCCAGAAAAAGTAGCAAAAAGAGGGAGATAACTAATCACCAGCAAGGAATATACAACTTAAGTAGTACTCCCTTAAATAAAGAGGAAGAAAAAGTTCTGAACCTAGGTCTAACATATGCACCTACAGCTAGAATCAACAAATTTAATACTTTTATACATGTAAAGAAATTTGTGAGAAATCTCACCTTAAAAAGACATTTCTTAAAAAACTCTATAGAAAGACAGTTAAATACACAAACACCCGTTAAAATCAATCACTCTAATCTGAAACCCAAATCTAAATTTAACCCCATACAATCAAAAGGGAATTATCTAGATACCTTTGAAAAATTAGTTCTTAAAGACATCAAAAGATGTAATCCCCAACAACCAAAAAAGTTTAATCTAAGCCTGAAAGAAAAAGCCATCATAAATAACCTACAGAACAATAAAGATATAACTATAAAATCTGCAGATAAGGGCGGTGGTATAGTCGTGATGGACACCACAAAATATCTCATTGAAGCACATAGAATCTTAGATAACACCACAACATATAAAAAATTGGACCTCAATCCCACAAATAAATATGTACAAACACTGAATAAATTATTGGTAGAGGGTAAAAGATCAGGTATACTAAATGAAAAAGAATTCCAATTTTTAACCCCTCAAAATCCACGAATACCGATCTTTTACTTTCTACCAAAAATTCATAAGAGCCTAATTGATCCCCCTGGTAGGCCCATCATATCAGGGATTGACTCTATCTCCTCCAATCTTTCAAGATATGTAGATGGCTATCTGCAAAAATATGTAACAAATTTAGATTCCTATTTGAGGGATTCTACCCAAGTACTTAACATCTTAAATACTTTCCAATGGGAAGATGATATGTATTTAGCCACCTGTGATGTAACGTCACTGTACACAGTGATAGATCACAAACAAGGTATGGAGGCAATCAACCACTATCTAACAAAAGACACAGACATGCCAGAAATACATAAGGAATTCATTTTGAGTAGCATTAAATTCATTCTAGAAAACAACTATTTCTCTTTTAATAACAAGTTTTATCTCCAAATAGAAGGAACTGCCATGGGTACAAGGTTTGCACCTAGCTACGCCAATCTTTTTATGGGTCTATGGGAAGAAAATTTCTTTGGACCCGGCGGCTATGGTGCAAACCTTGTACTCTACAAAAGGTACATTGATGACCTTATATTAATTTGGAAAGGGCAAGAAACCGATCTAATCCAAAAGTTTGAAAAAATGAATCAAAATAATCTAGGTTTGCATTTTACACATAACCAAAGCAAAGAGACAATCACTTTCCTGGATTTGGAAATTATGGCACTGGGCAACAAGTTAGAGACAAAAACATATTTCAAACAAGTTGATTGTAACAATTATCTGCATGCCAAAAGTTGTCACCTGGATGCCTGGAAAGACAACATACCATTAGGACAGTGTCTAAGAGTCCGAAAAAATTGCTCTAGGTTGGCAGATTTTGAAGACCAGGCAGGAACACTAATTGAAAGATTCAACTCAAGAGGCTATAACACAATGCATACCAAAAAAGCATTAGAAAGGGCAAAAAATACCAATAGAGAATCATTGCTAATATACAAAGAAAAAACAAATACAGACGAAAATATAATAAAAATTCCTTTCATAACTGATTACCACGTTGATCATAATGTGGTGAAAAAAATTATAAAAAAACACTGGCATCTCATTAAGGAAGATAACATTTTGGGAGAGAAAGTAACAGACAACCCCAGTTTTGTTTTCAAAAAAGCTAGTAATTTAAAATCAGCCCTTGCACCCAGTGAACTAAAAAAAACCAAAAATAATAAATTAGTACAAAAAAATCTTCATGGACAGAAGTTAACAGGTTTCTTTCCATGTCACACATGTAAGTCATGTAAGCACAGCAGTAAATCCAATATGATTCAGTTAGGTCCAAATAGCACCATACTAATTAAAGAACTCATAAGATGCTCACATAAAGGAATTATTTATGTCTTAAAATGCACTTGCAACCTTTTTTATTTCGGAGAAACTAAGAGAACTCTGAGAGATAGAATCAGGGAACATCTCAATAATATAGAGAATGGAATAGAGGACACACATTTGTATAAACATTTCAAAACCATGCATAAGGGCAATACAAAAGATCTATCTTATTGGGGTATATACAAAGTAGAAAAACACTGGAGAGGTGGGGACATACAGAAAAAACTACTTCTAAAAGAGGCAGAGTATATCTTTAAATTTGACACGCTATTCCCCAAAGGTCTAAATTCAGAACTGGACATTTCACCATTTCTTCTCGATTAGGGAATATATATATATATATAATTTGATGCATGACAAACATAATTATTCTAATTTCCCCATAACCTGTCCCCTTTAGGTATTCGGATTCAACCTAAAGACATTTGGTCTATTTTAACTACATTTCCTTTATTGGTCTTAATGAAAAATGGTTTATGGCTCTTTCAGGATTTTAATATGTTTGGTATATATGATTAACTGATTCATGATCAACAATAGAATGGAGCAATGTATTAGGAGCAAGTGCAAAGAAATTATACCACCTTAACTACAAAGAAATTATACCACCTTAACTATGGGATTACTATGAACCAATGGGAATCAGGATACACCTATTAAAGAGAGGAGTCTAGCAGTCCAAATCATTCTTGATAAAGCTCCTGGAGGGAGTGAAACGCGTAGAAGCTGAGGACTGTTTTCTTGACTCCATTATTTTATCAGCTGTTTGAACCAACCCGGGTTGACTATCAACAGAGGACACTGAGGAGAGATTTCATCGGAACCTGCGTGCTAACAGCACTAAGTGCAGGTGAACTTACTCACAACGGATACTTCTTTGCTGATCGGTGCCTAAATAAGTACAGGTATCTGATAGAAGAAGAATTGTGAATACACAATATCGGACGTAAAAAGGCATTTTGGATACTCACAACTGTCTAAGCAGTGATTGGCAGACGCAAGACAAGCCCCCGCACATCGGGTGTGACGTCAGACGCCAACAACACGAGGACACTGTCGGAGGAACTGAGCCGCAGGACGCACAGGATTCCCTGCTGCTGTTTAAAGCTTACTATAAGGTACCATCTGCATTAAAGATTGCGAACTGTAATCCTACACTACTAGCAGTATAATATTACTGGACATTTCTCTTGGTTCATACGTATGGACATGTCAATTAGTTCGCTGAGAACACAGATATAAGGATTGACTCAATCCGAGCTAGAGCATAACCCGATATAATTTTCCTCCTATGCACAGCTCCTCTTTAGGCTCCATTTTAATTTTTTGGGCAATATACAGCCTTTGCAGAAGTCTTATCAAGCCGACATTGGTATTTTAAATATAATTTTATATGTAACTGTATACAAACTTAATAACTCACGAGAAATCTTGGCTAACTGTTTAGTCACACTCCAACAGAATTTTCTTCGTGACTACACTATTAAACATTAATCTAAATTTCTCATGAAGTACTAAGCAGTACAACTTTTTATCATTTTTTATGCTATATTCCATTATTGTCTTTTATTGAATTGTACTAGAGACGTCTCTATTTTTTCCAACCATATTGTAACCAAATAAATCCCTTGTTTTTTTAGATACTGTTCCTATTTTCTTATTTATCACAGATAATATAAATTATTTCACATAAGTATCTTCAGCTATTAGCGCCCTTACAAGACCTACCCTTTCTTTTTCTTTTATAGGTTGGATATAGGGATCACACTCCAGGTTTTACCGGACATCCCTCTACCCACCATATCCATATTATTTGGAACCTTCATCTGAGGAGACTCAAGGAAGATTCATCCACACACACACATTTTCATTTTGGAACTTTATATCACTGACTTTGTTTCATATTGACCCTTTTTTTCACGGACACGTATTCACATTCATTTTTTCCATTTTTTCATTTTTTCATTTTCATTTTTTCTCACACTTTTGTATGGACAATTTTACACATTTTTTGGATCACTTCCACTCGTTTGTTTTTTGAGGGGCCCCCCTTCTTTTTCATTTTTTTGTCATCACAGTTAGACACCTTATATTTGGAGTATTTCTTATGCAAATTTGCACATTATTGTACCCAATTCCAGCTACATTTATTTCAATCTGCATTTTATACATATCTGTTTTATATCTTTTTATTATTGTGTTTTATATAATCTATATGTACTGTAACATGGATCCATGATTTTAACTATTAAGTTGTTATTGTAATAAATTGTTTTACATTTATATTTATATACAAATAGTTTCACATTTGTATTTTTATACATAATTTATATTTGTATAGATATCAATAGGGATATTGGTATCAGCCTTTTGTATATATAATAGCGTTATTTATCCACCCATTTACTTGTTATCCTTTATGATACATAGAACTCTATACTAACAGACGGTGGCATAATTTATAGAATTTATTTAATTTCCTCTGCCTTTATTTGGCGCTCCTAGGTCCTTTTCCTTTATTTTAGATCCACGTTTAAGGGTTGGCTAGGTACCCTTTTGCACCCAGGAGCTAGTAGGAACACTTATAAGCGCTGTGAGATATAGTATCTTGACATTGTTTTTATTCCTAGCAATCGACCAGCAGCTTTACTTAAGTCTTAACTATTGCACTACTGTTATATATATTCACCAAGTAATGGATGTCACTAAATCCATTAGACAAGAAATAACATTAGATATCAATTACTCTATTACACACTCAGAGGATAACACGCACGAACATTTAGACTATGCTACCATCTTTAAGAATTTAGAGAAATTATTAATACAAGAAGTTAAGTACAAAGCGGAGATCCTTTTTTTAAAGAAATGCTTAGAGTTTAACATCATACCTAAGGGACTAGTAATCAGGAAAGATTGTGCTTTTCAGTCAGAGGACCCAGAATTCCTAAATAAATGGTCTGAGGCATTAATAGAATGTTCTAAGAAATTAATGCAGACCATTATAGATCATAGAGAAGCCATATTGTTGAAAGTCGACATAGAAATCAAGAACACTGAGGATAATTTAATTGGCCCGGATGGATTAATAATAGAATCCAAAGATCTTTTAGACAGGAAAGAGAGTCTTACAAGGAAGGTAATGAAAATAAGGGAGGACATTACCAGTAAGAAATCTAAAAAACTCAATAGAGAACTTGAACTCATTAAGAATATAGAAAATCAGACGAACCAACAACCAGTAGAGATCGTTAACACTCCAAATATTGAAAATCAAAATCCTGAGAATGAGGGGGAATGGACAATAGTCCACCATAGAAATAGGAGACCCCAATTGGGACAAACACCAAGAATAGACAATAGAGAACAAAGAACCCATTTTAGAGAAGAACGCCCACAATATAATACATATTGGAACTATAATCATACACCGAGATCTAATAGATGGAACCAAAATCCCCATCTCAGAGATGATTATGGGACCCCAAATCAGAATTACCGGCCGTATAGACAGGGCAGACCTTGGGAGAATAACAATAGACCCAACTGGGGATACACACCCAACAGATCACAATCCAATAGGGGACAATATCATAACAAGATGGCCAGAGATGGACAATTTGTCAATAGGGGGTTCAACACTATGGGTACATCTCACTATAATGATAGAAGACAAGAACCCACTTATCACAACCGTCAAACAAGAGAAAATAGATGGTATAATGATAACTATGAAAGAGAGCAATATAGCAATTGGAGACCAGATAGACAACAGAGACATTACGATCATAATGATAGAAGAGGGTATTGGGATCACCCACCCAATTACCCCCAACATCGTAATGCACATAACTATAACAACCAATCAGAGTCCAAAAGGAACCTAGATGCACCTAAAGTAAAGCCCCCCAATGAACAAAGGGAACGATATACAAACCAGAACACCCCTATCCATGATAGGAATGAACAACACAGAGCTTCCACATCAGGGCATTCTTTTTTAGGGAAACCACTACAAACAACCAAAGAACTGGAGAGAACCTCAACCAAAAGAAAAAATTCCTGTCCAGAAGAATTTCAAACTCCCACAGAAAAAAGATTACTCACAGAGGCAAGAGAGGGGGAAGAAAAATAAATAAAAGAATAACCCCTCCGACTAATATCGCCAATCCCCCGAATAAAGGAATATTCAATCTGAGTTTGAAAGAACTGACAGAAAAAGAATCATCAGTACTGAGTTATGGGCTATCCTTTGCCCCTTCCAAGGGCCTGAACAAATTCGATACATTTGTAAATGCCAAGGAATTTGTCAGAAAACTGACATTAAAGAGACATTTTATGAAGTCTCCACTGGAAATGCACATGTCCGTGCAAAACAGATCGTATCAAAACAATACAACGATGAACGAAGGGATCTACCGGCATACAGACCTAAAACCAAAATCTTCCTTTTTTCCGGTTACCAGCAAAGGTAACGCTATCGAAACCTTTGACACGGTAGTATGTAATGAGATCAGAGACCTGAAACAAAGCAGATTGAACAAACACAAGCACAACCTCTCGAAGGAACAATTCAACACCATCAAAACCCTCGAAAATAACCATGACCTCGTCATTAAACCTGCGGATAAAGGTGGGGGAATTGTTATCCTCAACAAGGTGGATTATGACCAAGAGTGCGACAGAATTTTGTCAGACAGACAAACATACGAAATACTTAAAGGGAATCCCATAGATGATTTCAAGAAAGAATTGGACGAAATTTTGAACGGGGCAAGGGAGATTGGAATATTGAACGACAAAGAATTCAGATATATGAACATCAAACACCCTATTACACCGGTGTTTTACTATCTCCCTAAAGTCCACAAATCACTTACGAAACCGCCAGGCCGACCGATTATATCGGGCATTGGCGGTCTGTCCAGTAATTTATCCGAGTACGTGGATAGACAATTACAGAAATATGTGGTACAGCTACCTTCATATGTGAGAGACTCCACCCAAATAATTAACATTCTGGAAGGCATAGAGTGGGAAGAAAACTACACACTAGTAACATGTGATGTTACCTCCCTGCACACCTGTATACCGCACAAAGGTGGTATAGAGGCAGTCAACTTTTTTCTCGATAAAGATCCGAAGCTACCAGAATTACAGAAAGATTTCATCATTGATGGGATACAATACATCTTAACCCACAACTATTTCAACAATAGAGGAATCTATTATAGACAAGTATGTGGGACAGCTATGGGGACCAGGTTCGCGCCCAGTTACGCGAATTTGTACATGGGTCACTGGGAACGCATCTTCTGGGACTCATGCCCAGCGAGCGCGGACCTGGTCCTCTATAACAGATACATTGATGACATCATTATGATTTGGAAAGGCTCAATAGATGATCTAGAGTACACCATCCAAATAATGAATACCAATATGCATAATCTTAGGTTTACCCATGAATACAGTAAACATGAGATCACATACTTAGACCTAAAGATTGAGATTAAGAACGGCAAATTGGAAACGTCTACATTCTTCAAAGAAGTAGACTGTAACAACTACATTCACAAAGACAGCTGTCACCTTAAGAGATGGAAGTCCAACATACCGAAAGGACAAATGTTGAGACTAAAGAAAAATTGCTCAGACCCCAAGAAATGGGAAGAGCAAGTTCTCATCTTGAAAAATAAATTCCTGGAACGGGGATACGAAGAAGGAGCCCTCGAAGACGACATAGAAGAAGTGAGACAGAGAAATAGGAAGGATCTCCTATCATACAAACCAAAAAAAGTCTACAATAGTCTAGATGGAGACCAATTAAACATCCCTTTTATTATGGAATACAGCGAAAACAGGCATATTGTGGAGAAGATTGTAGAGAAACACTGGCCGCTACTAAGAAATGATGATATTATTGGGGATAAATTAACACCCCGCCCAATATTTATATACAGAAAGACAAACAACCTGAAAAACAGACTCTCTCCAAGCATACCCAGAAACACGATGACCAACACAAGAGATGTGTATGGTAGAGAAGTTAAAGGCTTTTACCCATGTGTTAGCTGTAAGGCCTGTCAGAGGGGAGTGAAAACAAAAGAATTCACCTCGTTTAATACGAAGGTCAAATACAAAATCAAGGACTTTATAAAATGTAGCAGTAAAGGAGTAATCTATATGATATGGTGCAGTTGCGGTTTCCAATATATAGGACAAACATCCAGAACCCTGAAAGACCGGATCAGGGAGCACTTATTAAAGATCAAACACAAAAACACCGAAACAGCACTATATAGACATTTTTTAACTAAACATCAGGCCAAACAAAAAGATTTTAGCTATATCGGCATCCAATTAGTCACACCCAACTGCAGGGGTGGAGATTCAGAAAAAGGACTATTAATATCAGAGTCCAGATGGATTTTTAATATGGACTGCCTATACCCTAGGGGTTTAAACAACAGGGAAGATCTGTCACACCTATTAAGCCTAAAATGAAGAATTCTGAGAAATAGTTTATTTGGGGGAACACATAACCACATAGCATGTATTTTCATACTAGCTAGATGTACAGTTATCTCTGATTCTCCCAAGGAATTTATTAAATACGGATAGACATCCCGTAGGTGCAATAGTTCTGACTCTATCTCCACTTACATAAATCCAGAATCTCGACTCTTTCCCACAATGTCTCTATGCAATCTAATCCTTTTAGCCAGTCCCCAAAATAATTGTATTTTAATTTATTTACACCATGTGAGGGACTTTTAGGAATACACTTCTTATTTTCCACATTTATGGAACAGTCTCTTAACATATTGCATTGCTCTATTATATATTTTAAGGAATTTTATGAATTTTATACATCTTATATATTTTACAACCCCTTTTAAACGTTAACTTGAGCGTTATGAGTATCCAAAATAATATTTATGCCGATGTTTCACACATTTTTTATTATCATTTTTTATTATTAGTTGTATTTTTTGTATTTTTGAATCATTTTTTATTGTTTTTTACCTTGTGTTTCAAATCATGAGAATCTTTAAGTTTATTTTCTCATAAACATGTACCAGCGTCTTTTTACCATAGTCATTTTTTATTTTATGGACAACTATTTGATTTTTTTATTTGATTTTGTATTCCCATGTGCCATTGAGTAGTATTATATACTAAAACTTTCAGATCCTTTCCGATATTTCATCATATACTTCTTGCGAAATAATGGCACAATTCTTGTAATTGGCCATTTCACAAAAAATACCCGCCAAATAAGGCCATGTGACCCATACCGCCAAATACCTACACCGGAAGTGATCATAGACCTACCGGAACTAAAACACAGAGCGGAACCGGATAGAGAACCTAAGCTAGGTACATTCTAGGCACTTCCGGTGACATCGAATAGTAGAAACGCTAAAAGCAATCTCATTATCACTAACCGCAAACAATGGAGATCGAAACATAATTCCTTTAGGTATCCATTGTACAATACCATATTTAGCAACGTTAGTAGGCTTATTCAATATTTTACATCCACATCTCCTTCCGGGTTGATATTTGGCGCCAAAAACAAGCGCCAAAACACTGACATTAGTGATTGGTCAGTAATATTCTTAAATAGAGCCACCATCACACACCACCTATAGTCTTGAAAAAGGCCCAGTTTTGGGCCGAAACGCGTTGGCAGAATTGGTGAGCTTTTATCCTTTAATATATGTTATTTGTCAGCAATATTGCACTATTGTGTATTTCTTTTATAGGTTGGATATAGGGATCACACTCCAGGTTTTACCGGACATCCCTCTACCCACCATATCCATATTATTTGGAACCTTCATCTGAGGAGACTCAAGGAAGATTCATCCACACACACACATTTTCATTTTGGAACTTTATATCACTGACTTTGTTTCATATTGACCCTTTTTTTCACGGACACGTATTCACATTCATTTTTTCCATTTTTTCATTTTTTCATTTTCATTTTTTCTCACACTTTTGTATGGACAATTTTACACATTTTTTGGATCACTTCCACTCGTTTGTTTTTTGAGGGGCCCCCCTTCTTTTTCATTTTTTTGTCATCACAGTTAGACACCTTATATTTGGAGTATTTCTTATGCAAATTTGCACATTATTGTACCCAATTCCAGCTACATTTATTTCAATCTGCATTTTATACATATCTGTTTTATATCTTTTTATTATTGTGTTTTATATAATCTATATGTACTGTAACATGGATCCATGATTTTAACTATTAAGTTGTTATTGTAATATTGTAATATAATAAAATTGTTTTACATTTATATTTATATACAAATAGTTTCACATTTGTATTTTTATACATAATTTATATTTGTATAGATATCAATAGGGATATTGGTATCAGCCTTTTGTATATATAATAGCGTTATTTATCCACCCATTTACTTGTTATCCTTTATGATACATAGAACTCTATACTAACAGACGGTGGCATAATTTATAGAATTTATTTAATTTCCTCTGACTTTATTTGGCGCTCCTAGGTCCTTTTCCTTTATTTTAGGTTAATTATTAGTTTAATATAGTTTAATGTAATTTAGTCTAATAGTTAGGTTAGGTTAATTAGTAGTTTAATATAGTTTAATTTAAATCTAACGGTAAGTTTAAATGCATTATAAGATAGGGATGAGTTAATATTTAATGTACAGTTAGCGGGTTGTTAGTTTTAGGGGTTAATAGGTTAATTTAGTTTATGGCGAAGTGGGGGGCTGGCGGTTTAGGGGTTAATAACTTTATTTAGTTGTGGTGGGCTCCGTGAGGGTTAATAACATAATGTAGGTGGTGGCGGTGTAGGGGGCGGCAGATTAGGGGTTAAGAACATAATGTAGGTGGCGGCAGTGTAGGGGACGGCATATTAGGGGTTAAAAACATAATGTAGGTGGCGGGGGGCTCCGGTATAGGAGTTAATAACTTTATTAGAATGGCGGTGGGCTCCGGGAGCGGCAGGATAGGGGTTAATAACTTTATTTAGTTGCGGCAGGGTAGGGGAGCGGTGGGATAGGGGTTAAACAGTTTAGTATAGTGGCGGTGTTTAGTGACAGTATACAAATAAAGCTGTGAAAAAGCTGAATAGCAGCGAGATCGATGACTGTTAGTTAACAACAGTCCGCTGCTCATCGCCCCGTACTTACTGCGTGGCTTTTTGACAGTTTTTTTGTTAAATATAGAGAGCGTATTCAGGTCCACAGCAGCGATGTTAGGCGATGTCAGGCGAGCGTATTGGTGCCGTCAAATGCAGCAAAGTTGACGGCTTGATAAGTAGGCCTCTTAGTATCCAAAAGTAACAACCCCAGTTACACGGAATGATAAATGTATACAGTCTCTTTAATCCAGTGTAAATGTAACATGACAGTTTGTCAAAATAAAACAGGGACTCTGCAGAATATCCCCCACCTCCCTTAAAGTTGGACACTGAGTGGGCTTAATGAACAGTGGTCCGCCTAGAGATCAAGTTTACTAGACTGTAAATTAAATAGAGCACGGATCACTAACCACCCTCGACTTGCGGGCCTCACTAACTCTAGACTTGCCTCTATCAGGCTCTGAGTGATGTGCCTCTCACCTGTTCTCACAAGTCATAGGTGCAATACATTTGCAGCGTATTATCACAGAAAGTAATATCCTCGCAGTACCACTCATGTAGGGAGTGGTGCTGCAAGGATATTACTTTCTAGGATACTTTGGAAGCGGACGGTAACCACCGACCAGAGACACTGTGATAATACGCTGCAAATGTATTGTGCCTATGAGTCGTAAGAACAGGTGAGAAGCACAACGCTCAGAACCTAATTTGTATGAAATCTGACTGAACACGGTCACCTCCTAACCTTCCTGCAATCCTGCACTATTGCCATGGGTTTGACCCGCTACCTGTCCGCAGCCCCAAGGTGTACGGTTTTAAGGGACTAATCAAGCTCTGCCCAAGCCCTTTAACCAACCACCTTTAACCGTTCCCCTCAGACAGTAACCCTACCCCTCCCATGTGCGACCCTGCTCACACATTAATGGTGGAAATTTGGCAACAAGCTTTTAACCTCCCGCATTCTGGAAATCATCCAGCAGATGTTGAGATGTATGTGATTGTGCTTTGAATTTGGATTATACTCTCTATATTTCTGTATATTTTATACAAATTGCATTACACTTTGTATTTTTCCTATTTGAAATAACCTGACAGTTTCAGAAAATGGGCGGAAAAGGGGACTAAGCATTTTACATCTTTAGGTCTTGTGGAGTTAACTCACAAGCTGTATGAAGTTGAAGTTTGCTTAAAATTTACAATACTCTTGTCAGCCGTTTGGGAATCAGTCCGGGGTGCAACCCAACTGCTAGCGTGAATAGTAAAACACACGCTAGCACACTGAGAAATAACCAGGACCCACTCAGGAAACAGACAAGATTGGTTTCAAAAAATAATAATTGTTCCAGTACGCTGGGAAGCCACAAAAGTGAAAACGTCCCTTTAAGCAGGTTAATAATATATAAAGATAATGCTCTTATTTGCAGCTTGTAAAAGTAAATGTCCCTTTAAGCAGGCTTGTAACAAAGTTCTCTTTTGCAGCTTGTAAAAGTAAATGTCCCTTTAAACAGGCTTGTAACAAACAAAAAGACAAAGTTCTCTTTTGCAGCTTATAAAAGTAAATGTCCCTTTAAGCAGGCTTGTAACAAACAAAAAGATAAAGTTCTCTTTTGCAGCTTGTAAAAGTAAATGTCCCTTTAGGCAGACTTGTAACAAACAAAAAGACAAAGTTCTCTTTTGCAACTTGTAAAAGGAAAATATATCCAAGAGAAGATTTGAGGGATAAGGCATAAGCAAGGTCAGGCAGGTAGAAGACGGTATCCAAACATCAGAAGCAGGGTTAAGGCAAAAGCTAGGTCAGGCAGGCAGTAGTCGGTATCCAAACAACAGTAGCAGGGTTAAGGCAAAAGTTTGGTCAGGCAGGCAGTAGTCGGTATCCAAACAACAGTAGCAGGGGTAAGGCAAAAGCTAGGTCAGGCAGGCAGTAGTCGGTACACAAAAATAGCAACAGATACAAGTACTCACAGACGCCAGGGGAATCAAATAAACGGGCCCCGAGTAAGATCTCCCGCCGGGGTTTAAAGGCAGGAGCGGTGACGAAATCAGAGAGGTGTGTCAGAGGATGCGTCACGTTGCTAAGCAACGTGACGTCATCCACACTGAGAAGATCCGGGAGCCGCGGTGACACGACGATGAACGGAAAAATCATGACAGCACCCCCCTCCTCAAGGACCCCTCCAGGGGACAGGACCAGGCCTAGCGGGATGAGACTTGTGGAAGGCCTTTATTAAAGTAGGAGCATTTACTTGATGAGCTGGCTCCCAGGATCGTTCCGTGACTGGATAACCTTTCCAATGAATGAGATAATACAATTTCTTGCCACGGAGCTTGGAATCCAGAATATGGCTGATCTCAAACTCAGGGTGTCCATGGACAAAAAGAGGTGGAGGTTTAGAAAGAGGTTTAGAATACCGGATGGACTTTGAGAGTCTTGGGTAAAGCCACCCGGTAAGCAGTGGAACACACTTGACCCAGTATTCGGAAAGGACCCACGTATCGTGGTCCCAGTTTGGTAGAAGGTTGTTTCAGGCGAAGAAAACGAGAGGAAATCCAAACTTTATCGCCAGGACGATACTTGGGAGCCTTCTTCCGTCGAAGATCTGAAAAGAACTTGTAACGTTTAGAAGCTACAGAAAGGATACGATGTATTCTCCGCCAATGTCGGGTTAATCTTCGGGCAGAAAGATCAGAAGCAGGATTCACTGTGGAAGACGTATGCAAAGGAAATGTTCTGGGCTGAAATCCGTAAGCCGCATGAAAAGGAGATGTCTGAAGGGAGGAATTATACCGGGCGTTATGAGCCAATTCAGCTAAAGGAAGGTAAGAAGTCCAGTTAGAGTGAAAATGATCCACATAATGTCTAAGATATGTTTCAAGACACTGGTTTACCCATTCAGTCTGGCCGTTAGATTGTGGATGATGAGAAGTAGACAGGGATATTGAAGTTCCAAAGTGTTTACAAAGTGATCTCCAAAATCGGGAAACGAACTGTACCCCTCTATCTGAAACAATATCCAGAGGAAATCCATGGATTCTTACAATATGCAAAATAAAAAGTTCAGAAAGTCTTTTGGCAGACGGTAATCCTGGTAAGGGAACAAAATGAGCAGTCTTAGTGAACCTGTCGACCACCACCCAAATAGTGTTGTTTCCAGCTGACAAAGGAAGGTCGGTAATAAAGTCCATGGATATATGCGTCCAAGGCTGATGAGGTATGGGCAACGGTTGGAGCAACCCTGAAGGAAGTTGGCGAGGAGTCTTATTTATGGCACATTGTGTGCATACTGAGACGTAATCTTTAACATCTTGAGAGAGAGTAGGCCACCAGACATGCTGTTTGAGATTTCGAGTGGTGATACTGATGCCAGGATGTCCAGAAAGGGGACTATCATGAGCCCAAAATAGAATCTTGGAACGAAGGCGTTCAGGAACAAAGAGTAAACCATCAGGAGGTTTACAGGACAAAGGAAGATTCCGTTGAGCAGACTGTAATTCTTGTAACCAAGAAGTTGTTAGCTGGGCTATGACTTCATGAGGTTGGAGAATGGTACCAGACTCAGGAATTGGGGTATCTTGAAATTGTCTGGAAAGGGCGTCTGCCTTAATATTTTTTGAACCAGGTATGTAAGATAAATTATAGTGAAACCGGGAGAAGAATAACGACCAGCGTGCTTGCCTGGAATTCAATTGTTTGGCCGTTTGGAGATAAAGAAGGTTTTTATGATCAGTGAGTATGGTAAACGGCAAAGAAGTACCCTCCAGCCAATGCCTCCATTCGTCCAAGGCCATTTTAATGGCAAGCAACTCTTTATTGCCTACGTCATAGTTAAATTCAGAAGGAGTGAATTTTTTAGAGAAAAATCCAACAGGATGAATCATTCCAGTCTCCGGTATTCGTTGAGAAAGAACAACTCCAGCAGCAACAGAGGAAGCATCAACTTCCAGGATAAACTGAAAATCTGGATTTGGGTGACGGAGAATAGGTGCAGAAGAAAAAGCTTCTTTGAGAGACTCAAAAGCCTCTATAGCCTCAGGAGGCCATTTTTTGCAATTTTGCCCCTTTCTGGTGAGAGAAGTAAGGGGAGAAGTAATAGTAGCAAAATTCTTGATGAACTTCCTGTAATAGTTGGCGAAGCCCAGAAAACGTTGCAAAGCCTTCAGAGAATCAGGTCTAGGCCAATCCAAGATGGCAGAAAGTTTAGTAGGATCCATTTCAAATCCAGATGCCGATATTACATAACCCAGAAAGGGTATGGATTTTTGATGGAAAGAACATTTCTCCAGTTTAGCAAACAGATGGTAATCTCTTAAACGTTGAAGTACTTTCCTGACGTGGTGCACATGATCTTGGTGATTTTGAGAAAAAATCAAGATATCGTCAAGGTATATGATGACAAAGATATTCAAAAAATCACGAAAGATCTCGTTCACAAAATGTTGAAAAACCGCCGGAGCATTGCATAGCCCAAAAGGCATGACCAGATATTCGTAATGCCCAAATCGAGTGTTAAAAGCAGTCTTCCATTCATCTCCTTGGTGTATACGGATAAGATTGTATGCACCACGTAGATCAAGTTTAGTAAATATGGTGGCTCCCTGAAGATAAGTAAAAAGTTCAGGAATAAGGGGTAGAGGATAACTGTTCTTGATGGTAATCTGATTTAATCCTCTGTAATCAATACAGGGTCGTAATCCACCATCCTTCTTTCCTACAAAAAAGAAACCAGCCCCTACAGGGGAAGAGGAGGGTCGGATAAATCCTCTAGCCAGATTGTGTTTAATATATTCTTCCAAAGCCACGTTTTCAGGTTTAGAAAGTGGATATGTCTTGCCTCGAGGATAGGTAGCCCCAGGAAGGAGATCAATGGGGCAATCGAAAGGGCGGTGAGGAGGAAGACGTTCAGCTTCCTTTTTGGAGAAAACATCCACAAAGTCATGATAAGGCATAGGTAGAGAGTCGGGAGTTTCGATTGTGAGAGCAATAGTGAGTGGTAACTTGGTGATCTTTTGAAGACATTTAGTCAGGCATGTAGATCCCCAGGAGGTGAGTTCGCCAAAAGTCCAAGAAAAAGTAGGATTATGTACTTGGAGCCAGGGTAGTCCCAAGATAATGGGAAATTGAGGAGTGGGAATGACATCGAAACAAATTGTCTCGGAATGAAGTATTCCTACAGTGAGAAGTAAAGGTTGAGTAGCAAACTGAATGTATCCGGAACCCAAAGGATCTCCACTGACCGTAGAGACTGAAATTGAATACTCTTTCTTTAGTAAGGGTATAGAGTGAGTAGAGACGAATGTGGAGTCAATGAACACTCCTCCAGCACCAGAGTTGATAAGAGCTTGGGTATGAATCTTACTATGTCCAGTTTGAAGGGTTACTGGAACAAAGAGTTTCTTGCATAGGGAATGACTACTTTTTTGGCTTAACTCAGTTCCCTGGACTAGAGTTAAGCCCTGGCTTTTACTGGCCTGGTAGGACAATCCCTTAATAAATGCCCTTTAAGGCCACAGTACAAACACAAGCCAAGAGAACGTCTTCTCAAGCGTTCAGTCTCTGTTAATTTTATACTTCCCACTTCCATGGGTTCAGCCTGATCAGGAGTAGGAGAGGCAGGAGTGACTGGATTAGAAAAACGAGGAGCCAAACGAAAAGAAGTTCGAGTTGATGACCTCTGTGTTCTATCCTTTTCTTGTTGGCGTTCACGAAATCTGGCGTCGAGACTAATACAAAGATTATTAAGGCTTCCAAGGATTCTGGAAGCTCCCGATACACCAATTCATCCTTGAGACGCTCAGAAAGTCCTTTACGAAAAGCGGCTCTAAGAGCTCCCTGATTCCAAGTAGTTTCAGAGGCAAGGGTGCGGAACTCAATAGCGTATTGAGAAACTGGTTGACTACCTTGACGCAAATCCAAGAGAGTAGCTTCAGCAGCGGATGACCTTCCAGGTTTATCAAATACATTTGAAAACACAGAGAGAAATGTATCAACATCCAGAAGTATAGGGTCATTCTTTTCTAGCAAAGGTGATACCCAAGCCAGAGCTTTTCCTTTCATTAAGGATATAAGAAATGTGATTCTAGAAGAGGGAGTAGCAAAAAGAGTAGGGCTATTTCGGAAATGGAGACGGCACTGATTCAGAAAGCCCCTACATTCTTCAGGATTCCCATCATATTTATCTGGAAGAGGTATCCTGGGACTCAGTTGTACCTGAGACTGGTTGTTAGAAATCGAAGGAGGTAATGCCTCATTAGGATTAGGATTGGGATTGGGATTGGGAGGTGTAGTAGCAACCACATTTTGTAATAAAGCAGTTATTTGATCAAGTTTAGTGTCCAGGGATTGCAAGTGAGTGGCATGAGATCCCAGTAACTGTCCCTGGTGGGCCACGGCCATGGATAATTCAGTGGGGTCCATTTATGGCCCGTTTGTAATGTCAGCCGTTTGGGAATCAGTCCGGGGTGCAACCCAACTGCTAGCGTGAATAGTAAAACACACGCTAGCACACTGAGAAATAACCAGGACGTGACCCACTCAGGAAACAGACAAGATTGGTTTCAAAAAATAATAATTGTTCCAGTACGCTGGGAAGCCACAAAAGTGAAAACGTCCCTTTAAGCAGGTTAATAATATATAAAGATAATGCTCTTATTTGCAGCTTGTAAAAGTAAATGTCCCTTTAAGCAGGCTTGTAACAAAGTTCTCTTTTGCAGCTTGTAAAAGTAAATGTCCCTTTAAACAGGCTTGTAACAAACAAAAAGACAAAGTTCTCTTTTGCAGCTTATAAAAGTAAATGTCCCTTTAAGCAGGCTTGTAACACACAAAAAGACAAAGTTCTCTTTTGCAGCTTGTAAAAGTAAATGTCCCTTTAGGCAGACTTGTAACAAACAAAAAGACAAAGTTCTCTTTTGCAACTTGTAAAAGGAAAATATATCCAAGAGAAGATTTGAGGGATAAGGCATAAGCAAGGTCAGGCAGGTAGAAGACGGTATCCAAACATCAGAAGCAGGGTTAAGGCAAAAGCTAGGTCAGGCAGGCAGTAGTCGGTATCCAAACAACAGTAGCAGGGTTAAGGCAAAAGCTTGGTCAGGCAGGCAGTAGTCGGTATCCAAACAACAGTAGCAGGGGTAAGGCAAAAGCTAGGTCAGGCAGGCAGTAGTCGGTACACAAAAATAGCAACAGATACAAGTACTCACAGACGCCAGGGGAATCAAACAAACGGGCCCCGAGTAAGATCTCCCGCCGGGGTTTAAAGGCAGGAGCGGTGACGAAATCAGAGAGGTGTGTCAGAGGATGCGTCACGTTGCTAAGCAACGTGACGTCATCCACACTGAGAAGATCCGGGAGTCGCGGTGACACGGCGATGAACGGAAAAATCATGACAACTCTTATTTGACTGGCTGAAAAGCACTGCATACTAAACTGGAAGCAAATGCAAGTCAAACTGTGTTAAAACATTTTTGTTTAATTTGCATTTGCTGTAAACTGATAGTTGATATCAGTGCCAGATGCTCTCATGTTAACCTCACTCTCCCCTGTGAACGTCTCTGTCCCAGAGAGCTTCATCATTTTCTGGGACTTCCAGGATCTACCCTTCTTCTTAGAGAATTCAGTGAGTTTTTCCAATGTGAAGTCTGCGTTTCTAGACATAGGAGAGCAATAGTGATTTGTTACTAGTTACTGGTTAAACAAAGCCTAAATATATGTGTTATTTGTCCCTTTGCAGTGCCCGATTTATTAGGAAAATAGAACACACAAATATTTTGATGTAAACATATATTAGTGTGTTGCCATTTTTATCTAATAAATCCAGCTACGGAAAGAGAAGAATTCTGCAGAGCTGAGCCATTTATGGGATCCTTTTAACTAACTAATAATGAGTCCTGAATATAACATAATAGCAGTAATGCTATGATACATACGAAATGTGTGTCAGGGTTTTTTCCCTGTTTTGTTTGCCATGTGCTGCTGGCAGCCATTTTACTCACCTCTCTTGCTGACTATGGCGCATTGTGGGGGATGCTGCTCATTTCCTGCACTTCCATTTATGGCCAGACTGGTGTGCATCATCTGTGTGAGACAGGATGCAGTCTCAGAATTGTGATGTCATAACTTATTATTTAAAGGGCCTCTGTTCAGTATGCTTTGCCTTTGCATTGTCTCAGACCTGTTTGTGAGAGTTCCTGTGTATTACCTGGCTGTCTGACGTCCTTCCTGGTTCCTGATCCCTGGCTTGTTTCTGACTCTGCTGTTTTCCTTGTTCCTGATTCCGGCTCGTCTGACTATTAGCTTTGGCTCCTAACTCGGCTTGTCTGACTACCAGCTCTGGTTTTGACTCCTGGCTTGTTATTTGACTTGTGGACTTTTTATTATTTTTTTGTTATTAATAAAGGTGTGATTATTTTTGCACTTCTCGTCTCAGTCTGATTCCTGGCACCCTGACATTACACAAAGGCCATGAATCCTGATGGTGCTAATAATCCACCTTTACCTGCCATCATTTCCAGGATGGATGAACAGGATCACCACTTGGATCAATTTGCACTAGCCCTGCAAACCCTGCTGACTCGCACTGCACAATTGGACCAAAGTGTCCCACAAGTTATGGCTGCTCCTGTTTCCGCTGCTGCACCTAGTCCTACCAGGAGCATGTCCGGTTCTGTACCTCTACCTCAGCGATATGGAGGTGATCCTATTCAGTGCAGAGGGTTTTTGAACCAGGTGGACATTTACTTTGAGATGTTACCTTAGGTGTTTCCCTCTGACAGAGCTAAGGTGGGATTTCTCCTCTCGTTACTCTCTGACACAGCTCTTGCCTGGCCTAATCCCTTGTGGGAGACTAATAAACCTGTGATATCAAATTACCCTGAATTTGTGGCCTCCTTTCGAAGGGTATTTGATGTTCTGGCTCACTCCTCCTCTGCTGCTAAACGACTCACGTCCATTCAGCAAGGTACACGATCTGTTCCTCAGTATGCTATTGAGTTCCGTACGCTTGCCACAGAGGTTGTTTGGAACAATGAAGCCCTTGTTGCCGCCTTCTTTCATAGGCTCTCTGATGCGATTAAAGACAAAGTTGCTGCCAGAGATTTACCAGAGGATCTCGAGGCATTGGTGTCTTTTTTGATCCTAATTGACATCAGACTCAGAGAGAGGCCCTCTTTCAAGGTGCGCTTGCGGAAGCCTCCTGATCTGTTGTCTCCTATGTGTTCATTCCCACCCATGCCTCCCTCTCCTCCCATGCATCCTGGTCCCGAGTCACCAGGTACTGCTGAGCCAATGCAGTTGGGATTCACGTGTCTCTCCGCAGTGGAGAGGGCCTTTAGGAGGAGGGAGGGACTCTGCCTCTATTGTGGGTTACAGGGCCACCTTTTGAAGTCTTGTCCTACATGGCCGGGAAACGCTCACACCTAAGGTCCTGTCAGGGGCAGACATTGGGTGGTTTATCCTCGTCCCCGGAACCGCTTAAAGCCTCTTAAGGACCAGCGACGTACCCTGTATGTCACTGGTCTTTTTGTGGGACTTGATTTTTTTATAGTGCGGTCTTGCCACCAGCGTTGAGACTGCTCTATTCCACAAAGCCTGCTGGAGGGAGGGCATTAATAGCGTGTTCTTGCTAGACTTGTGCTATTATGTCCTGAAAAAACCCTTAACGACCAGTGACATACAGGGTACATTATGGTCATTAAGGGGTTAAGGAGAAACCTTTGGTCACGATTATCCTTTCCTGGGTGGACTCCATAGTCGCCCAGGCTCTTGTTGACTCCGGTGCTGCGGGCTATTTCATTGACAGTGCTTTTGTATCAAAGCACTCCATTCCTGTTTTGCCTCTGTCTGTTCCACTTGCTATTGAGGCCATTGATGGCAGGCCCCTTCAGCCCGCACTCGTTACGAAACTGCTTCGTTGTCCATGGCTATTGGGGCTCTCCATTTTGAAACCCTTCAGTTCCAGGTGATAAACTCTCCACATTTTCCAGTTGTTCTGGGTTATCCCTGGCTCCAAAAGCACAATCCCAGTCTCGACTGGCACAGGTCCAAAATTTTGTCGTGGTCCCTGCAATGTATTTCCACTTGTCTTTGGGAACTAGTTAAAGTCTTCTGCACTTCTTCGGTATCTCAATTGCCAGAGGAGTACCAAGAGTTCCTAGACGTTTTTGACAAGGTGCATGCCGGTACGTTGCCTACTTACTGGTCTTACGATTGTGCCATAGACCTGCAACCCGGAGCCATTCCTCCTCTGGGCCGGGTTTACCCTCTGTCTGTTGCAGAAAATTGTGCTACAGAGGGGTATGTTGCCGATGCTCTGTCGAGGGGGATCATCTGCAAATCCTGCTCTCCTGCAGGGGCTGGCTTCTTCTTTGTGAAGAAAAAGGGTGGCTAGTTAGAACCATGCATTGATTATAGGGGTATTAATCGTCTTACCATTAAGAATGCTTACCCTATTCCGCTCATTACGGAACTCTTTGATCGCCTCAAGGGAGCTACGGTCTTTACTAAACTTGATTTGAGAGGAGCGTACAATCTCATTAGGATCAAGGAGGGCCACGAACGGAAAACAGCATTTAACACCAGGAGCGGGCATTATGAGTATCTGGTAATGCCCTTTGGCCTATGTAATGCTCCTGCTGTTTTCCAGGAATTTATTAATGATGTCCTATGAGATATGTTTCAACAGTGTGTTGTGGTGTACTTAGACGACATCCTCATACACTCACCCACACTTGAGGCTCATCATTCTGATGTTACACGGGTTCTTCAGAGACTACGTGAGAACGGCCTGTTTTGTAAACTCGAGAAATGTGAGTTCCATCAGACTCAAGTAACCTTTTTAGATTATGTTATCTCCGTTGCAGGGTTCCCCATGGATCCTGACAATTTATCTGCAGTTCTGCAGTGGCCTCGCCCAGTTGTTCTTCGGTCTATTCAACGTTTTTTGGGGTTCGCCAATTACTATAGAAAGTTTATTAAAAACTTTTCTTCCTTGGTCAAACCTATCACAGACATGACCCGTAAAGAGAATGATCCACTCCTTTGGTCACCTACTGCCATTAAGGCCTTTGATAGTCTTAAGACTGCCTTTGCTGCCACTCCAGTTCTGGCTCATCCTAACCCTGTCCTGCCTTTCATTCTTGAGGTCGATGCGTCTGAGACTGGAGTAGGTGCCCTCTTGTCTCAATGTCCTACGCCTGACGGTTCCTTGCATCCGTGTGGTTTCTTCTCTAAGAAATTGTCTCCAGTGGATTGCAATTATGAAATTGGCGACAGGGAATTACTGGCTATAATTTTGGCACTCAAGGAATGGAGGCATCTTCTCGAGGGTACTAGCGTGCCACTGCTCATTCTTACTGACCACAAGAATTTAACTTATCTATCTGAAGCAAAACGTTTCTCGCCCCGACAGGCCAGATGGGCGCTATTTTTGTCTCTGTTTAATTATGTGGTCTCCTACCTGCCTGGTAGTAAGAATGTTAGGGCTGATGCCCTCTCTCAACAATTTTCGCCTCTGTCCAAGGAGGAGTCTATACCTACTCCTGTTATACCTCCTGACCATATTTTAGCTACCATACGTACTAATTTGACTTCTCCCTTGGGGGAGGAGATCCTGGCTGCACAAACCAATGCACCTCCTGAGAAACCTAGTGGTAAGTGTTTTGTTCCTGAGAATCTTCAAACTAAACCTTTGCACACTTACCACTATCATGAAGCCGCAAGTCACTCAGGCAAGAACCAAATGATTTGGTCTGTCACTCGACAATTCTGGTGGCCAGGTCTTCGTTCTGACGTTGCTGCGTATGTTGCCTCCTGCTCAGTTTGTGCACAGAATAAGACTCCTCAACGTCTTCCTGTGGGTCTTCTTCAACCTATTGCTAATGGTGAGCATCCTTGGACACATCTTTCCATGGACTTCATTGTCGAGCTCCCTGTTTCCAATGGCAATACTGTTATCCTTATGGAAGTTGACCGTTTTTCTAAAATGTCACATTGCATTCCCTTGATGAAGTTGCCTACCGCTCAGGAGCTTGCTTCAATTTTTGCCCGGGAGGTCTTCCGTTTACATGGGTTACCCAAGGAGATAGTGTCGGACCGGGGTAGCCAGTTTGTCTCCAGATCTTGGCGTTCCTTTTGTGCTCAAATGGGGATCCAGCTTTCCTTCTCCTCGGCATATCACCCTCAATCCAATGGGGCTGTGGAACGGTCTAAGCTCTGGAACAGTTCCTCCGTTGCTATGTCTCAGATCACCACAATAATTGGTCTGAACTGTTACCTCGGGCAGAGTTTGCTCGTAATAGTGCTATTAATGCTTCTTCCAAGTTATCCCCGTTCATGGCAAATTATGGGTTTCAAATAAAATCCAAAGGATGTGGCAGCAATAGGTGAAGTCAAATGGTTTTATTTAAGCACAGCAAACACAGCAACGTTTCGGGAACATCTTCCCTTAAGTATTCATGATTAAGGGAAGATGTTCCCGAAACGTCACTGTGTGCTTAAATAAAACCATTTGACTTCACCTATTGCTGCCACATCCTTTGGATTTTATTTTATTTGATTAGTAGGGTTTGGTGGTACCCCTACGTGGCATGCAAGTGACCCAGGTGCTGGCTGATATTGCTTGCTTTACATGAATTATGGGTTTCAACCATCCTTGTTGCCTGATTCATTCATGTCTCAGGGTATTCCAGCTTTGGAGGAGCATCTCCGGCAACTCCATTCCACGTGGGTGCAGATTCAGGATTGCCTTCATCATTCTATGCAGCGCCAAAAGTTCCAGGCTGATCGTAGGCGTCTGCTCGTGCCTTCCTACCAGGTTGGTGAGAGAGTTTGGCTGTCCTCCCGCAACTTGAACCTTCGTGTGCCTTCCAATAAACTGGCTCCCCATTATGTTGGTCCTTTTCGAATACTCCGACGGGTCAATCCTGTGGCCTACGCTCTTGACCTTCCTCCTGCAATGCGCATCTCCAATGTTTTTCATGTCTCCCTCTTGAAACCATTGGTTTGTAATCGGTTTACCACTGTGTTGCCTCATCCCCATCCTATCTTTGTTGACAACCATGAGGAATATGAGGTCAGCAGCATTATTGACTCTCGTAATTCCAGGGGCCGTGTACAGTATTTGGTTCACTGGAGGGGCTATGGTCCAGAGGAGCGTTCTTTGGTTCCCTCCTCTGATGTTCATGCTCCCGCCCTCCTCCATGCCTTCCATGCCGGTTTCCCCAATAAACCTTTTGTCCTCCCGTGGGGGAGGGGTCATTGAGGGGAGGGTACTGTCAGGTTTTTTTCCCTGTTTTGTTTGCCATGTGCTGTTGGCAGCCATTTTACTCACCTCTCTTGCTGACTATGGTGCATTGTGGGGGATGCTGCTCATTTCCTGCACTTCCTTTTATGGCCAGACTGGTGTGCATCATCTGTGTGAGACAGGATGCTGTCTCAGAATTGTGATGTCATCACTTATTATTTAAAGGGCCTCTATTCAGTATGCTTTGCCTTTGCGTTGTCTCAGACCTGTTTGTGAGAGTTCCTGTGTATTACCTGGCTGTCTGACGTCCTTCCTGGTTCCTGATCCCTGGCTTGTTCCTGACTCTGCTGTTTTCCTTGTTCCTGATTCCGGCTCGTCTATTCGCTTTGGCTCCTGACTCGTCTCGTCTGACTACCAGCTCTGGTTTTGACTCCTGGCTTGTTATTTGACTTGTGGACTTTTTGTTATTTTTTTGTTAGTAATAAAGGTGTTATTATTTTTGCACTTCTCGTGTCAGTCTGATTCCTGGCACCCTGACAATGTGCTCAATTGGGGATGGATAGTGCTTAATAGCCCACCATTTGGGATGGTATCGTCCCAGGGTACAGCTTCTTTCTGACAAATCTGTGCTTTCCACAGTAGAGAACTTTCCTGAAGTATATTAGTCTGACCCCATCCAAAAGCACAGTGCAGCCCTGAAATACCAGACAATTGTCATCTAAATCAGTGGTTCTCAACCAAAGTGACCTCAAGGCCCGGTAAATTTTAGCTGGACATGTCCAGGGCCCGGTAGTTTTATTTTATATATATATATACAGGGATTTGTCCTATCAGTAACTAAGCAGTTCAGTGTGGGTTTAGTGGGGGCCCTGGAGTGTAGGGGTCCTGCCGAGGTTCTGTCGCTGTGAGGGCCATGGAGTGTGAGGTCTGGCCCTGGAGGTTGGGGGCCCTTTCTTTGGCCCTTAATGTTGGGGGTCCTGGCTCTGGAGGTTGATGGGCCTGTTGGGGTTAGGGCAGGGAGGCTACCATGTTAATTTGCATAAATTTGAATACATTTGGGTCAGTGTGAGACAGTTTTTCTGGGGCCTTGATTGGTCTCAGTCTGCCCCTTGTGTGCAGTGGGGGCATGACAGGTCAGGGCCCACCAGCAGGGCTATCACGGCCCGGTACTGGGCCACGGCCCGGCTGTTGAGAAACCAGGATCTAAATAAAGGAATGGACAGCTAACCCCAGACATACATTTCGGCCTATATAGGCCTTGTCAGTTGAGGTGCAGCTATTTCCCTCTTAGCACAGTGAGAAAGTGCTTCAGATCTGGTTGCCTATTACTCTTAGGGAGACTAAAATCCATAAGAGAAGTGCTCAACTGGAGATGGATGTTGCTTAATATTATGTTTGCCTATTATGACCTCTCTCCTATATGTAGGCTGGTTTAGCTGTTTTTAAACTTCTGAAAGGTGCATCAAATTCATTGCAGAAGCTCAAAATTAAATGATGCTCAGTGTTGGAGCCTTTGGCATGATTGAGCTACTTCTTATCTGACTCCCCTACACAAACAAACCTAACCACTGAAAAATGTCCTAATTGTACTGTTCCAAATCCCCATCAATAACCTAACCTGGCTGTCCAAATCCAAAGCAATTAATTCAGATCCCCCCCCCCCCCCGAACAACAATATAATATAATGACTAACCTATTTACTTCCCACCATAAATAACCAATATATCCTTAGTCCATTCATAATAACTCTGTCTTTGTGTGCGTGTATTATTATTAGTAGTAGTAGCAGTAGTAGTATTAGTAATGTTTATTTGTAAAGCCCCACTAAATTGTATACAGCTAAAGAATTTAAAATATACACAAGCTCCTTTGGCAGATCACAATAATGTTGGTAAATTAATAGAATTCATATCTGTAGTTTGGCCTGGTGAAAGAATTCCGAAAAATATATTGCCCTATTAGATGGGGAAATGGCAGCTCTGGTATAAGTAATTAAATGCATTTTTTTTGTTTTATCTAAAATTGAGTATTTTGAAATATATCTTAATGGCGGTGGGTGTGTCCGTCTCTATATGTATATATGTTTTATAGATGTTATATTCTAACACAAAAATATTTTAACATTTTGAGCTAATGCTCTTTTACATGCATGACAGAAAATATTTGAGTTTAACATTTGTTTACAATTATTGGACAGTCACTATAGATATCACAAAATTAAAACATTTTTATCAGATCAATCAAAATTATTTGCAACTCAAATATAGGCTTTATCTGTTGTCTTTGACCCTAAGGGGCCCATTTATCAAGCTCCGGATGGAGCTTGAGGGCCCGTGTTTCTGGCGAGCCTGCAGGCTCGTCAGAAACAGCAGTTATGAAGCAGCGTTATAAAGACCGCTGCTCCATAACCCTGTCTTCCTACTCTGAGCAGGCGGACAGACATCGGTGTAAATCAACCAGATCAAGCTCACAAGAACTGCTGGTGCAATGCTGAATACGGAGAGGGTATTGCTCTCCACATTCAGCGAGGTCTGGCGGACCTAATCCGCACTGTTGGATCAGGTCTGCCAGACCTTTGATAAAAATCCCCCTAAAAGTATGGAATTTTTACTCATATGGCATTTTTTTTTCTTTCTGAGGACGGTGGTCAGGACTACTCTGGCCACGCGTAAGATTTGAGAGAAGTTCAGACTCAGGGGCCGATTTAACAAGGGCTGAATGGCCCTGAATGTAACTGTTTCCGCACAAGCCTTTAGGCTCGCCGGAAACAGGAGTTAAGAAGCAGTTGTCTCAAGACCGCTGCCCCTTAACTCGTACGACTCCTCTGAGGTGGCGGATATCAATCCGCCCAATTGTATATGATTGGGTTCATTAACACCCCCTGCTCTGCAATGATAAATGGCGACAGCGTATGCTGTCTGCATTTATCGATGTGCGGCGAACATGTCCACTCGCACTTTGTTAAATCGGCCCCTCAGAGTCGGATCTTTAACATCGCTAGAGATTTATCTCCCCTTAATCCCAGGCTGTTTATATACAATTTACTGCTTTACAGTTGTACGATGGGTTTTTGCCACATACTCCTAGCACTATCCCTGCAGTGTGTGGAATGACCGCACCCAGTCTCCATTATTATGTCACATAAAGCAGGCATTGCTTCTAATCCTGCATGTTAGAGAGGCGGTCTTAATACCCAGGCAGGAAGGTGAGGGGGCAAGGAGCAGGCTGATATCAAACCGTTGCCATAACTAAAAGTAGAAAAAACTCAGATCACTGTGTGTAGCGGTGAGGGGGACGTGTCGGTGTGGATTTGGGGGCGGAGGTGGGGCATTTGGGAGGGGGCTAGCACAGCAGCAGCAGCAGCAGCCAGGGCAATGTGTCAGCTATCTGCTCAGCTATTTTTTGGCAGAGTGATCTGTAGTGGTCTCTGAACCATTTGACGGCATAAGTAAATTATCTGAAAGTTGTATACAGGGTTAAAGTTTTTGTGGGATTTATATACTGCTCTAAATGCCTTTTTTTTTTTTTTTACACAAAGCAATTAATACCTGCTAAACCTCGGGAGTATCATGTACAAACATAAGAAAAAAGTAGCAGCTTTAATTTGTTAGGAATATTCATTCTGCTGTCAGTTAAAATGTTTGCTTCAAGCAAAGTCTGCACACATTACCGGTTGCAGACTGGGGAAGGAGGCTTGGTGATTACCTTGGCAACCAGAAAGTGTCCCCCAAGTAACGAAAGTCAGTTATCAGAGTGCTTATACTTTTTTTTTTTTTTTAAAAACTTCATGTGTGTTATGTTCTGCCACTTTTTAAGCCCACCCCAAGACCCCATCCCTGCTCCTACCCACCACATATAACACTTTTGCTCAGTGGGGTGGGGACTACGACCCTCTTTTGGATTTTGAAATGTTGGGAGATATGGAACTGCATGGCATTTAAGAACAACTGTAGCAAGCAGCGGTCCATTGCACACAGCATGGCAAATGACAAAAGACTTTGGTCTCCATGTGACCCTCAAAAAGCTGATATAACAAGAGATTTTAAAAATGCACATTTGAGTGTTCAATTTTATTTGACATGTTTTTACTGGACAGTGTTTTGATATACCAGGCTGTCCAGTTCCTTTAAAGGACAACTCAATACAGTAGAATTGCATAATAAACAGGTGCATTATAAAAAGACAATGGGCTCCATTTATGAAGCAGCAAATGCTGCTTTGGAGGCCCATTTTTTTTTCAAATAAGCAGTAGATTTTTTTCTGACAAATGCATTTTTTCTTCCATTTTCCGACCCCCCTGTATCATGTGAAAGACATCAGCCAATCACAGGCTAGTATTTGTAGACCTTGTGAGCTTGTGCAAATGCTCAGTAGGATCTTGTTCCCTAGAAAGTGTGAATATAAAAAGATAATGGAACTAAATTGGAAAGTGTCTTACAACTGCTATCTGAATTATAAAAGTTTATTTTTACTTGAATGTCCCTTTAATGGTCACTTGGCAACTATATCACAACTACTACTACTAATAATAATAATACAAATAAACAATAATATGCATATTGGAAGAGGGAAGGCATTTGAAGGACACTGCTATTAGTGACAGAGTAGACATGGTACCTTCACAGGATAGCATTTATTATCAATAATTTCTCATATTTAAACCTTGATGTAAACTAGGTAAGGGATAGGTGGCAGTAAATAAAAAAATAAAGACATTGCTCTTTAGTTTCATTAGGGTGAAGCGTGCCATGGATGATCAGGATAAACTCTTTACACGCTAAGGGGTAGATTTATTATGCTGCGGATGCAGCTGTTTCCGCACGAGCCTTCAGGCTCACCAGAAACAAAAGTTAAGAATCAGCGTTAATTTATCCGCCACCTCTGAGGTGGAATACGATTGGGATGATTGACACCCCCTGCTAGCGGCTGATTGGCCGCGAATGTGCAGAAGGGACATTGCAGAAGCATTTCACCAGAAATGCTTGTGCAATGATAAATGGCGACAACGATGTGCGGTGGATATGATTGACTACAGCGCCCGACACTACCCCTATATATGAATTATACAAGACTACTCTAGGCTTCTATTTGGACTTCACATTTAAAGGGACAGTCTACCATAGAATTGTTATTGTTTTAAAAGATAGATAATCCCTTTATTACCCATTCCCCAGTTTTGCATAACCAACACAGTTATATTAATATATTTTTTACCTCTGTGATTACCTTGTATCTAGGAACCTTCTTCCAGCCCCCTGATCACATGACTGTGACTGTTTATTATCTATTGTCTTAAATTTAGCATTGTTTTGTGCTAAATCTTAAATAATCCCCTGTGCCTGAACACAGTGTTATCTATATGGCCCACGTGTACTTTCTGTCTCTTTGTGTTGAAAAGAGATTTAAAAAGTATGTGATAAGAGGCAGCCCTCAAAGGCTTAGAGATTAGCATATGAGCCTACCTATGTTTAGTTTAAACTAAGAATACCAAGAGAAAAAAGCAAATTTGATGATAAAAGTAAATTGGAATGTTGATTAAAATTAAAAGTCCTATGAATAATGAAAGTTTACTTTATACTAGACTGTCTGTGTCCTCCCTCCTTGACTGACTACCCAATAAACATAAGCACAGTTTTTTTTCTAGATCCAAGGCCAACCAGCATATGGCCTAGGGAGGGAGATGTAAATATATACACAGCATGGCCTACAAAACAGCTTTTAAACTTGTGGGTACATTTCTGAACACAATAAGCCTCTTTTATGCAACATAAGTTCCATGACTGCTAAATGTGGTCTAAACATAAATATGCAACTGTTTTGCTTAATGCCTAAAAGTAAAATGTTACATAGTGAAATTGTGTTCAGTATTCAGAAGTTAAATAAATGCTGAGTTATTGTTTATGCTCATACTATTTACTGAAGACCGTGAACAGGTCAGGCTGGAGAAAAATGTTTTTAAATTCAGTCTGATGATTTTTTATACATAGTTTGCAAATACTTCGTTTTATATCTTAAGAGATATTTTGTTGTTTTTCTGCTGAGTGCCTGAGGGGAAGTTCTCAAATTCCAGGAAATTAGAGAAGACAAAGATTCTTTTTGACTTATTTTAAACCACAAAATCATTGCTTTTTATTTTTCTTTAAAGGCTCAATGTTGCTTGACTACTTATGAAGAGGTTTCATTTTCAGCAAACCTGCGCGTATTTCCTGGATATTTCAGAACGAGACAGGTTACTTTGGGTGTAAAAATAAAAAAGCACTTTTTGTGTGGGGAAAATGGAGCCAAAATATTATTGGGGAGTGATGAGTGCAATGTAGTCAAAATATTGGCAAACTTGCATATAAGAGGTAAAAATCAATTATTTAATGCAAGCAAGATGCCACACAATTTTTTCCATATAAGGTTAAATAGGAAACTGAGGATCTAAAGTTTTGCCAATTGTCTCATTAGATGTAGATCTGATAAATCTGATAAAAAAAAATCACATTACAAGCTATATTGGCTACAATGTGCATGTTTGACTTTTGACAATGTCAACTTGTCAGGGGGACTCTCTTGATTAAAAGACAGTATTTTAATTAATTTTTTTTGCCCCTACCTCTGAAAAATGTCTGTAGATTCCTATGCCTTATTATCTTCCTTGTGACTATCACAAAGGAACATTTTTTTTACTAATATATCAGCCTCATCCAAAAGGTCAGTCCAATACCTTGCAAAATGTTTAGGATGGGTAAGCTGGTGGCTTAGACAGAGGGATCTGGGGCCCGATCCGATATGCAGCATCGCCCGCAAAAGCCGGCGACGCTGAATTTTGCGCGGGTTTGGTATCCTATATACGGCGTAACCTAGAAGTTACGCTCGTATATTTCTGCCTTCGCCCGTAGTTTTTTGGGCCATAGGCAGGTATACCAAACCCGTGCAGTTTGGTATCCAATATACAGCGTAAGGTCTTAAGTGGCGAAAATGGAGAAATCTTACTCCATTTTCACCTAGCCACAAAATGCAGCCGTAGTAAGCCTTAGGCTGTCTATTGGAGCCCCGTAACTCCCTAAACTACCTGCTAAATAAAACCTAACACCTAACGCATGCGCAATGTCTATCTACCTGTCAACCGCGAACTGTTAAATAAAACCTAACACCTAGCGCATGCGCAATGTCTATCTACCTGTCAACCGCGATCCCCTGCCGCAATCCCTAATAAAGTATTTAACCCCTAAACCGCCGCTCCCGGACCCCGCCGCCACCTACATTAAAAGTATAACCCCCTAATGTGATCCCCCTACACCGTCGCCAGCTACATTACATACCCCCTAATGTGAGCCCCTTACACCGCCGCCATCTACATTACCTACCCCCTAATGTGAGCCCCTTACACCGCCGCCATCTACATTACCTACCCCCTAATGTGAGCCCCTTACACCGCCGCCATCTACATTACCTACCCCCTGTGAGCCCCTTACACTGCCGCCATCTATATTACCTACCCCCTAATGTGAGCCCCTTACACCGCCACCACCTACATTAACTACCCCCTAATGTGAGCTCCTACCCCACCGCCATCTATATTAAAATTACTAACCCCTAATTTAATCCCCCTACACCGCTGCCAGCTATATTAAATAGATTAACCCCTAATCTAATCCCCCTACACCGCCGCCAGCTATATTAACTATATTAACCCTAATTATATTAGGGTTAATATAGTTAATATAGTTATTATATTATATATATTAACTATATTAACTCTAATTATATTAGGGTTAATATAGTTAATATTGTTATTATATATATATTAAGTATACTAACCCTATCTAACTCTAACATCCCTAACTAAATTCTTATTAAAATAAATCTAATTAATATTAACATTATTAATTAAAATATTCCTATTTAAATCTAAAGACTTACCTATAAAATAAACCCTAAGATAGCTACAATGTAATTAATAATTACATTGTAGCTATTTTAGGGTTTATATTTATTTTACAGGTAACTTGGTATTTATTTTAACTAGGTACAATAGCTATTAAATAGTTAATAACTATTTAATAGCTACCTAGTTAAAATAATTACCAATTTACCTGTAAAATAAATCATAACCTAAGTTACAAATACACCTACCACTACACTATCAATATATTAAATAAACTACAAATATCTAAACTAAAATACAATTAAATAAACTAAACTAAATTACAAAAAAACAAACACTAAATTACAAAAAATAAAAAAAGATTACAAGATTTTTAAGCTAATTACACCTATTCTAAGCCCCCTAATAAAATAATAAAGCCCCCCAAAATAAAAAAATGTCTCTACCCTATTCTAAATTAAAAAAAGTTAACAGCTCTTTTACCTTACCAGCCCTTAAAAGGGCATGCCCCAAAGAAAACAGCTCTTTTGCCTGTAAAAAAAACACAATAACACCCACCCAAACCCCCCTTAAAAAAACCTAACACTACCCCCCTGAAGATCTCCCTACCTTGTATTCACCCAGCCGGGCAGAGCTCTTCATCCGATCCGGGCGATGTCTTCAAGCAAGCGGCAGAGAAGTCATCTTCCATCCGGCGATGTCTTCAAGCAAAGCGGCATCTTCAATCTTCTTTCTTCGCTCCTCTGACACGGAGCATCCATCCGGCACGACGACTGAACGAGGAATAAGGTACCTTTAAATGACGTCATCCAAGATGGCGTCCGTCGAATTCCGATTGGCTGATAGGATTCTATCAGCCAATCGGAATTAAGGTAGAAAAATCTGATTGGCTGATTGAATCAGACAATCAGATTCAAGTTCAATCTGATTGGCTGAACCAATCAGCCAATCGGATTGAACTTGAATCTGATTGGCTGATTCAATCAGCCAATCAGATTTTTCTACCTTAATTCCGATTGGCTGATAGAATCCTATCAGCCAATCGGAATTTGACGGACGCCATCTTGGATGATGTCATTTACCTAGTTATTGTAATGTGTTTAATATAGGTGGCGGCGGTGTAGGGGGATTAGATTAGGGGTTAATGTGTTTAATATAGGTGGTGGCGGTGTAGGGGGATTAAATTAGGGGTTAATATTTTTAAAATAGATGGCGGCGGGGTAGGAGCTCACTTTAGGGGGTAGGTAAGGTAGATGGCGGCGGTGTAAGGGGCTCACTTTAGGGGGTAGGTAAGGTAGATGGCGGCGGTGTAAGGGGCTCACTTTAGGGGGTAGGTAAGGTAGATGGCGGCGGGGTAGGGGCTCACTTTAGGGGGTAGGTAAGGTAGATGGTGGCGGGGTAGGGGCTCACATTTAGGGGGTTATAGATTTAATATAGCTGGCGGCGGGGTCCGTGAGCGGCGGTTTAGGGGTTAATAACTTTATTAGGTGGCGGCGGGGTCCGGGAGCGGTGGTTTAGGGGTTAATACATTTTTTATTGTTAGGATAGTGAGGGGGGATAGCGGATAGAGGGTTAGACGTGTCGGGCTATGTTTGGGAGGCGTGTTAGACAGTACGGGTGATTTTATAACTTAGTCAGGTTTTGTAGGCGCTGGCAGTTTCTAAAGTGCCGTAAGTCACTGGCGACTCCAGAAATTTGTACTTACGCAGATTTCTGGGCATCGCTGGTTTGTCAGACTTACGGCACTTTAGCCTCTGACGGCACCGTATATGGGATAGCTCGAGTTGCGATTTGAAACTACGGGCGGTGGGGGTTCCCTCGCTTGCGCCACAAACTTTATCGGATCGCGCCCCTGAGGGGCAGAATAACATCATACTAAGGATTAAGTTAGGCTGCAAGTAGGCGGATCTTGATAGGGAGTTTGGGCACAGCTTGTTGAAAAGTGGAACTGAGCATCTGAGCAAAACAGGATTTTTTTTTTTTTTTTTCCAAATAATTTTTTATTGGTTTTCAATACAATGATAACAGTGATAGAAAGATTTTGACAGTGATAGAAAAATTTTGACATAATGGTGCAAAATTATGTACGTACTTTGCACAGGGTACACTATTTGGTGGGAAAGGAAAGTCTCTTATACAATTATAACTATAAAGCCACCAGTGTTTTTGTATTAGAGTCTCTTAATAGTTCTACTCATCTTTACGTTCAAATTAGTAAGTACCTATATATTGCAGTCGTAGGTCGGTATCTTTATTTGCACCATTGTCGCATTTAGAGATAGAACCACAACAAAACAAAGAACAATATTAAACTTAATAAACCTTATAAAAAACATTTGTTTCCAGTAAATAGTATGGGTTACAATACCAGGGCCACCTGACATATGAGTATTCATGTAGTGTATACAGTATTGAAGCAGAGTAGGGGCTATAATCACTCTAGTTTCATTTAGTGATAGGACAGGGAAGAAAAGTATGTGGGATTGCTCGTTACACCGCACGATTGTACCTATTTTTTTATGGAGTCCCAATAGAATTTCATACCCAGGAACATAGACAACTGGTGTCTCTTAAAATAGCCATACTGTTCTAGAGGTAGGGTCTCAGCAATTCTCGCGAGCCACTGTTGTTTCGTTGGGATATGTGCTGATTTCCAATTTAAAGCTATTAGCGCCCGAGCACTATTCAGGCAAATTTGTATAAGATTGTGTCTAATTTTGCACCTACAATTCGAGGGGTAGTTTAATAGTGCTATGATAGGTGTTAATGTGTATTCTGAACCGACTATTTCACTCAGCAGGTGTTCAACTATATTCCAGAATGGAACTATCTTGGGGCAATGCCACCATATATGTGCCATGGTACCCTTTCCGTTGCACCCCCTCCAGCATAGTGGTGTGGAGACCGGATAAATTTTATGGAGTCTATGAGGTGTAAGATACCATCTCGTTAAAATTTTGAAATTCATTTCTATTAGTTTTGTGGATGTTGAGGACTTAGAGGTGTTAAGAAATATTTTTTTCCAAGCTTCCTCGTCTAGTTGAATATCTAGGTCCCGTTGCCAGTGTGATGTGTATGTCGGTAGATGGGATTGTGTGGCACTCTCCAGCACTTTCTTGGCAATGGAGAGCGTTCCATTAACAGGTGTTGTCGTAAGGCATAGGTGTTCGAATTTGGTAGGGGATCTTATCAGATCTTTACGGTAATGTACACTGTGTAGGAAATGTGAAAGTTGACTGTATTTTAACCATGAGGTAAAGACACCATTCATTATGGTTGTCATACTCTGTTTGGGCTTAAGTGTTTGGTTATCTAATAAACTAATAATTGGCACCGAATCTGGTAGTTCCCATGTGACTCTTGTATTTTGCAGGGGTTCATAACCTCCTATAAGTTCCATGTTTCGTGAGATTGGTGTGAGGGGGGAGTATGGTGAAGAGAGCCGCGGGTGTTTCTGAACTAGAGAATCCCATGTTTCAAATATATGTTTGTAGAAAAAGGATGTGTGACATATTGTAGGTCTGAGACTTTTATTAATCCAGCATATGGAGCCTGGCTTAGGGGCTTTAATAATTTGGGAGTCCAACGACACCCACGCCTTATCGTCATTTTTCAGGTGCCAGTCTAGTATATGTTGCAGTACTGTTGCGTAGTAGTAGGATTCTATTTTCGGTACTCCCAGGCCTCCCTCTCCCACTGGCCTGTGCATGGTAGTCGCATTAATTCGTGGTCTGGATTTACCCCAAATAAAGGTGTGTATATTTCTCTGGAGGTGTGTAAGGAATAGTTTAGGGAGGGAAATGGGGATTGTTTGGAGAACGTATAGGATCTTTGGAAGGATAGACATTTTTAGTGCTTGAATCCTACCCCACCATGATAGGGGCTTATCTTTCCAATTCTTCAGGATGTGCGAGATAGTAGATTGCAATGTTTTATAGTTGGCCTCGAACAGGTGTGTAACTTTGGGTGTTAAATAAATCCCTAGGTATTTCAATTTTATTTGCTGTATATTATATGGGCATAAAGCTTTGAGGATCTGGGCGTCTTTTTGTGGCATGGATATATTCATTATCATAGACTTTTGCTGGTTGATTAAAAAGTTTGACAGGGAGCCGAATCGGTCAAATTCGGCAAGAAGGGCTGGTAATGAGCGTGCAGGGGAGGTTAGAGTTAACAAGATATCATCTGCAAACATAGATAATTTATATTGATTAGGTCCTATTTGTATCCCTGTGATGTGGGGGTTATTACGTATGTGGGAGGCCAGGACTTCCATCACCAGCACAAACAGGATTGGGGAGAGTGGACAACCCTGTCTCGTTCCATTGCTAATTGGAAACCCCTGTGAGAGTACTCCGTTTACTCTTACTCTAGCTGAGGGATGTATGTAAAGTTGGAAAATTCTACCAATCATGGTGTCTCCAAACCCAAAACCCCTTAAAGTTTCTCTAAGAAAGGGCCAAGCCACCCTATCAAATGCCTTTTCCGCGTCAGTGGAGACCAGGGACATTGGGATGTTGTGGGTGGTCGCATATTCAATTAAGCGTGTTGTTCTTATTGTATTATCCCTGGCCTCCCTGCGCGGAACAAAGCCAGCCTGGTCTAGGTGTAGTAGTGAGGGCAATACTGAGTTGATTCGTGACGCCAGAATTTTTGCATAGAGTTTTATGTCCCCATTAAGGAGGGAGATAGGTCTGTAGCTACCTGGGTCTGTTTCTGGTTTTCCCTCTTTATGGATAACTGTGACATGGGCTTCCAAGAGCAGGGGAGAGAAATGATTTGTATCGTCAAGTGAGTTATAAAGGTTTGTTAAGTGGGGGATTAGGGATTGTTGGAACCTTTTATAGTACATATTTGTGAGTCCATCGGGGCCTGGGCTTTTCTGGGTTGGTAGGTGTTTAATGGCTAGGGCTACTTCGTGGTCCGTTATGGGGTTGCTCATGGCAGTGGCAATTGCTTCGGGAAGTGTCGTGAGATGTGCTTCCTTAATATATTTCCTTATCTTAACTCCAACATTTGGGTCTACACTAGATGGGAGGTTATATAGTGCTTTGTAGTAATTACTAAAAGAATCAGCAATTCCCTTGCAATCGTAAATTTCTTTATTTGCCTCATCTAGTATTTTGTGGACATGGTATGTAAGGGTACGTTTTTTTAGGGCTCTAGCTAATAATGGGCCTGATCTATTGCCTTCAGTGAAATATAACTTCTTCAGATAGTACGCCTTCTTGAGCGTTTCTTTGTTTAATAAGTTATTTAGTTCCCTTCTAGCTGTTGTGAGATTTTCAAAGTTATCTAGCGTTTCTGGGTCTTCCATGTGTTTTGCTTCCGCTTCCTTAAGTTTATGTGACAACTGAAGGTATTC
This sequence comes from Bombina bombina, assembly GCF_027579735.1. NCBI lineage: Eukaryota > Metazoa > Chordata > Amphibia > Anura > Bombinatoridae > Bombina > Bombina bombina. Next base: position 368,583,386 of record NC_069500.1, read on the forward strand.
CTGGTTATATAGCTTTTTTAGGTGGGCCTTCTGTTTGATAAGTTCCCCTCTTATAACAGCTTTATGAGCTTCCCATATCACGGAGGGGGTGGAATGTGGGGTTTGATTAAATCTAAAGTACTCTGTAAGAGTACGTGTGATTTTGTCAGGTATTTCGGGTTGTAAAAGGAGAGTGTTGTCCAGTCTCCAGCAGTGATCACGCAATGGTTTATTTGGCCATTCTAGTGCTAAGGAGGTCGCAGAATGGTCTGACCAGGGGGTCGGTGTGATATTGGAATCTTTCGCAAGTGCTAGACTATACTGATCTAAGCAAATGTAATCTAGACGAGAGTGTGATTTATTTGGGTTGGAGTAGAAGGAGTACGTTTTTTGGGTTGGGTGTTGTATTCTCCAGACATCAAGCATAGAGGCGAGTCTTAGGCACTGAGTTATTGATTTAATTGTGGAGTTTGGCAAGTAGCTTTTGGCTAGGGAACAATCTATTTTGGGATTTAGTGATGTATTGAAGTCTCCTGCCAGAATTGTGGTACCTCTTGAAACCTCCAGGAGTTTGCTTGTAAATGTTTTAAAGAATTTGGCTTGGCCTCTATTTGGGGCATACACATTGGCCAATGTAATTGGCTTATTGTAGAGGTCGCCAACGATTATTATGTATCTCCCTTCCGTATCTAGGTGTGAGGTGACATTTTGCAATTGTAAGTGTTTGTTAATGAGAATTCCTACTCCACATTTCTTTTTATGAGCATGTGAGCAAAAGTATCCTGTGGGGTATTGTTTGGATGAGAATTTGGGTTCAGCCATGCGTTTGAAGTGGGTTTCTTGGACGAATATTACTCCTCCCTTATGTCTAGAAAACCAATTAAGGGCTATAGATCTCTTTGTTGGTGAATTTAAACCCCTAGCGTTCTGAGAAATAATGTGTATATGTCTAGTGTCTGACATGGTGTCTGAATAAGGTCTTAGTGTAAATTGGGTACTCTAGTGATAGAAGGGATAAGGTTAGGTGTACATTGATAAACTGGATAGTCAGGTGGGCCTGTAATTCTGCAAATTCAAACAGATTGATGATGGAAACTTCAACATAAAAAATAGTCATAACAACAACAACAATTGTATATTGACATTTACAATATATCTTAACTAGGGGGATACTACCCCGTTCACCTAATACTGCGAACATGGGAGTATCAGCCTCTTCCAACATGTAAAAACAGCAGTGTTGCTCATTAGTGCAATTATAACAAGAAAAAAAAAGAAAAAAAAAATTTACACAGTTTTTAAAGAGCTAAGATAGATGAAAATAAACGGAGCCAGCTTCCTGGCTAAACATGTATCAACAGACGGCATACTCACAATGGCGAAGTCCCTGGGTGTGGATACAGCCTAAAAATAAAGGTGGTTAAAAGAGGGAACAATAATCTAACAAGGAAGAAGTAGGCCACCAATTAAGGTCCAGTGAGGTGTATGGGCCTTCGTCAATATTACGGCTATGAAGCAACTTCAGGTCTGGTTAAAGTCCGCAACAGAGACACAAGGGGATGGTTGAGACCGCTTTCTGTTGACTTTGATCCAAGAGTCTCTCTGCGGTTTTGGACCTCTAGTGAGGTTATTTTGGTGCTGTGATGGTTGGATTTCCAGCCTGGGTAGTGTAGGTTCAGGGATATTTAGTAACTTGCAGAATTCGGATATGTCATCTGGGGTTCTGTAGATGGCTGTGGTTGTGCCTTTAATTACTTTTAAACAGAATGGGAACCCCCATCTATATGGGATCTTCAGGTCTTGCAAGTGTAGCGTCAGATATCTGGCTTCTCGCCTTCTATTTAGAGTGATATTACTTAAGTCAGCGTATATTTGTATGTTGTCTCCGTCATAGGATATTTGCCTTTTCTTTCTCGAGGCCTCCATTAATCTTTCTTTATCGTTAAAAACTTGGAGTTTCAGTATAATGTCTCTAGGAGGTTTATCCTCAGGGGGTTTCGGCCTGAGGGCTCTGTGTGCTCTCTCGACAGGAATGTTGGGGGGTTCATGTGTTTGGAGGAGGAATTGGAATAAGTTCTGCAGGTACTGCGGGAGTTGTGTTGTTGTGATTTTCTCTGTTACACCCCTAATTCTGATGTTGTTTCGCCGTCCTCTATTGTCGAGGTCTTCTAGATGGACCTGCATTTGTTGAATTAATACATCTTGAGTTTCCAATGCTCTGCTGTGGAGGTCTGAGTCTTGTTGGACGTGCTCTAGATCTTCTTCTAGGTGGAGCATTCTCTCTCCAAGCTCAGAAATATCTTTCTTCACCTCTTTGAGGCCGTCAGTAATCATTTTACCGACTTGTGTGATGAGAGAGGCGAAGTCAGCTTTAGTTGGGAGATTTTCTATATCGGCTCTTGTGAGAGGTTCCTTAGTCGAGTACCCTGTATCTGAGGACTCAGTATCGGAATGTGCGTTATCTGGCTCCTGTGAGGGAGACGGGGTATTTTCTGAGACATCCCGTACTTTGAAAAAATTGTTTAATTTAGTTGCTGACTTTGTCTGTTTCCTGACAGCTTTATCATGCATAGGCGGTTTTCTTGAGGCCATTTTGGCTTGCTTATATTGGATGTATGACTTAGTATAGCGGTGGGAGATGTGCCAAAAATATTACTAACTTTATTAGTTGTGTATTCACATAAATTTGTTTTGGACAGTGTCCGTGATTATTTCTGTAGTTATATGCAATTTAGTGCTGATTAAGCACTCCCTGTCAGAGACTTGGAGGTTGAAGCTCAGATCTGACTAGTACGGCGGTTTTTATTCCCTGTCTGCTATTTAATGCTGTAGTGTCATATGCAGATATGGGGATCCCAATGCGGCCAAAATACACTGTGGGGTTAGTTGTGGACAGGAGCGATTGTGTGATCAATAAAGCTTTTCTCTGTAAGAAGCTTACACTGAAGTGTATAACCAGTAAGATATAGGCTGGTTATTTCTAGATTGCAGCGTCTCTTACAAGCTGTGCAGGCGTCGCCATTTTTAGTCACTCAGTTGCAGGCCTGTGGCGTTTCTTAGCAGCACAGCGTTACAAGGTGATTAGCTTGAAACTAAGGGACTTTTCAATTTGCCTTGGGCCTGTTATTTGCAGGCCATCAGAGCTCTTAGCAAATCTTCCGGTTTCGTATAGGGTGCAGAGCGCTCTAGTCCACTACCTATCTTGAGGATGTTACCCCTAGGCTATGTGATTACCGCAACCGGAGGAGGTACAGACCCGCCAAACTGTCATGGCAATCTGAGCTGGTGTAGGTATTAGGAGGGTCTGCTGAGCAGTTTCGTGTGCGTTCTCTGAGCTGACTTACTCCGGTATGCGGCTCATTCCGGCGGCGATGCTGTATCTGTTGGGCGCGGGATCTGAGGCCTCAGGATCTGCTCCGCAACTCGCTTGGGGTGCCGCGCTGGGTCTCGTAATCTGCAGGTAGCGTTAATAAGGAGGCATCTGCTGGATCTCCGCTACATCCTGGGCAGGTAGGGTCTATTTTCGTTGAATTACTGCTGGTATAGGTGCTTTTATGTGCTCGGGAAGAGTTTGAAAAAGCGGAGCATTAGCTTTGCACAGCCATTCTTGCCGATGGCTGGCTCCGCCCCCCGCAAAACAGGATTTTTATAAATAACCTGGATGTAGATACTATTTCAGAAGGACTTAGTCTATGTTAGAGTGTTTAAAAAGACTCCTGGTCAGTGGCGTATTTAGGTTTTGTGCTGCCCCCTCCACCCCTCCCACCCCAGGTTTTAGGCCTTTTTTAGCTTTTTTTTTTATTATTTTTTGTCAGGGTATAACATGATTTTTTGGGGATCTTTTTCTTTTTTTCTGTGGCATTTCTAAAGTAATTTTTTTGGGGGGAAAATCAACTTTTTAAGCTATTAGTCCAGGGTGCAGCTCACTGAGATATGGTAACACCACCCCTCCTTACACACACACATGGTAAATATACTATTTTGGGGAAGGATACTATCTTCATGAAATGATGAGTCACAATTATCTTTTGCATCTCATTGGCAGCAAGTATATTTGGTAAAGCACAGACCTTATGAGCAATGAAATGTAAGCCCCCAGGAAAGAAAAATACTTGCTGCTTATTTGGCTGTAGATCTGCAGGATAGGTCTCTCCTCAGTTATATGCCTCATAACCTCCTCAAGGTCTTCCTTTCATCCTCAGCATTTGTGAGTCTCCCAGCCAAGCCTTCTTAGCTCCAGAGTGACCGCGCATCCCACTCTCCCCCCCAAGTACTGGGCCGTGGGCTGGTGCAATGTACAGGAGAAGCAGGTCTGCTCTGAGCAGTTGGTTCTTCTGACTCGTAGGGGCTGGACGTTTTCTTCCACAGTGCGGCAGCACAGAATGCTTTGACTGCCTGTGCATAGCTGTAGCGTTTTGATTTTTCCACTAATAAAGACACAGACAGTAAAAAAAAAAATCCCTTAGAGAGCGCCCTGTATAAGTTCTAAGGGGCGTTCTCTAAGCGGATTTTTTTTTTTACTGTATGAGTAGAAGCCTGAGCTAGTGGACAATCACTGGGCTTTGCCAGGCAAGCAGCACCAGCAAGACTGCACATACTGAGCCATTGAGTTGTGGCAAGCTGATCTATTCCCCCAGCTGCAGCGATCCACCTGGCACTAATAAAGGGACAGACAGTGTAGACAAACAAGTAAAGTGAGTGTCGCTGTGCCTCCCAGCAATCCCGGCTCATTGTTTTACCCTATGGTTGTTTAATTCAAGCCCCCTACTCTGCCGCTCTCCACAGAGCCTGCAGAAAGTGTCGCCCCCTCTAATCTGTCGCTCTTAGCCCGTGCCTTTTTGGCCTATGCCATAATGCGCCCATGCTCCTGGTACTAAAACTATTTATTTTTACGACACTGTACACATATTAGTATTAGTAGAATATATATATGAAAATGTAAAATAAATCATACAATGAATATATGTGCCCATAATACACCCATTTTGGCTGTAGTGAGAATAAAATATGATAGGTAAACTAATAAAAACCCTTAAAGGAGCATTAAAGGCGATTTAAAAATGTAAACCTTTCAAAAGTTAAACTTGCAAATTAAAATGTTCAAATGCATATTAATCAATTTATTTTCTTCTTTTCTTATATGTCACTGTTCCTAAACAATTTGCGTGCTATGTGCAATAATGAACAACTCTAAACTCTAAATACAGTATTTAATTTGCTACACGGTGCATCCATATTTGTAGCACCACAAATATGAGAAAAGCAGATCTGCTAACTGTGAACATATCTCATAATCACCAAGATGTTGTGCGCTAAACCCGTTGCGTAAATAACGCAAAAAAAGTTAGCGGTATCACACTCTCCATATCGCTGCCATTACAAGTTTAAAAAAAAAACGTATTTTGTGGTGCGATAAGCTCCATACCGCACAAAAGGCCTGACTTGTAGTGCTCGTGCACGTTTTCCCCAATAGACATTAAAGGGACACTGAACCCAAATTTTTTCTTTCGTGATTCAGATAGAGCATGACATTTTAAGCAACTTTCTAATTTACTCCTATTATTAAATTTTCTTCATTCTCTTAGAATCTTTATTTGAAATGCAAGAATGCCGGCCCATTTTTGGTGAACAACCTAGGTTGTCCTTGCTGATTGGTGGATAAATTCATCCACCAATCAAAAACTGCTGTCCAGAGTTCTGAACCAAGAAAAAAGCTCAGATGCCTTCTTTTTTATATAAAGATAGGAAGAGAACGAAGAAAAATTGATAATGGTAGTAAATTAGATAGTTGCTTAAAATGTCATGCTCTATCTGAATCACAAAAGAAAAAATTTGGGTTCAGTGTCCCTTTAATGGAGAGAAAGTGTTAGAAAAAAACTAACACCTATGATTGCGGAATGGCGCTCGCTATAACGCAACCCCATTGATGTCTTTGGGGAAAAGAAAGTTATGTAAAAACCCAACACCCTAACATAAACATAGATAAATGAGTTACAAAGTCTATAACAAAAAAGAGTGCTTTACCCCTGCAATTATTTAGGAAAAATTCTCACTGAATAATACAGGAACGATTTGTAACCATATTTAACAAAGGTCTGTCGGACCTGATCAGACAATGCAGATCAGTTCCGACAGACCTCGCTGAATGTGTAGAGCAATACGCTCTCCGTATTCAGCATTGCACCAGCAGCTCTTGTGAGCTGCTGGTGCAACGCCGCCCCCTGCAGATTCGCGGCCGCCAGCAGGGAGGTGTCAATCAACCTGATTGTACTTGATCGGGTTGAATTGTGGCGATCTCTGTCCGCCTGCTCTGAGCAGGCGTACAGGATTATGGAGCAGCAGTCTTTAGACCGCTGCTTCATAATTGCTGTTTCTGGCGAGCCACACGGGCCCTAAAGCTCCATTTGGAGCTTGATAAATGGGCCTCTTTATCTTTATTGTTTTAACTATTCAATCATACACGTTTAAAAAAACTTAAACTTTTAAGATATCAATATATAGCATAGATGTGTGAATAATACCTCTGAGAATCATGTATCTAGATGTGAAACATTATACTTGGTTTGTATAATATCAAGCAGTCGGATACAAACATTTATATCTTTTGTAGCTGGCTATTAATAAATTCAGAAATAATGCTGTAACAAGAGGACCTGTTAATATGTGGGATGTCAGATTATGAGATTAAAGCTATCTAGCTAATACTCTCTCTGTAATTATAAAGTCCTTGCTTGCACAGTCAACTTTAGCACTGCTGTTCAGTGTAATAGATTATGTCTGCTTAAAATCTCTAGATATTAATATTTAGTATAGGTGTGTGAATAACACCTCTGAGAATCATGTATCTAGATATGAAAAATTGTACTTGGTTTGTATAATATCAAGCAGTCAGATATAAACAATATATTTTGTAGCCGGCTATTAATAAATAAAAAAATAATTCTGTAACAAGAGGACCTGTTAATATGTGGAATGTCAGGTTATGAGATTAACGCTATCTAGCTAATACTCTATCTGTAATTATAAAGTCCTTGCTTGCACAGTTACCTTTAGCATAGCTGTTCAATGTAATAGATTCTGTCTGTTTGAACTCTCTCAGGGGCCTAGTTATCAAGCCGTCAACCTCAAATACGCTGCGTATTCCGCAGCGTATTTGTGGCGAGGCTGATTCGCCTTAGTTATCAAAGGCTCGAGACCAGCAAAAGTAGAATTTTGTGACGTAAACTTCGATCCGCCGGACTCAGTCCGACACAGATCGATTCTTACGTCACTCCAGATGTTCCGCACACAAGTGCGGCACAATCTCACTACTTTTGCTAGTTATCAAAAAACTAGCAGGTACGCTCGGCACTTTTACGGCCCAGCGTACCTGGTTTTCAAAGCGCCAGCCTGGAGGCGGCGGATCCCATAGGAATCAATGGGAGTCTGACCATAGCGAAAGTACAAGTTCGCTGCTGCCAGACATCCCATTCATTCCTATGGGAGCTGTCTACACCTAACACCCTAACATGTACCCCGAGTCTAAACACCGCTAATCTGACCCCCCCTACACCGCCGCAACTACATAAAGTTATTACCCCCTAAACCGCCGCTCCCGGAGCCCACCACAACTATAATAAATGTATTAACCCCTATCCTGCCCCCCTACACCGTCGCCACCTATAATAAATGTATTAACCCCTATCCTGCCCCCCACTACGCCGCCGCCACTGTAATAAAATGATTAACCCCTAAACCTAAGTCTAACACTAACCCTAACGCCCCCCTAACTTAAATATTAATTAAATAAATCTAAATAAATTAACTCTTATTAACTAAATGAATCCTATTTAAAACTAAATACTTACCTTTAAAATAAACCCTAATATAGCTACAATATAAATAATAATTATATTCTAGCTATCTTAGGATTTATTTTTATTTTACAGGTAACTTTGTATTTATTTTAGCTAGTTAGAATAGTTATTAAATAGTTATTAACTATTTAATAACTACCTAGCTAAAATAATTACAAAATTACCTGTAAAATAAATCCTAACCTAAGTTACAATTAAACCTAATACTACACTATCATTAAATTAACTAAATAAACTACCTACAAATAACTACAATTAAATACAATTACATAAACTAACTAAAGTACAAAAAATAAAAAAAGCTAAGTTACAAAAAATAAAAAATTAAGTTACAAACATGTTAAAAATATTACAACAATTTTAAGCTACTTACACCTAATCTAAGCCCCCTAATAAAATAACAAACCCCCCCAAAATAAAAAAAATCCCTACCCTATTCTAAATTAAATAAATTTCAAAGCTCTTTTACCTTACCAGCCCTTAAAAGGGCCATTTGTGGGGGCATGCCCCAAAAAGTTCAGCTCTTTTGCCTGTAAAAGAAAAATACAACCCCCCCCAACATTAAAACCCACCACCCACATACCCCTAATCTAACCCAAACCCCCCTTACAAAAACCTAACACTAATCCCCTGAAGATCATCCTACCTTGAGTCGTCTTCACTCAGCCGAGCCACCGATGGAACTGAAGAGGACATCCGGAGCGGAAGAAGTTAATCCTCCAAGCGGCGCTGAAGAAATCTTCCATCCGATGAAGTCATCATCCATGCGGCGCTGAAGAAGTCTTCGATCCGGCCGATGTCATCTTCAAAGAGGCGCTGAAGAGGTCTTCTATCCGGGCGAAGTCATCTTCCAAGCCGGGTCTTGAATCTTCCTTCCGCCGACGCGGAACCACCTTCTTCACCGACGGACTACGACGAATGACGGCTCCTTTAAGGGACGTCATCCAAGATGGCGTCCCCTCAATTCCGATTGGCTGATAGGATTATAATATAATTATTAATTACATTGTAGCTATATTAGGGTTTATTTTACAGGTAAGTATTTATTTTTAAATAGGAATAATTTATTATTATTATTTAAGTATAGTGTAGTGTTAGGTGTAATTGTAACTTAGGTTAGGATTTATTTCACAGGTACATTTCTCTTTATTTTAGCTAGGTAAGCTATTAAATAGTTAATAACTATTTAATAGCTATTGTACCTGGTTAAAATAAATTGAAAGTTACCTGTAAAATAAATATAAATCCTATGATAGCTAGAATATAATTATTATTTATATTGTAGCTATATTAGGGTTTATTTTAAAGGTAAGTATTTAGTTTTAAATAGGATTCATTTAGTTAATAAGAGTTAATTTATTTAGATTTATTTAATTAATATTTAAGTTAGGGGGGTGTTAGGGTTAGTGTTAGACTTAGGTTTAGGGGTTAATCATTTTATTACAGTGGCGGCGGCGTAGTGGGGGGCAGGATAGGGGTTAATAAATTTATTATAGGTGGCGACGGTGTAGGGGGGGCAGATTAGGGGTTACTAGGTATAATGTAGGTGGCAGCGGTGTCCGGGAGCGGCGGTTTAGGGGTTAATACATTTATAAGAGTTGCGGCGGGGTCTAGGAGCGGCGGTTTAGGGGTTAATACATTTATAAGAGTTGCGGCAGGGTCTAGGAGCGGCGGTTTAGGGGTTAATACATTTATAAGAGTTGCGGCAGGGTCTAGGAGCGGCGGTTTAGGGGTTAATACATTTATAAGAGTTGCGGCAGGGTCTAGGAGCGGCGGTTTAGGGGTTAGTAACTTTATTTAGTTGCGGGGGGCTCCGGGGGCGCCGGTATAGGGATAGAACAGTGTAGTTTAGTGTGAGTGCTTAAGTGACAGGCTAGCAATAAAGCTGGGAAAAAGCCGAAGGGCAGCGAGATCGGATGAGTGATAACTGTCACAGTCCGCTGCTCATCGCCCCGCGGCTTTTTGACAGCTTTATTTGATAACTTAAGCGTATTTTTTTCAGGTCTGCGGCGAGCTTAGGCGGACGTATTGGGCCGGCGAAGCCAGAAAAGTAGACGGCTTGATAACTAGCCCCCTTAATATCAATATATAGCATTGGTATGTGAATAATACCTCTGAGTGTCATGTATCTAAATATGAAACATTGTACTTGGTATGTATAATATCAAGCAGTTAGATACAAACAATATTTTTTGCAGCCGGCTATTAATAAATTCAGAAATAATTCTGTAACAAGAGGACCTGTTGATACGTTGGATGTCAGATTGCGAGATTAAAGCTAATAAACTAATACTCTATCTGTAATTATAAAGTCCTTGCTTGCACAGTTAACTTTAGCACAGCTATTTAGTGCAATAGATTCTGTCTGCTTAAGCCCCTTCTATAGCGGGGGCTAGATTAACGTTTAACTGACTTGTTTCACTAACATAGTACAAAGTCTGATCTCAGAATATAACACACATTTACAAGCTATTGGCAATTAACAGTTATCATAGAGAGTAAGCGGTTAAAAAATGAGAGTATGAACTCTCTGAAGCCAGACCCCTAACACGTGTTTCACTCACGCTTCTTCAGAGGGTAGGGTTGCCACCCGTCCCTTAAAATACAGAACACTTATAAATTACACATGCTGCAGGGTGTGCAGGGAGGAATATAAATAGTGCTGTCCAGAAACACAATGCATGTTCCTCCTTGCACACCCTGTGGCATGTGTAACTCATAAGTGTCCACGAAACCATGGCTGAGGTGGCAACCCTATCAGAGGGGTTACACGCCGGCTGTTTGGTAAATCTATTTACTGGTTCATAAGTCCCACCTTGTGTGGGATTGGATGATTATGAGGAATTATCTTGATCTTGATTGGTAGGATTGCATGTCAATCATGTCTAGGCATCCAATGGGGATACATTTTTCATTTGAAGCCATATGCTATACACTGTTACATGTTGCGAACTTATGCATGTTGGTTGCAATAATATATGTTACTTTGCGAACTTATGTATGTGGGTTAAGATGATATATGTTACTTTATCAGGAAGTACTTTATGTTACTGCTGAAGAATAAGTTCTAAATTTTCTTATTGTACATACTTTCACTTGTTGTGTGTATTTTGTATTATACCACAGAGATATTGTTTGGTAATAGGACCATATGCAGGGTTTTCAATCTGTTTATTACAGGTTTGTATTTGTAATAAAGGTATTGAATACATCAGTAGCATGACAATAATGACAGATGTTTTAAAGATAGAAGCAAGATTACGCAGAACACTGTGTATACCATTTCTGACATATTTTAATAGAGTATCATAGGGGCATGGTGTCTAATAAAGTTAGTATTTCTCTAGGGTTAAGTGGGTGGTTTATAAATTTCTAGGGCAATAGATACCAGTGCTGTTTTGAAGAGGAAAGTAGTTTAATTTAGTTCACATTAGTATGTGTAGATTTTAAGGGTGCAGAAATAAATGTTTCCAAATATTATGTGAAAGTCAGTTTCTATGAATTTGTTACTTAAAAGTGTGTTATATTAAAAGAGTGGTTGTGTGCACATATAGTTGAAGAGGTAGGTCACATAAATAAAAATAAAGTGAAGTGGATGTGAAGTATATAAAAAACATACGCCTAGATTACGAGTTTGGCGTTAGCCTTAAAAAGCAGCGTTGAGAGGTCCCAAGGCTGCTTTTCAAGGCCCGCTGGTATTAGGAGTCAGGCAGGAAAGGGTCTACCGCTCACTTTTCTTCCGCGACTCGAGGCTACCGCAAATCCCCTTACGTCAATTGCGTATCCTATCTTTTTAATGGGATTTGCCTAATGCTGGTATTACGAGTCTTAGAAGAAGTGATTGGTAGACCCTCTCCTGGCAAGACTTCTACCGCATTTAAAAGTCAGTAGTTAAGAGTTTTATGGGCTAAGGCCGGAACATAAAACTCTTAACTAAAGTGCTACAAAGTACACTAACACCCATAAACTTCCTATTAACCCCTAAACCAAGGCCCCCCCACATCGCAAACACTTATAATAAAATGATTTAACCTTAATCTGCCGACCAGACATCGCCACCACTTTAATAAATGTATTAACCCCTAAACCGCCTCACTCCCGCCTCGCAAACACTAGTTACATTTTATTAACCCCTAATCTGCCTGCCCTAACATCGCTGACACCTACTTACATTTATTAACCCCTAATCTGCCACCCCCAACGTTGCCGCTACTATATTAAAGGTATTAACCCCTAAACCTAAGTCTAAACCTAACCCTAACCCCCCCTAACTTAAATATAATTTAAATTTAACAAAATAAATTTAACATAATTAAATAAATTAATCCTATTTAAAACTAGATACTTACCGATAAAATAAACCCTAAGATAGCTACAATATAACTAAGAGTTACATTGTAGCTAGCTTAGGATTTATATTTATTTCACATGCAACTTTGTATTTATTTTAACTAGGTACAATAGTTATTAAATAGTTATTAACTATTTAATAACTACTTAGCTAAAATAAGTACAAAATTACCTGTAAAATAAATCCTAACCTAAGTTACAATTACACCTAACACTACACTATCATTAAATAAATTACCTAAACTACCTACAATTAATTACAATTAAATTCAATAAACTAAATTAATTGACCTTGCATTCTATTGGCTGATCCAATCAGCCAATCGGATTAAACTTCAATCCGATTGGCTGATTAAATCAACCAATCGGATTTTTCCTATTTTAATTCCGATTGGCTGATAGAATCCTATCAGCCAATCGGAATTCGAGGGACGCCATCTTGGATGACGTAATTTAAAGGAATATTTATTCGTCGTTAGTCCGTCGTGCTGGAAGGATGCTCCGCCCTGGATGTCTTCAAGATGGAGTCGCTCCTCGCCGGATGGAAGAAGATAGAAGATGCCGCTTGGATGAAGCATTCTGCCGGTCCGGATGTCCTCTTCTGCCCGGATAGGATGAAGACTTCTGCCGGTCTGGATGTCCTCTTCTGCCCCATCAGATGAAGACTTCTGGCCGGATCGGATGACCACTTGTGCCCGGCTGGGTGAAGACGGCTCAAGGTAGGGTGATCTTCAAGGGGGTAGTGTTAGGTTTTATTAAGGGGGGATTGGGTGGGTTTTAGAGTAGGGGTGTGTGGGTGGTGGGTTTTAATGTTGGGGGGTATTGTATTTTTCTTCTACACGTAAAAGAGCTGATTACTTTGGGGAAATGCCTCGCAAAAGGCCCTTTTAAGGGCTATTTGTAATTTAGTAGAAGGTAGGGAAATTTTATTATTTTGGGGGGCTTTTTTATTTTATTATAGGGGGATTAGATTAGGTGTAATTAGTTTAAAATTCTTGTAATTCATTTTTTATTTTCAGTAATTTAGTGTTTGTTTGTTTTTTTAATTTAGTTTATTGAATTTAATTGTAATTAATTGTAGGTAGTTTAGGTAATTTATTTAATGATAGTGTAATGTTAGGTGTAATTGTAACTTAGGTAAGGATTTATTTTACAGGTAATTTTGTACTTATTTTAACTAGGTAGCTATTAAATAGTTAATAACTATTTAATAACTATTGTACCTAGTTAAAATAAATACAAAGTTGCCTGTAAAATAAAAATAAATCATAAGCTAGCTACAATGTAACTATTTGTTATATTGTAGCTATCTTATGATTTATTTTATAGGTAAGTATTTAGTTTTAAATAGGAATAATTTATTTAATTGTAGTTATTTTATTTAGATTTATTTAAATTATATTTAAATTAGGGGGGTGTTAGGGTTAGACTTAGGTTTAGGGGTTAATAAATTTATTATAGTGGCGGCGACGTTGGCGGCGGCAGATTAGGGGTTAATAAATTTAATATAGTTGCGGCGACGTGGGGGGGGCAGATTAGTGGTTAATAAATATAATGTAGGTGTCGGCGATGTTGGGGGCAGCAGATTAGGGGTTTATAAGTATAATGTAGGTGTCGGCGGTGTCCGGAGCGGCAGATTAGGGGTTAATAGTATAATGCAGGTGGCGACGATGTCGGGGGCGGCAGATTAGGGGTTAATAAGTGTAAGATTAGAGGTGTTTAGACTCGGGGTTCATGTTAGGGTGTTAGGTGCAGACATAACTTTTATTTTCCCATAGGAAACAATGGGGCTGCGTTAGGAGCTGAACGCTGCTTTTTTGCAGGCGTTAGTTTTTTTTCAGCCAGCTCAGCCCCATTGTTTCCTATGGGGAAATCGTGCACGAGCACGTTTTGCCAGTTTACCGCTACCGTAAGCAACGCTGGTATCGAGGTGAGATGTGGAGCTAAATTTTCGCTCAACGTTCACTTTTCTGAGGGTGACGCCGGCTTAAATAAAACTCGTAATACCAGCATTGTTTAAAGGGAGCGGTAAGAAAAAAAGGAGCGCTAGCACCGCACAGCCTTACCGACAAGACTCGTGATTTAGCCGTTAGTGATGGAGTGTCACAAATGTGTTGCCTTATTAAATATTGTTTATTATTGCTCACTAAGTGTGCATACTTGCATAGTAAAGTGTTAAGTAATTAACATAAATAATTATTTAGAGACTGTGAAAACCGAACTAGCCAGTAAATACATAGATTTGAGACTAAGAGGCCGAATTATGAAAGGTCTTGCGGACCTGATCCGACAGTGCGGATCAGGTCGGCAAGTCCTCGCTTAATGCGGAGAGCAATACACTCTCCGTATTCAGCATTGCACCAGCAGCTCACAAGAGCTGCTGGTGCAACGCCGCCCCCTGCTGACTCGTGGCCAATAGGCCGCCAGCAGGGAGGTATCAATCAACCCGATTGTATTTGATCGGGTTGAATTGCGGCAATTCCTGTCCGCCTGCTCAGAGCAGGCGGACAGGGTTATGGAGCAGCGTTCTTTAGACCGCTGCTTCATAACTGCTGTTTTTGGCGAGTCTGAAGACTCGCCAGAAACAGGGCCCTTCAAGCTCCAAACAGAGCTTGATAAATGGGCCTCTAAGAGAATACCTAACTATGTTACCTTCTTATATTAGTGACACAATGGAAGTGTTACAAATACTACGAGATCTCAAAGTAACAGACACAACCTGGCTAGTAACTATGGATGATGAATCACTGTATACCAGCTTTCGCCATAATGATGGTTTAAAAGCAATCAGTTATTTTTTATCCACCAATACCAATAACAACCAACAACATAATGCCTTTATTCTGCAAATGCTAAAATTTGTATTAACACACAACGTAATTACATTTAAGGATCGATATTATCTCCAAGTCCAAGGAACAGCCATGGGGACAGCATGTGCGCCCACATATGTGAATCTGTTCTTTGGATTTTGGGAATCCTTTAATGTATTTACTGGGGAAATTGATCAATATACACAGTAAATACCCTGTGGGTCAGATATATTGATGATGTGCTCTTCCTATGGGAAGACACAAAAACAGAATTGGAAAAATTCATACAAATACTTAATATTAATGATAATCTTACCATCAGAAAAAATGAAGATGGCAGCATAGGTACACAAATGTATTGAAAAGAAACATCTACAAATACCCTATTGCACCATACCAGTGCCCACCCTCCAAGTAAACTCAAAGCAATACCCCAAGGGGAATTCAGAAGACTGCGAAGAAATTGCTCCAATGTACAAACATATTTGCAAGAAAGCACTGAAATGATGGAAAGACAAATGCAAAGAGGATATAGTAAACAATCAGTGAAATCAGCCAGAATGGCAGCTTTTTAAACAAGATAGAAACAACTTATTAAAACCTAAAGCCAAAAATCAAGAAGAAATATGTCCGAGATTAATTACCACATACAATCCCCAAATGAAACAGGCAATTGGGATTATGAATACAAATTGGCACATACTACAAAATGATACCACACATGCACCTATGGTAGGGCATAAAATAACCACAGGGTACAAAAGACCCAGAAATCTAAAAGATCAGTTGGCTCAAAGCACTACATTCATATCCCAAAGAAAACACCAAAAGACCCAGGAATGTATCCATGTGGTTCATGTTCAGCATGTACAAATGTAACTAAAATCAAACAAATCACTGGCAAAACAGGCAAAATGTATAAATTAGAACAACACTATACATATCGGTCGACAGGAGTGATCAATGTTCTTTTTTGTTCATGCAAGAAAGTTTAAGTAGGCATGACAACCCGCAAAGCCAGGGTAAGAATTTTGGAGCATGCCAATAATATAAAAAATGCCACAAAGGATGTATACAAAGGTAAAACTATCACATCAGTGGCACAACATTTTCTAAAAATTCACAAAAGTGGAATTACTGACTTGAAATATGCTGTGATACAGAAAATCTCTCTGGGCATAAGAGAAGGAAATCTGGAAGAAGCACTTTTAAAGCCAGAATGCAGATGGATATATCTATTAGACTCCATACAACCAAAAGGACTCAATGAATGTAACAATTACTTTGTATACCTATAATTATATTACATCACAACCAAATATATTCAATTCTGCACATTGACCGCAGCTCATTACTACTTACTTAAAGGGACACTCAGGTTTTATTAAGTTTTGATGATTCAGATACAGCATGTAATTTTAAACAAATTTCCAATTTACTTCCATTAAAAAAAATGTGCACAGTCTTTTATATTTACACTTTTTTGAGTCACCAGCTCCTACTGAGCATGTGCAAGAACTCAGACTATACGTATATGCATTTGTGATTGGCTGATTGCTATCACATGGTACAGGGGGAGTGGAAATATGCATAACTTTGAAATGTGTTAGAAAAGAATCTACTACTCATTTGAAATTCAGAGCAAATGCTATTGTATTTTCTTGTTATCTTGCATTTGTTGATTATGAAAATCTATTGTGTTTACTGGTCCTTTAATAATGTGTGATTAAGTCCTTCATCCCTTTCCTAGGCACTTTTCACTTAAGGGACAGTCAACACCAGAATTTTTGTTGTTTTAAAAGATAATCCCTTAAATACCAATTCCCCAGTCTTGCATAACCAACACAGTTATAATTATACATGTTTTACCTCTGTAATTACCTTGTATCTAAGCCTCAGCAGACTGCCCCCTTATTTCAGTTCTTTTGACAGACTTGGATTTTAGCCAATCAGAGCTGTCTCCATAGTAAATTCACATGCATGAGCTCAATATTATCTATAGGAAACATGTGAACTAATGCACTCTAGTGGTGAAAAACTATCAAAAGGCATTTAGATTAGAGACGGCCTTCAAGGTCTAAGAAATTAGCATATGAACCTCCTAGGTTTAGCTTTCAACTAAGAATACCAAGATAACAAAGCAAAATTGGTGATAAAAGTAAATTGGAAAGTTGTTTAAAATTACATGCCCTATTTGAAACATGGAAGTTTTTTTGGACTTGACTGTCCCTTTAGTCTTTAAATAATTATTTATGTTAATTAACTCCTAATCTGCCCTCCTTAACATCATGGACACCTAACTTCAAGTATTAACCCCTAATCTGCCGACCGGACCTCGCCGCTACTCTAATAAATGTATTAACCCCTAAAGCTAAGTCTAACCCTAACACTAACACCCCCCTAAGTTAAATATAATTTTTATCTAACGAAATAAATTAACTCTTATTAAATAAATTATTCCTATTTAAAGCTAAATACTTACCTGTAAAATAAACCCTAATATAGCTACAATATAAATAATAATTATATTGTAGCTATTTTAGGATTAATATTTATTTTACAGGCAACTTTATATTTATTTTAACCAGGTACAATAGCTATTAAATAGTTAATAACTATTTCATAGCTACCTAGCTAAAATAATTAAAAAATTACCTGTAAAATAAATCCTAACCTAAGTTACAATTAAACCTAACACTACACTATCAATAAATTAATTAAATAAAATACCTACAATTATCTACAATTAAACCTAACACTACACTATCAATAAATTAATTACATACAACTATCTACAATTAAATACAAATAAATACACTAACTAAAGTACAAAAAATAAAAAAAGAACTAAGTTACAAAAAATAAAAAAATAATTTACAAACATTAGAAAAATATTACAAGAATTTTAAGCTAATTACACCTACTCTAAGCCCCCTAATAAAATAACAAAGCCCCCCAAAATAAAAAAAATGCCCTACCCTATTCTAAAATACAAATAGAAAAGCTCTTTTACCTTACCAGCCCTTAAAAGGGCCTTTTGCGGGGCATGCCCCAAAGAATTCTGCTCTTTTGCCTGTAATAAAAACCATACAATACCCCCCCAACATAACAACCCACCACCCACATACCCCTAATCTAACCCAAACCCCCCTTAAATAAACCTAACACTAAGCCCCTGAAGATCTTCCTACCTTGTCTTCACCATGCCGGGTATCACCGATCCATCCAGAGGAGGCTCCGAAGTCTTCATCCAAGCCCAAGCGGGGGCTGATGAGGTCCATCATAGGGCTGAAGAGATCCATCATCCGGCTGAAGATGTCCATCATCGGGCTGAAGAGATCCATCATCCGGCTGAAGAGGTCCATCATCGGGCTGAAGAGATCCATCATCCGGCAAAAGTCTTCTATCAAGCGGCATCTTCAATCTTCTTTCTTCCGGATCCATCTTCATCCCGCCGACGGGGAACATCCATCCTGGCCGACGACTTCCCGATGAATGACGGTTCCTTTAAATGACGTCATCCAAGATGGCGTCCCTCGAATTCCGATTGGCTGATAGGATTCTATCAGCCAATCGGA
This sequence comes from Bombina bombina, assembly GCF_027579735.1. Lineage (NCBI taxonomy): Eukaryota > Metazoa > Chordata > Amphibia > Anura > Bombinatoridae > Bombina > Bombina bombina. The sequence continues at coordinate 368,601,962 of NC_069500.1, forward strand.
ATTAAGGTAGGAAAATTCTGATTGGCTGATGGAATCAACAAATCAGATTCAACGTCAATCCGATTGGCTGATCCAATCAGCCAATCAGATTGAGCTCGCATTCTATTGGCTGATCAGAACAGCCAATAGAATGCGAGCTCAATCTGATTGGCTGATTCCATCAGCCAATCAGAATTTTCCCTACCTTAATTCCGATTGGCTGATAGAATCCCATCAGCCAATCGGAATTCGAGGGACGCCATCTTGGATGATGTCATTTAAAGGAACCGTCATTCGTCGGGAAGTCGTCGGCCAGGATGGATGTTCCGCGTCGGCGGGATGAAGATGGATCCGGAAGAAAGAAGATTGAAGATGCCGCTTGATAGAAGACTTCAGCCGGATGATGGACCTCTTCAGCCCCCGCTTGGATCAAGACTTCAGCCCGATGATGGACCTCTTCAGCCCGATGATGGATCTCTTCAGCCTGATGATGGACCTCTTCAGCCGGATGATGGATCTCTTCAGCCCGATGATGGACCTTTTCAGCCCGATGATGGACTCTTCAGCTGGATGATGGACTCCTTAAGCCCCGATGATGGATCTCTTCAGCCCCTGCTTGGGCTTGGATGAAGACTTCGGAGCCTCCTCTGGACGAATCGGTGATACCCAGGCGTGGTGAAGACAAGGTAGGAAGATCTTCAGGGGCTTAGTGTTAGGTTTATTTAAGGGGGGTTTGGGTTAGATTAGGGGTATGTGGCTGGTGAGTTGTAATCTTGGGGGGGGGTATTGTATGTTTTTTTTTACAGGCAAAAGAGCAGAATTCTTTGGGGCATGCCCCGCAAAGGCCCTTTTAAGGGCTGGTAAGGTAAAAGAGCTTTTCTATTTTTATTTTAGAATAGGGTAGGGCATTTTTTTTATTTTGGGGGCTTTGTTATTTTATTAGGGGGCTTAGAGTAAGTGTAATTAGCTTAAAATTCTTGTAATATTTTTCTAATGTTTGTAAATTATTTTTTTATTTTTTGTAAACAGTTCTTTTTTTATTTTTTGTACTTTAGTTAGTGTATTTTATTTGTATTTAATTGTAGGTATTTGTATGTAATTAATTTATTGATAGTGTAGTGTTGGGTTTAATTGTAGATAATTGTAGGTATTTTATTTAATTAATTTATTGATAGTGTAGTGTTAGGATTAATTGTAACTTAGGTTAGGATTTTATTTTACAGGTAATTTTTTAATTATTTTAACTAGGTAGCTATGAAATAGTTATTAACTATTTAATAGCTATTGTACCTGGTTAAAATAAATATAAAGTTGCCTATAAAATAAATATTAATCCTAAAATATCTACAATATAATTATTATTTATATTGTAGCTATATTAGGGTTTATTTTACAGGTAAGTATTTAGCTTTAAATAGGAATAATTTATTTAATAAGAGTTAATTTATTTTGTTAGATAAAAATTATATTTAACTTAGGGGGGTGTTAGTGTTAGGGTTAGACTTAGCTTTAGGGGTTAATACATTTATTAGAGTAGCGGCGAGGTCCGGTCGGCAGATTAGGGGTTAATACTTTAAGTTAGGTGTCGGTGATGTTAGGGAGGGCAGATTAGGGGTTAATACTATTTATTATAGGGTTATTGAGGCGGGAGTGAGGCGGATTAGGGGTTAATAACTTTATTATAGTAGCGGTGAGGTCCGGTCGGCAGATTAGGGGTTAATAATTGTAGGTAGGTGGCGGCGACGTTGGGGACGGCAGATTAGGGGTTAATCAATATAATATAGGGGTCGGCGGTGTGTTAGGGGCAGCAGATTAGGGGTACATAGGATAACGTAGGTTGCGGCGGTGTACGGAGCGGCAGATTAGGGGTTAATAATAATATGCAGGGGTCAGCGATAGCGGGGGGCAGCAGATTAGGGGTTAATAAGTGTAAGGTTAGGGTTGTTTAGACTCGGGGTACATGTTAGGGTGTTAGGTGCAGACTTAGGAAGTGTTTCCCCATAGGAAACAATGGGGCTGCGTTAGGAGCTGAACGCTGCTTTTTTGCAGGTGTTAGACTTTTTTTCAGCTCAAACGGCCCCATTGTTTCCTATGGGGGAATCGTGCACGAGCACGTTTTTTAAGCTGGCCGCGTCCGTAAGCAACCGCTGGTATTGAGAGTTGCAGTGGCGGGTAAATTATGCTATATGCTCCCTTTTTGGAGCCTAACGCAGCCCTTCTGTGAACTCTAAATACCAGCGGTATTTAAAAGGTGCGGGGGGAAAAAAAGCATGCGTAGCTAACGCACCCCTTTGGCCGCAGAACTCTAAATCTAGCCGTTAGTAAGCAATAATACACAATATTTAATAAGGCAACTCATTTGTGAAACTCCATCACTAATGGCTAGATTTCGAGTTGTGTGTTAGGCTGAAAAAGCAGCATTAACAGGTCCTAACGCTGCTTTTTCGCTACCGATTACGAGTCTTGCAGGTTTAGGGGCACCGCACACTTCTTTGGCCTTACCGCAAAACGACTTACGTAAACTTTGTAAAGTCTTTTTTCTATGGGACTTCCATAGCGCTGGTATTACAAGTCTGTCTTGGGAGGCCAAAAAGTGAGCGATACACCCTCTACCTCCAAGATCCCTAACGCATTTTAAAGTCAGTAGTTAAGAGTTTTATGGTACAACACCGTAACATAAAACTCATAACTAAAGTGCTAAAAAGTACACTAACACCCATAAACTACCTATTAACCCCTAAACCGAGGCCCTCCCGCATCGAAAACACTAAAATTAAATTTTTAACCCCTAATCTGCCCATCCGGATATCGCCGCCACTATAATAAACATATTAACCCCTAAACCGCCGCACTCCCGCCTCGCAAACACTAGTTAAATATTATTAACCCCTAATCTGCTACCCCCAACATCGCCGAGACCTACATTATTTTTATTAACCCCTAATATGCCGCCCCCAATGTCGTCACAACCTACCTACACTTATTAACCCCTAATCTGCCGCCCCATCGTCGCTGCCACTATACTTAAGTTATTAACCCTTAAACCTAAGTCTAACCCTAACACCCCCTAACTTAAATATAATTTAAATAAATCTAAATAAAATTACTATCATTACCTAACTAATTCCTATTTAAAATTAATTACTTAACTGTAAAATAAACCCTAAGCTAGCTACAATATAACTAATAGTTACATTGTAGCTAGCTGAGGGTTTATTTTTATTTTACAGGCAAATTTGTATTTATTTTAACTAGGTAGAATAGTTACTAAACAGTTATTAACTATTTAATAACTACCTAGCTAAAATAAATACAAAAGTACCTGTAAAATAAAACCTAACCTAAGTTACAATAACACCTAACACTACACTACAATTAAATTAATAAATATAATTAAATAAATTAAAAACAATTAAATACATTATATTAAATTAGCTAAATTACAAAAAAACAAAAACACTAAATTACAGAAAATAAAAAAACACATTACAGATCTTTAAACTAATTACACCTAATCTAATAGCCCTATCAAAATAAAAAAGCCCCCCCCAAAATAAAAAAAACCCTAGCCCTAAACTAAACTATCAATAACCCTTAAAAGGGCCTTTTGCTGGCATTGCCCCCAAAGTAATCAGCTCTTTTACCTGTAAAAAAAATACAAACATCCCCCCAACAGTAAAACTCACCACCCACACAAACCAACCCCCCAAATAAAATACTAACTAAAAAAACCTAAGCTCCCCATTGCCATGAAAAAAGGGCATTTGGATGGGCATTGCCCTTAAAAGGGCAGTTAGCTTTTTTTCGGCCCTAAACCCCTAATCTAAAAATAAACCCCACCCAATACACCCTTAAAAAAACCTAACACTAACCCCCTGAAGATCGAGTTCTGAAGACGGACATCCCATCCTCAAGGAAGCGGCAGAACCCTTCATCCAACCGGGCCGAAGTCCCTCAACGAAGCCGGGAGAAGTCTTCATCCAAGCCGGGCGAAGTGGTCCTCCAGACGGGCAGAAGTCTTCATCCAGACGGCATCTTCTATCTTCATCCATCGACACGGAGCGGCTCCATCTTCAAGACATCCGACGCAGAGCATCCTCTTCTTCCGACGACTACCCGACGAATGAAGGTTCTTTTAAGTGATGTGATCCAAGATGGAAGATAGAATTCTATCAGCCAATCGGAATTAAGGTAGATAAAATCCTATTGGCTGATGCAATCAGCCAATAGGATTGAGCTTGCATTCTATTGGCTGATTGGAACAGCCAATAGAATGCGAGCTCAATCCTATTGGCTGATTGGATCAGCCAATAGGATTGAACTTCAATCCTATTGGCTGATTGCATTTATTTAGGTAATAATATTATTTTTTATTTAGATTTATTGTAATTATATTTAAGTTAGGGGGGGGTTAGGGTTAGGGTTAGACTTAGGTTTAGGTGTTAATACATTTAGTATAGTGGCGGCGACGTTGGGGGCGGCAGATTAGGGGTTAATAAATGTAGATAGGTGGCGGCAATGTTAGGACGGCAGATTAGGGGTTAATAATATTTAACTAATGTTTGCGAGGCGGAGAGTGCGGCAGTTTAGGGGTTAATATGTTTATTATAGTGGCGGCGACATTGGGGGCGGCAGATTAGGGGTTAATAAATATAATGTAGGGGTGGCGGCGTAGCTTCAGGCGAACCTGCCGGGTGAGTGAGTGATACAGACGCCAGATGCAGACTTCCGGTGCTGTAAGATGCACACGCAAATGAGTTCAAAGGTGTAACACGGAGCTATTGGAGTCACAGAAAGGTGCAGGCACAAAGTGGGGACCAAGCCTCCCCCTGGATAACCAATGTGAACAAAGAGGCAGCACTCATAATAAATATAATGTAGGTGTCGGCGATGTTGGGAGCAGCAGATTAGGGGTTAATACATATAATGTAAGTGGCGGCGGTGTCTGGAGCGGGCAGATTAGGGGGTTAATAAGTATAATGAAGGTCGTGACGGCGATGTCAGAGTGGCAGATTAGGGGTTAATAAGTGTAAGATTAGGGGTGTTAGACTCGGGGTTCATGTTAGGGTGTTAGGTGTAAACATACATTTTTATTTCCCATAGGAATCAATGGGGCTGCGTTACTGAGTTTTAGTTTGTTAGACTTTTTCTCAACCGGCTCTCCCCGTTGATTCCTATGGGGGAAATCGTGCACAAGCACGTACAACCAGCTCACCGCTGACATAAGCAGTGCTGGTATTGGAGTGCGGTAAGGAGCACAATTTTGCTCAACACCCACTTCTTGCCTTTTTACGCAGGGTTTGTAAAAAACCCATAATACCAGCTGCTGTAGGTAAGTGAGCGGTAATAAAAAACTGCTCGTTAGCACCGCATAGCTTCTAACGCAAAACTCGTAATCTGCCGAAGTTTTTTATATACTTCACATCCACTTCACTTTATTTTTATTTATGTGACCTACCTCTTCAACTATATGTGCACACAACCACTTTTTATGACTTATGAACCAGTAAAGAGATTTACCAAACAGCTGGCGTGTAATCCCTCTGAGGAAGCGTGAGTGAGACATGTGTCAGGCCTCAGAGAGTTCATACTCTCATTTTTTTTAACCACTTACTCTATGATAACTGTTGATTGCCAATAGCTTGTAAATATGTGTTATATTCTGAGATTAGATGTTGTGCTATGTTAGTGAAACAAGTCAGTTAAATGTTAATCTAGCCCCTGCTATAGAAGGGGCCTTAAGCAGACAAAATTTATTGCACTAAATAGCTGTGCTAAAGTTAACTGTGCAAGAAAGGACTTTATAATTACAGAATAGAGTATTGGCTTATTAGCTTTAATCTCGCAATCTGACATCCAAACATATTAACAGGTCCTCAGAATTATTTCTGAATGTATTAATAGCCAGCTGCAAAAAATATTGTTTGTATCTAACTGCTTGATATTATACAAACCAAGTACAATGTTTCATATTAGATACATGATTCTCAGAGGTGTTATTCACACACCTATACTAAATATTAATATCATGAGATTTTAAGCAGACATAATCCTATTACACTGAACAGCTGTGCTAAAGTTGACTGTGCAAGCAAGGAATTTATAAATACAGATAGAGTATTAGCTAGATAGCTTTAATCATTCATAATCTGACATCCCACATATTAACAGGTCCTCTTGTTACAGCATTATTTCTGAATTAATTAATAGCCAGCTACAAAAGATATAAATGTTTGTATCTGACTGCTTGATATTATACAACCCAAGTATAATGTTTCACATCTAGATACATGATTCTCAGATGTATTATTCACACTTGCATGTGGGGGAAAAAAAAACAACTAAGCTTAAAACTATAAATTAACCTAACATTAGACCGCTGCTTCATAACTGCTGTTTCCAGCGAGGCTGAAGGCTGGCCCTTGTTAAATCTACCCCTGGGTGTAAACTGAGCTGAATCTTCCTCACATGCAAAGACAGAGAGCAATTATGTCACTGCAACACACTTTGATATTTGAAAAACCCCCAAAACATTTAAACAGGGTTTTAGCTAAAAACACAAATGTTCACACGGTAGATAATAATAACAGTAGTTCTCAAAGAGGAAATTAATTAAGTTTTCCAACTCTGGGAACTGTAAGGGTACATGACAGCATGTGCAGAACTACCATTGGTGCAGCAGGTGCAGTGGCACCAGGACCCAAGTTGCTAGGGGGCCCAAAGCAGCCTGTCTATACATAGGCCTGTGCAGAATGTGAACAATCCTAATGCAGGTGAGCCTTTTATTACTGCAGGTACATCTATCTATCTATATATCTATCTATCTTTCTTCAAAATCATTATACATTATCATGTATATTATTATTATTATGGCTTACTACTGATGTAACTTTGGGAGGCCCACCTATCTGTCCCATATGAGCTTCAACAGAAATGAAAAGATATGAACGGCCAGAACAGTGAAGAGTTTGCTAACATAATGACTGTGATTGGATTGGCTTCTCTAAATTAGCAAATGTTGAGAGGAGTTTGTCTATTGAAAAACAATTGTAGCAAACAACATTATAAGGCATTTTAGAAATGTTCTAAATGTAGCCAGCATGTTAGTTTATTGCAAAAGAAAAAAGTAGTGATTCTGCTCATTAATAAATTGTGGCCAAACATCACTCAAGCCTAGAAACCCTTGTGCTACAATAAGACCAAAAACAAGAAAATCTGTAATTTAGCAATAGAATCTAACAACCTTAGAGGCATCTTTAGAGGGTATGAGATGCATTTGACTTTGTGAAGCTGCTGTAGCAGGAATTCACGTGCACCCTCTCCTCTTAGTCAGTGAGGTGGACAGTATGACATCTGATCAGCTGTAATAAAATAAAAACCTGCCTTAGTCTAAGGATGCCATTAACCCCCAGTAGCACACTAAGATAGGGTTATAAAAACATTATTTATTTTTCCTTAAAGGAAAGTGTCTGTATTTTCATAAGCATCAAGTTAAAAAAAAAGCATTGTGTAAATTAGCCTGGATCATCTACAGACATGATTGATAGGATCTTCTCATTGTCCACTGTGTCTTGCTACTGTCTGAGTTGCATCCAACATTGCAGGGGGGAGTCAGTCAGCTTAGTAATGCTTAGAGCTGTGCATTTTCTTGGACATATACAGTGTACTAAGCAGGTGTCCACTTTCTCAGCCAACTCTAATAAGCTCTTCAGTGCTGTAAGGTCCAGAGACAAGTTGGCTTGTAGTGAATCCAATAGCTCTATATACTGAATTAACAAAGCTAGTTAAGGGTTCAGGATTTCATATTATCATTGGCACATCATTTTATAACAAGCTTAAAACCTCAGTATATCTCACTATATTACTGGGTTTGTCCGCTAGTGAGTGACATAGATGCAGACACATCTGCTAACTGCCTAGACAATAACTGTATTCAGTTTATACAAAATCAGTTAATGAATAGGATAATTAAATCTCTGCATGCAAGGGGTGACCAACCTTTTTACATTAAGGGACACAAAACTTTATTTCAGTGAATGAAAACTATACACAATCATATAAAGGCAAAGGTCAAATGAGCAATGTTTCAGCTAGAAATATACTATTGTTTGACAAGTGCCAATATGTCTTCTGACTTTTTACATCAGTTTGTGTTATGATACAAAACAAGACAGGCACATATACAAGATTCTCTGATTTTCTGTCCTTAATCACCATTAAATCATGACTGGACTAGATTGCTGATTCATGATAACTAAAGGACACAAGTCTGCTACAGGACATATAAGGGACTATTCTATAAAATATGCTATTGTTATGTAATAAAAGAAATAGATACAATTCTTAAACCTATTCACAGGCAAAAAAAGTTGGCAAAGTTTTGAATTTTATTCCAGTAATCTAATTTTAATTTTAAATAAATGTAAGGGCTGACAACTGTGGTATATATGTAACTAGTTCATGGATTATTATTGTTATCATTTATTTGTAAAGGGACCACAAAATTCCATAGCGCTGGGTACAAGGGTAGGGGTATACAATGACAAAGATTTGTAGTATGATACAAATACATAACAGACTAAACAAAACTAGTGCAGAGGGGAGGAGGGTCCTAGTCTGAAGCTCTGTTACCACCCCCAGATAATGTACTAATTAAAGCAAAAGGAATGATGAATTTTGGTGCACAAAAGCCCTTTAAAATATAATTTATAATAATATAATTTATTGCAATGCTTTAGAATTCTACAACAAACTATACAACAGAGAAGAGCAACCAGTAAAGTAAAGAGGTATAAATATGAGACAGAACCAATTCTAAAACATATGTTATGTAGTAGCTAAGCAAAAATAGGGGCTATTTTTCTTCTAGATTGTAAATTCCCACAGGAATAGGGCCCCTCAATCTCTCCTGTATGTGTTTGTAAATTTTGTCCTGTCTCTTACAAGTCTTATATTGCTTTATATAAATGAATTGTATCCATGAACAGCGCCGCGGAATATGTTGGCGCTTCATAAATAGAGTATAATATTAATAATATTTTAACTGCCAAAAATAGTGGCTGCTCCAGTTTTCTCTGCAGGTGGGGAGCCCTACAGGCTGAAAAAATAACACATTTGAAAGTAAAAGTAATAAAATCTACTATGTTTGGACCCCTAAGGGGCCCTTTTTCAAGACAAATATTGCTTTAAGCGTATCACTGTTTATATCTGTTAGATCATTTTAATATTATTTAAACCATCTACATGTATTAGTGAACCAATATGTTGCAAAGCAGATATATGCAATGGTATGTCCTCCATGCTGTTATTCAAACAATTACTTATTCTGGGCTAGATTATGAGTGGAGTGCTTACACTCGCGTGCTAACATTGCTAGATGGAGGCTTTCTTGCGTGTGTTGGGTTGATCCCATACTGCCTCTATAATATTCAGGTCTCGACTCTTTGAAAGTCAGTCCATGACTGTCAGTGTTTTATAAGATGTTTTTCTCTCCAAATATGATTCGACTGCATTAGCAGTGTGCTTGAGATTGTTATCATGCAGAAAAATAAAATCCATTCCCAATCAGACTCTTTCCAGAAGGAATGCATGATGAATTAAAACCTGTCTATACTTTTTAGCATTCATAATCCCATTAATCCAGACAATGAGGGATATTTATCAAGCCTTCAACCACAATAAGCTGGAATTCCGCAGCGTAATTGTGGCGAGCCTGATTTGACCCATTTATCAAAGCCTACAGACCGGCAAAAGTTGAAATTTGTTACGTAAAATACGATCCGCCGGTCTCAATCCGACACAGATCGATGCTTACGTCATTACAGATGATCCGAATACAAATTCGGCACTATCTGACAACTTTTGCCATTTATCAAACGTCTAACAGGTACGCTCGCTACTATTTTGGCCCAGCATACCTGGTTTTTCAATCCGCCACCCCGGAGGCCGCGGATGCCATAGGAATCAATGGGAGTCTGAAAGCAGCGAAAGATAATGTTCTATGCTGCCAGATATGCCATTGATTTCTATAGTAGAAAACAAATTAGGTTTACACCTAACACCCTAACATGTACCCCGAGTCCAAACACCCCTAATCTGCTGCCCCGACATCGCCGCCACCTACATAATGTTATTAACCCCTATCCCGCCACTCCCCGACACCACCACAGCGAAATAAATATATTGACCCCTATCCCGCCGCATCCGGAGCCCACTGCAACTAAATAAATATATTAACCCCTATCCCTCTGCTCCTGGAGCCCACCGCAACTCTAATAAAGTTATTAACCCCTATCCCGCCGCTCCCGGACCCCTCCGCAACTAAATAAATGTATTAACCCCTAAACCCCTGGCCGCCTACATCACTACCACTTACTAAACCTATTAACCCCTAAATCGCCAGCACCCTACATCGCCATAAACTAAATTAAGCTATTAACCCCTAAACCTAACAACCCGCTAACTTTACATTAAATATTAACTCAAAAATAAATTAAAATAAACTATATTAAAATACTAATAACCCTATTATCCTACAATTACATTAAACTATATTAAAACTATTAATTAAGCTACCCCTATTATACTAAATTACAATAAACTAAAAATTAAATTAACTATATTACATTTCTAAAACCTAACCCTACTCAAGTTATTTAAATGTACTATTAAAAATTACTAAGTTACAAAAAAATAACAACTAAGTTACACAAAATAAAAAATAAATTATCAAATATTTAAACTAATTATATCTAATCTAATAGACCTATCAAAATAAAATAAAAAAAAAAAAACCCTAAACCTACACTAAACTACCAATGGCCCTTAAAAGGGCCTTTTGCGGGGCAGTGCCCCAAAGAAATCAGCTCTTTTACCTGTTAAAAAAAATACAAATACCCCCCCCAACCAACCACCCCCAAATAAAAACCTATCTAAAAAACCTAAGCTCCCCATTGCCCTGAAGAGGGCATTTGTATGGGCATTGCCCTTAAAGGGCATTCAGCTCTTTTACTGCCGAAAGTCCCTAACCTAAAATTAAAAACCACCCAATAAACCCTTAAAACAACCTAACACTAACCCCGAAGATCCACTTACAGTTTTCGAAGACCGGACATCCATACTCATCCAAGCGGCCAGAAGTCCTCAGCGAAGCCGGCAGAAGTCTTCATCCAAGCGGGCAGAAGTCTTCATCCAGACGGCATCTTCTATCTTCATCCAACCGGTGCGGAGCGGCTCCATCTTCAAGACATCCGGTGCGGAGCATCCTCTTCTTACGACGTGTCATGAAGAATGAAAGTTTCCTTTAAATGACGTCATCCAAGATGGCAACTCTTACATTCCGATGGCTGATAGAATTCTATCAGCCAATCGGAATTAAAGGGGGAAAAAATCATATTGGCTTGTTGCAATCACGCAAATAGGAATGAGCTTTATCCTATTGGCTGATCCAATCAGCCAATAGGATTGAGCTTGCATTCTATTGGCTAGTCCAATCAGCCAATAGAATGCGAGCTCAATCCTATTGGCATGATTCTATCAGCCATAGGATGAAAGCTCAATCCTATTGGCTGATTGCAACAGCCAATAGGATTTTTCCCCTTTAATTCCAATTGGCTGATAGAATTCTATCAGCCAATCGGAATGTAAGAGACGCCATCTTGGATGACATCATTTTAAAGGAAACTTTATTCTTCAAGAGACGTTGTAAGAAGAGGATGCTTCGCGCCGGATGTCTTGAAGATGGAGCTGCTCTGCGCGGATGGATGAAGATAGAAGATGCCGTCTGGATGAAGACTTCTGCCCCACTTGGATGAAGACTTCTGCCGGCTTCGCTGAGGACTTCTGCCGCTTGGATGAAGATGGATGTCCGGTATTCGAAACTGTAAGTGGATCTTCGGGGGTTAATGTTAGGTTTTTTTAAAGGTTATTGGGTGGGTTTTAATTTTAGGTTAGGGACTTTGGGCAGTAAAAGAGCTGAATGCCCTTTTAAGAGCAATGCCCATACAAATGCCCTTTTCAGGGTAATGGGGAGCTTAGGTTTTTTAGATAGGTTTTTATTTGGGGGGTGTTGGTTGGGGGGGTATTTGTATTTTTTTTAACAGGGTATTTGTATTTTTTTTAACAGGTAAAAGAGCTGATTTCTTTGGGCAATGCCCGCAAAAGGCCATTTTAAGGGCCATTGGTAGTTTAGTGTAGGCTAGGGTTTTTTTTAATTTTGGGGGGGGCTTTTTTATTTTTATAGGGCTATTAGATTAGGTGTAATTAGTTTAAATATTTGATCATTTATTTTTTATTTTGTGTAACTTAGTGTTTATTATTTTCTGTAACATAGTGTTTTTTATTTGGTGTAACTTAGTTGTTATTTTTTGTAACTTAGTAATTTTTAATAGTAGATTAAAATATCTTGAGTAGGGTTAGGTTTTTAGAGATGTAATATAGTTAATTTAATTTTTAGTTTAATGTAATTTTAGTATAATAGTTAGGGTAGGTAATTATTAGTTTAATCTAGTTTAATGTAATTGTAGGATAATAAGGGTAGGCTAATTAGTAGTTTAATATAGTTTATTTTAATTCTAAAGGTAAGTTTTAAATTTATTATAAGGATAGGGATGAGTTAATATTTAATGTAAAGTTAGCGGGTTGTTAGGTTTAGGGGTTAATAGCTTAATTTATTTTATGGCGATGTGGGGGGCTGGTGGTTTAGGGGTTAATAGGTTTAGTAAGTGGTAGTGATGTGGGAGGCCAGAGGTTTAGGGGTTAATATATTTATTTAGTTGCGGAGGGGTCCGGGAGCAGCGGGATAAGAGTTAATAACTTTATTAGAGTTGCGGAGGGCTCTGGGAGCGCAAGGATAGGGGTTAATAACTTTATTAGAGTTGCGGTGGGCTCCGGGAGTGGAGGGATAGGGGTTAATAACTTTATTAGAGTTGCGGTGAGCTCCTGGAGCAGCGGGATGGGGGTTAATAACTGTATTTAGTTGCAGCGGGTCCGGGAAGCGGCAGGATAGGGGTTTAAACATTTTAGTATAGTGGCGGTGTTTAGTGACAGGGGTATAAATAAAGTTGGGAAAAAGCCGAATAGCAGTGAGATCGATGACTGCTAGTTAACAACAGACTGCTGCTTATCGCCCCGTACTTGGTGCGCAGCTTTTTGACAGCTTTTTTTATAAAAAAGGAAAGCATATTCAGGTCCACGGCCGCGATGTTAGGCGAGCGTATTGGTGCCGTCAAATGCAGCATAGTTGAAGGCTTGATAATTCGGCCTCCATATCGCCAACACCACAAGCAGAAATGCAGCCCTAAACCAGGACAGACCCTACACCCTGCTGAAGGCCACAAGCACTCATTCTTCTATCTCTGTCCAACTCTTCTTCTCACATATTGGCGACAATTGGAACAAGGAAATTAAAACTTGGATTCATCACTCCATAATATTCTTCCACTAATCGTCATTCCAATCTTTATGAACTTTAACATATCTTAGCCTTTTCACCCTGTTCTCTTTCCAAAAAAGTGGTTTCTTGGCTGCTTCCCTTCCACAAAGACCATTCCTGATCAAGCTTCTTTGGACTGTAGAAGGGTCAACTTGGCATCACCGATGAAGCTGCCAGATGCTGAGCCAGGTCCTTGCTTGAATTTTTCTGGTATCTCAAGGACGAAACTCTGTTATATTATGTGTGGTTTCCTTGTTTATCCACCTATGGATATAGCAATGCCTTAGAAAAATAAATAAACAAACAGCAACAACAATAGTAGTGTACTGTGTGGTAGAAGTTAATACTGGACATCAGAAAAACCTTAAGACAGCTATATGCGTCTCCATTATAAAGGCAATTTATTAAAGGGACGTGAAACCCAAAATTTTTCTTTCACAATTCAAATATATCCTACAATTTTAAACAACTTTCCAATTTACTTTTATTATCAATTTTGCTTCATTCTTTTGGTATCCTTTGATGAAGGAGCAGCAATGCACTACTGGGAGCTTGCTAACAGCCAATGACAAGAGGCAAAATAGGTATATTTTTCAACAAAAGATATAGGTCAAGATTACATATGCGGTGTCACCTTGCAAAAGTCGGCAATGCCGGTTTTCATGTGGTTTTGCTATCACATATACGGCGCCGCAATTAAAAACGGTGCGTATATTACACCCGTCGCCCGCAATTTTTACTTCCATAAGCTAACATAGAACCGCGTTGCAAATCGGTATCACATATTTCAGTGCAAGGACTTACGCTTCGAAATTGAAAAATTTTACTCTATGTTCACCGCGCCACACAAAGTCTAACATTACAGAAAATAATAAACCAAATTATCAAAAATAAAAAAAACTAATCCCTATGAAAATAAAAAAGCCCCCCCAAAATAAAAACACCCTCTAATCTAATTCTAAACTACCAATAGCCCTTAAAATGGCTTTTTGTAGGGCACTGCTCTAAATTAAACAGTCCCCCCCCTCTAACAGTAAAACCCCCCCCACCCACAAAACCCCCCAAAATAAAAAAACCTAACACTAAAAATCCCTAAACTACCCATTGCCCCTAACGAGGCATTTAAATGGGCATTGCCCTTAAAAGGGCATTCAGCTCTTTTACTGCCCTTAAAAGGGCATTCATCTCTTTTTCAGTGCCCAAACTCCCTAATCTGTGAAGAGGATCATCCACGCTCATGGCTCAGCGGTCGCCGGTCTTTCAGTTCCGCAGTCGCAGGTGCTGCGCTCCGTGGCGGCTTGGTCCTGGATGAAGATGGTAGATGTCGCCAGTTCCAAGAAGACTTCACGACGCCTGGAAGAGGACCTTCTCCGCCAGACTTCAAATAGTACATATTTGGGGCTTAGAGTTAGGATTTAAATTTTTTAGATTAGGGATTTTGAGCACTGAAAAAGAGCTTAAATCCATTTTAAAGTGAATGTAAACTCAACTATAGCCGTTAATGCCATAAGCTCAATGAATACAATTCTAGGGGGACTTTAATTCATTGTTTTTACTGTTAGTACTTTTAAAACCTAAAAAATACCTTTTTATCTTCATTGTAGTGCCTTGCTTCCTCTGCCCGCCATTTTCTCCCTCTTCTTGAGAATGATTGACAACAACGATTGCCAATCCTGTTTTCCCCCCCACCCCCCCAGGTCATTCAAACCCTTTTTTAAAACGTCATGTGCTTCTTCTGTGCATGCGTTAGAAGATAATCTCCTGGTTCTGAGCGATGCTCGGCCATGCCGCGCATGCTCTATGGCACACAATTACAAATTGAGTAACCGAGCGATTGCTTGCAAGTATCGGTCTTCAACTGATACGGAATCTGTCATTTGCGAATACCAAAAATGGGCATATATTTATACGTAGAGCACAGAGGTGTTATTATTTATTTGTTATTTATATTATATTGCCACATTTTATTCATCAATCTTAATGTTAGAAATTTATAATCATAGAAATGAAGTCTAAAATCCGATTTCAAATAAAGCTTTTATACTTACACTGCAAAATTTCTATTTGCAAGATGCGGAGATCAATATGATTCTGCTGCTTGCGCTGAAAGAATATTACTCAATTAATCGATTCATTCATTGAATACTATGTTGCGTTTTGAGGATATCGCATTTTAATGTATGCGCAGGGTAAGTATATCCAATTTTAACGCTTGCGCATAGTAAGTATATCGGTTTTCGAACTCATGCACCGAGTAAGTATATAGGATTTTAACGCATGCGCATAGTAAGGGCTCCACGGAGTGCGCGCTTCAGACATACGTATAGAGCGGGTGGGACTGCTCTATACATCACCCTGTGAATAACATGGAAGTGCCAGATGGGAGGAGTTAGATCGAAATTGGGCCTAAGTTAGCATTTCAAATATATAATAAATGGTTTATATTTTCCCAAATAAAATGTAGCAGTTTGAATACAGATGTGTAAACCAAGTATTAGGAGGCTTCAGGTTTGGTGCGTGGGGTGGTTTTTACTGTTAGAGGGGGGACTTAGTATTTTTTAAGGTAAAAGAGCTGTTTAACTTAGGGCAATTGCCTTACAAAAGGCCCTTTTAAGGGCTATTGGTAGTTTAGTTTAGATTACGGGGGTGTTTTTATTTGGGGGGGCTTTTTAATTTTCATAGGGATTAGGTTTAATTTTTTTATTTTTGATAATTTGGTTTATTATTTTATGTAATGTTATTTTTAATTTTTTTTTTATTTTAGATTCATTTCAACTTAGTTTTTTTATTTTAAAAGTAGTTTTTTATTTAATTGTAATTTCATATTTTTTAATTAAGGTAATTGTGGTTAATTTAGGGGGGTGTTAGGTTAGGGGTTTTAGTAATTTAAATAGGTTGATTGCGCTGTGGGGGTTTGGTGGTTTAGGGATTAATAGATTTAATTAGGTTAATTGCGATGTAGATTAATGGAGGTTTAGGGGTTATAGATTTATTAGGTTAATTGTGATGTGGGTTGATGGCGGATTAGGGGTTAATAGTTTAATTAGGTTAATTGTGATGTGGGTGAATGGTGGGTTAGGGGTTAATACGTATATTAGGGAGATTGCAATGTGGCTGAATGGTGGATAAGGGGTTAATATTTTAATTAGGCATATTGCATTGTGGGGGTTGTCGGTTTAGTGGTTAATATATTTATTATTAGTTGCGATGTGGGGGGATTGCAGATATAGGGGTTTTTACGTAGTGTCGGGTTTATTTTTGGGAGGCCTGGTTAGACTTTTACGGGAGATTTAACTTCTTTTTTTTATTTTCTTAGGCGCTGGCAGTTTTTAAGGTGCCGTAAGTCACTGGTGACTCCAGAAATTTGTATTTACGCACAATTCTGGACATCGACAGCTTATCCGACTTACGGCACTTTATGAACTGCCGGCGGGGTTTATGTGATTCCCCAATGTGCAAGGGGAAATTACAGGCAACGCGGGTTTCAGCAGTTACCACTGAAGCCTGCACCGCATATGTAATCTCGCCATAAAGAGAATGAAACAAAGTAGATAATAGAAATACATTGGAAAGTTAATTTATAATTGCATGCTGTATCTGAATCATGAAAGAAAAAATAGGGTTTTATGTCCCTTTAACACAATGGTAAAATAGTATAAAATAATATATCCAAATTTTATGTTTCTGCTTTGCTGAATCCATAGTCTTATAGCTATGGCATTTCCAGTATTCAAAATATTATATATTTCAAAGATTTTATTTTTAACATAGAGAGCAGTCATTTAGCCAGTCACTGATCAGACCTGATCCTTCCACCACAGATATTAACAAAATTGAGTCAGATGTCGGCCATTATAAAAATGTAATTAAGAGTTAAGCAAATTCAGGTCAGGGGGATAGTAGTCAGTTGCTTGAGTTTGGCAATACTTTTTCTCATGTACTATAGACAAATAGATCTGTTTGCTACTCCTAGTTTATGCTGTTTTTAATCAAAAGAATTAGACAGTGATCAGCAGCCAAAAACCAATGCACAAGGCTGTTAGTAATCCTGTCTTTTTATACCGAGTGTTCTGCTGACAAGATGTGTTCTGTATCTAATATAAAATAATTCCCTAAACCTTTGTGCCAATTTACAATTAATTCTAAAGCGCAACAATCAGAATCCTACTACACATTGGTAGGTGTCAGACTTATTGAATAACACACAATTCCTGCATTGTCAGACTGTCATGATGTAAAATTCTGGAACACAAAAATAATATGCCGCGAAGATCTATACAGATGTTTTTGTGGTTATAAATTTTATCCTACATCTTTTTCATATAAATGCACAATGACAGACTGACTTTGTTCTAAGAATTAAAGTCGAAACCTTAAGAACAAAACACAACTCAAAAGATAACTTCCTAGAAGTGTGTGTCTCTCAACATGCCTCAAAGTTTATGCACACATGTCTGCAAGGCTTTTAACTTAACTTCACTGAAAATGTTTCTTATCAGTTTGATCTCAGCAGTGCCCTCAGCTCAGAGTGCCTGGCCCATTCTAAAATGTTCCAGATTTCTAAACATCAAGTTGCAAGTAATATGTCTATTGATGTTTGTGGACACATGCTCACTTATTAGACATGTGCACAGACAAAAAAAATGTTTTGAGTGAATCGTTCATCACACGAAAAAAATCTTTAATTTTGTCCCAATATTTGCTCACGGGGTCTTTTGTAATTTTTGTTGTTAAAGGGACAGTCTACTCCAAAATTGTTATTGTTTAAAAAGATATATAATCCCTTTATTACCCATTCCCCAGTTTTGCACAGCCAACACAGTTATATTAATATACTTTTTACCTCTGTGATTACCTTGTATCTAAGCCTCTTCTGACAGTCCCCTTATTACATGGCTATTTATTATCTATTGACTTGCATTTTAACCTATTAGTGCTGTGTCCTGCACAACTCCATGGGAGAGAGAACAATGTTATCTATATGGCCCACATGAATTAGCAGTATCTTGTTGTGAAAAGCTAATAAAAGCAGGTGATAAGAGGCTGTCTATAGTGACTTATAAACATGCAGACATTTAGAGGTTTAAATGTTATAAAGTATATTAACCCCTTAATGACAACTGACGTACCAGGTACGTCATGCATTAACAAGCAGTTAATGACAATGGACGTACCTGGTACGTCAGTTGTCAAACAGAGTGCTGGAAGCAATCACAAATGCTTCCAGCAGCTCTGAGGGTATTGCAGTGATGCCTCGATATGGAGGCATCCTGCAATACCACTTTACAAGCCTCCGATGCAGAGAGAGCCACTCTGTGGCCCTCTCTGCACCGGTAGCGATAGTGCCAGTGTCCGCCGGTGTGCACGATGCGCGTGCACGATGCACGTGCGCTGTGCACGATGTACGCGTGTGCATGTGAGCGTGCATGTGCGTGTGCACGGGGCGCACGTGCCACGTGCACCCATTAGCCACACTGACACCAATGAATGAGGGCAGAAAGGGGAAAAAAAAGGGATTTTTTTTAAAAAAAAATATAAAGGATCTGGGAGGGGGGGGGGGGGGGGGGTTATTGTGGGGGGCTGCTACACTACAGAAATAGATTTTTAAGTAAAAATAAAATAAAAATACTTTTTGGGGGGTTTTTGGGGCCAAACTGGGTACTTGGCAGACAGCTGCCAGTACCCAAGATAGCGGTAATTAGGTAGGGGAGAGGGTTAGAGAGCTGGAGGGGGGATCAGGGAGGTTGGGGCTAAGGCAGGGGTCCATCACAGCTAAAATACTTTATTATTTTTATTTAAAAAAAAAACAAAACCTCTTTTATTTAGTACTGGCAGACTTTCTGCCAGTACTTAAGATGGCGGGAACAATTGTGGGGTGGGGGGAGGGAAGAGAGCTGTTTGGGAGGGATCAGGGGGTGGGATGTGTCAGGTCTGAGGCTGATCTCTAAAATTAACCCTGCAAGCTCCCTACAAGCTACCTAATTTAACCCCTTCACTGCTGGGCATAATTAACGTGTGGTGCGCAGCAGCATTTAGCGGCCTTCTAATTACCAAAAAGCAACGCCAAAGCCATATAAGTCTGCTATTTCCTGAACAAAGGGGATCCCAGAGAAGCTTTTACAACAATTTCTGCCATAATTGCACAAGCTGTTTGTAAATAACTTTCAGTGAGAAACCTAAAATTGTGAAAAATGTTACGTTTTTTTTTTTATTTGCTCGCATTTGGCGGTGAAATGGTGGCATAAAATATACCAAAATGGGCCTAGATCATTACTTGGGGTTGTCTACTACACTACACTAAAGCTAAAATTAACCCTACAAGCTCCCTAATTAACCCCTTCACTCCTGGGCATAAAACACTTGCGGTGCGCAGTGGCATTTAGCGGCCTTCTAATTACCAAAAAGCAACCCCAAAGCCATATAAGTCTGCTATTTCTGAAAAAAGGGGATCCCAAGAGAAGCATTTACAACCATTTGTGCCATAATTGCAGAAGCTGTTTGTAAATAATTTCAGTGGGAAACCTAAAGTTTGTGACAAATTTTGTGAAAAAGTGAACTTTTTTTTTTTTTGATCGCATTTGGCGGTGAAATGGTGGCATGAAATATACCAAAATGGGCCTAGATCAATACTTTGGGTTGTCTTCTAAAAAAAAATATATACATGTCAAGGGATATTCAGGTATTCCTGACAGATATCAGGGTTCCAATGTAACTAGCGCTAATTTTGAAAAAAAGTGTTTGGAAATAGCGAAGTGCTACTTGTATTTATTGCCCCATAACTTGCAAAAAAGCAAAGAACGTGTAAACATTGGGTATTTCTAAACTCAGGACAAAATTAGAAACTATTTAGCATGGGTGTTTTTTGGTGATTGTAGATGTGTAACAGATTTTGGGGGTCAAAGTTAGAAAAAGTGTGTTTTTTTCCATTTTTTCCTCATATTTTATTATTTTTTTTTTAGTAAATTATAAGACATGATGAAAATAATGGTATCTTTAGAAAGTCCATTTAATGGTGAGAAAACGGTATATAATATGTGTGGGTACAGTAAATGAGTAAGAGGGAAATTACAGCTAAACACAAACACCTGCAGAAATGTAAAAATAGCCATTGTCATTAAGGGTAAGAAAATTGAAAAATGGTCCGGTCATTAAGGGGTTAATATAACAATGTTGGTTGTGCAAAGCTGGGGAATGGGTAGTAAAGGCATTATCTTTTTTTTTAAAAAAAAACACTAATAATTTTGGTGTAGACTGTCCCTTTAATGAAAAAACATTCACTGACTAATTCCTATAGGGAACATTTTCAGAGCAGTAGAGCAGTGGTGTTTCCAGAAATTACATCTGAGACACACAAGTGATTTGTGGGCAGGAACACATTGGGGATGGGGTTTGAAGTGACACCACGCCTTCTCATTAGCTATGCTTTGTAAGGGGTGCCCTGGGGCTCAGTGAGTTCTAATTACACCTCTGTATTATGCCTAATGTGTACTCACATGCATTGGATCTTTATACAGCTCCAATCCTTGTGCAGTGCCTTTGACTTCATTCTACAGGGTTCCCATGTGTGTAGTGGTGATGTTTTGCTTAAATGAAATGAAAAATATAATATGCCTTCACAGTGTAAGGAAATGTTTAGATTAAAATGGTAATGTGTTTACTTCTTATTATGCTCACAATAATAATAACTTAATGTAGCTCTTATTGCATTACCTATACTCAGGACCGTCTTTAACACAGGGCAAAAGGGGCAGCTGCCCAGGGCCCAGTCTCTGTTGAGGGGCCCAAGAGTCCTAAAAAAAAAAATGTTTTTTAAATGGTCATACCCGACTGCTGATGTGACATGGGGAACACACACATTCAGTCCTAATACTGTCACAGTCAAAAGTACTCTGCTTATATATTATATTTTTTTAAAAACTGTGCCAGATCGTGCCGGTGTCATGTGACATGCCAAGCTAGTGCCATGTGCTGTTTTAGGTGTGCACTGTGCAGCACTGAATGCAAAGCCCTAACTCGGCATCCAGCCATTCCCACTGCATCAGAAAAGGTCCTACTGGGGTTACCACTGTTACCAGGTAACTGCTCTGGTTGTGGGGATTGTTTCTGGGGTAGGGCTGACTGTAGACGCATGCAGCAGAAAGCTGGAGCGGCAGGCACATGAGGATTTGAGCATCTGTGCAGCTGCATACACTGCTCTCTTCAGTCTTGAGGCTGTGTGACTCATCTCACACTGTATCCATGCAGCCTTGGGTAGACAGCATCCAGTCTGCTGGTCCCCTTAGCCCTGCTCTTTCTGCTGTGGCCCTAAGATCAACTAACTGAAATTTGTTAGGGGAACAGTGCTTTGTAGAAAGGTGTCAGTGGGAAGAATAAAGTGAGTGCACACACGCCCCTCTCCATGCAGCATTGTCTAGTGCAGGGTGAGAGGGAACTTGTCCCTAGCAAATAAGTGACACGTGCTGCTGTGGCTGATGTATAGTGTCATGCTGATACTTCACACATTAATGTAAGGTTTATTTTTATAGTTTTTGTTTTCTCTGTCGCAGATTTTAGTTTCCCATAGTAGCTCTGCTGTTCCAGTAAGTAAACTTATATTTGTCTGCACCTCCATGCTTCCTCCTCAGTCTTTACCTTGCTTTGCTCCTGTTGGCTGCCCTAAATCTCTTTAACCAGCTAACCTCACACCAGAATCACATTCAAAAGAATATTAAATAAATCCACAGTTGGAGGAATTTATATATTTATTTACTTATTAGTACTGCTTAGGTCCAGTTTCAAATATTGCAATTTATTTCATTTTTTTTAAAATGATTAGCCCATTTTCGGTCCTATTAAAACATTAAAAACTAGTATGTCCTTTAAGACACTGAAAGCATTATATACACACTATTATTTAACTGGGATCATTGAGAATGGTCAATACAGCTTCCTTTAAATTGCTGAATATCAGAATGCTGTTCAAGTGCCAATCATAAAGTCATGGTTAAAATATTGCAAGATTTATATTGTTAGCACCAAGCTGGCACAGACTAAAGTATGACATAAGGTTAGAGTTAAAGGGACACTGAACCCAAATTTTTTCTTTTGTCAGAAAGAGCATGCAATTTTAAGCAACTTTCTAATTTACTCCTATTATCAATTTTTCTTCGTTCTCTTGCTATCATTATTTGAAAAAGAAGGCATCTAAGCTTTTTTTGGTTTCAGTACTCTGGACAGCACTTTTTATTGGTGGATGAATTTATCCACCAATCAGCAAGGACAACCCAGGTTGTTCACCAAAAATGGGCCGGCATCTAAACTTACATTCTTGCATTTCAAATAAAGATACCAAGAGAATGAAGAAAATTTGATAATAGGAGTAAATTAGAAAGTTGTTTAAAATTTCATGCTCAATCTGAATCACGAACGAAAAT
The DNA here is from genome assembly GCF_027579735.1 of Bombina bombina. Classification (NCBI taxonomy): domain Eukaryota; kingdom Metazoa; phylum Chordata; class Amphibia; order Anura; family Bombinatoridae; genus Bombina; species Bombina bombina. Next base: position 368,624,786 of record NC_069500.1, read on the forward strand.
TTTGAGTGCAGTGTCCCTTTAACAATAAGGTTCGAGTTAATGTTTGGGGTGGGATTAATAAAACTTTTCAGAAGAATGTACAATTAAAATATAATAATACTAATATTTCATAATTGAAACTACAGTTGTAGCCCTGGTTCCCCTTTATTCTTTGATTGGTAATATTTTTGGTGAAGACATTTCAACAGTAATTGATCTTTAAAGACCCCATTTTGTTTATAGCTGAGATAAAAAAAAGTTAGATATGGTGATTTTATGGTCAATATCTTTATAAACAATGATTTAAGAAGAGCAAAACAATTCCTACAAAAATATGCTTTGTTTAATACTGCAATATTATGGGGCAGAAAAGTCCTGGGGCAATCTATTGTAAAATGAGCTACCTAGTGAGGTTTGCTAGGTTCTGACCTCTCTTTAATTACTAGGGCTAATGTTCCTGAGCCGTCTCTTGTACTGAACCAACACTTATGCATGGCAAAAGTAATTTGTGCTTCATCACTAGCCACATTACTCATGCCAAACCTATAACACTTAAAAACAGTAGAGCTTTATTTGCCTTGAAGAAGAAGAAATGAGCTTTTGGCATTGTGTAGATGTAGAGATTGTGTTTCTCTCTGCCAGGAACACATTCCTTCTAATTCAAGAAATATCAATAAGAATCAAATACTGTGGGACTATTGTGGGTGCACAACTGAGAAGTCTCTGGCAATGCATCTGGAGAAACTGAGCTGAATCAATTAGCACAGAGACTGCTTTATTAGTTGGGAATTGGGTTGGGTATAATACTCCAATTGAGATGGGACAATATATTTTTTTCAGGGGTGGGGTGGTGGGAAATTCTCAGGCTTGGGAATGCTGTATTTTGACAGGAATGTTAAAACTATGGTTAAATTAACTGTGTTTAATACTGAACAAAGATGTGTACCGCATTGTCATAAGTGAGGTGCTCACTAGTCAGACCTATAAATCATAAGGATATGTGACTGTCCTTTATTTTAGTTTAGTTTTATTCTGAAAAAAAACAGTCAGAACTAAACTTCTGAAGTTATTGACACTTAATTAATTAATTAATTAATTAATTAACTTGTGGTATAGTACATGCATCCTTCCAAGATCAAAAGAAAATTATGCCCTAAATTTTCCTTTATAATTCAGGTAGAGAATACATAATAAAAAAAGTTAAATATACCAATTTTCCTCTATTTTTACTTTATTTTCTTGTAGTATTGTTTATTGAGGAGGACACCTAGGTATGGTAGCGTGTATGTGTCTAGAGAACTATAAAGAAGCAGTTTTGCAAGAAAGTTTTGAGCACTAGATGGCAGCAGTGTTTGCACAGTGTATAACATTTTTAAAAGCAGTCTTGCAAACTGCTGCTATATAGTGCTCAAGACACGTGCATGCTCCTGAACCCTACATACCTGATTTTCAACAAAGCAGGAGAATAATATGATATAAATTTGATAATAGAAGTAAAACTGGAAAGTTGTATAAAACTGTACGCTCTGAATCCTGAAATAACATTTGGGTTCCATGTCCCTTTAACAATCTACTGCTCTGCATCTTTATCATAGATTTCTTCTAGAAGTAAATCAAATACATTTTTTAATTAGTTAGGCATGCCAATGGCAGAGGCGATTTTACAATTTTTTTAAGCATGGTGGTGCAGTCAAAAAGTACTGCCTACGCACAGATTTTTTAATGTTTAAAAAAATACATATATCTTCAAAGATATTTAGAACATTCTGTCAAACTCTCTTAAAAATTATATTTAAAATTTTGGTATAAATGCAAAAATGAATACAAAAATATTTGTGGAATCCACCTGTGTTCAATGAGACTGTTTGCACAGATAGACCTTAATCTTATTTCAAACCCTTAAAAATAGTCATTATATAGCGAGGAAGGATGGCTGCTTAGTTCCACTTTACCGGACTGTGAGTCTTAGCTGGATAACTTTATAAGTATTTGTTTATTATACTGCTCAGTTATATAACTGTAAAAATTGTTCATCGGTTTTTGAATGATTAAGTGTTAGATACAAGCGAGAACCTTTATCGACAGCTCATCCACCTATAGAAGTCCACCTACATATAAAAAAATCCACAGAACAGTAAAGAAATTTGCTAGAGGAATATTTAGTTACATACTGACGTAAATGCTAACTTAAACTTCCATTACTCAGATAGAGCAGGCAATTAAAAAAAAAGTTACAAAACATACATAGGTAGGTAGGCTGAGGAGCTTGCCTGTATCTTGAGAATTATATGGCAGCAGTGTTTGCAACAATGCTTTTAACAATATTACATTGCTGCAAACACTGATGCCTTCTGGGCCTACGAAAGAACTACTGTGAAAGTGGCAGGGAGAAATCATTAAGTATTCATCACTTTTCAGATTCATCACACCTCATACACTTGGTAGTAGCTACTGTTTAGTTGGTGACAGAAGCCTTTGCATGAAAAAGGACAGCTGCTCATTCCTGGATAAGTGTGCACTGTCTTTACGTGCACAATTTCTGGGGCACCAGTTTGTACTAAGCTTGTGCTAGAGTTCACAGCTCACATACTTATGAGTCTGTGGTTGGCTGACAATTATGTGATAAAGGCAACAGGGAAATAAATTAAACTTTAAAATCTGCCACAAAAAAAGTGTTATTGTATTTAATTTGTTTAAATACAAAAGAAGGTTCCTGGATATATGCACTTACTAACCCTGGGTTTAGGCTCTTAGTTAAAGGGAAAGTCTACTTGAAAATGTTTATTGTTTAAAAATATATATAATCCCTTTATTACCCATCCACCAGTTTTGCATAACCTCTGTGATTACCTTGTATCTAAGTCTCTGCAGACTGTCCTCTTATCTCAGTTCTTTTCACAGACTTGCATTTTAGCCCACGACAGTGGGCATACCGGGCAAATGCCCGGTAGGCCGTGCAGTATTTATCCCCGCCCACCGTGACCACATTATTTTATTAAATTATTTATAAATTTTGTTGTGAAATTATGTGTTAATTATTATTGTAATGATGAATTACTAAATAATACTATGATTTATGTTTACTAAAATAGTGTTTATGTATTATCGTGGATGTGTTTAATAATAATAATATGCTAGTGCTACATTACCAATGCCAATTTGCCATATAATACTACCTGGTCGGAGGTTACACACAGGACTCAGAGTGGCACATTAATGCTGCCGCGTGCTGTGTCCACGTGACACAGACTATCAGTCAGATGTAGTAGGGGGAGGAGAGAATGAGCCCAATCCCAGATGACTTTTTGGTAGCAGGCCGGCCCAGGTGACAGTGTTATTTCTCCGCGGCTGGGACGACAAAATGCCATGTCACACACCGGCACTGCACAACCTCCTCTGGGTGGGGTGGCGGTCGGGAAAAGAAGCAACCACAAGCAGGCTCCTCAGGCTGCAGCAGCAGAGAGACACGGACAGTGACCGTGACACAGCAGCACTACCAGTAAGTGAGTGAGTCTAGTGAAGACAGTGAGTGACTGTCTACAGAGATTCAATCTACACAGACTGAGCAGCACATGAGGTCATCATGTTTGGCTAAATAAACATATTGCTCGCACAGTAATCCCTAATCTTATCTGAGTGATTATCAGAATATCAGTATGACTCATAATAATTCAATTGTTTATTGCTGCCTTGGATGATCATCATTAATCTCTTGAAGAGATCAATGAATTGATCATCCAAGGCAGCAATAAGCAATTCAGTCACTGTCAGTATACATACTATTAGTCAGTGATTACTGATCTGATGGCAAACTCATAATCTATAAAACTGGTTGTAGCTTGCCTAATTCAACAAAATAAACTTTATTTTGTTGAATTAGGCTAGCTACAACCAGTTTTATAGATTCTGAGTCTGTCTCAATCTGCCATCAGTAATCAGTATGTATAGTATAATGATTAAATTGCTTCTTGCTGCTTTGGATGATTATTGTGGATCTCTTCTCTAAGTAATGTGTATTTTGTTGAATTAGGCTAGCTAGCTACAACCAGTTTTATAGATTCTGAGTCTGCCATGTTTCAGAGTGAACTTAGAGTTTACTGAATGTTCCTTGTGTTACCAATGAGTACTTTAATGTGTTTTTCATTAAAAACTAGCACTTTATTTTGGTTTTGTGTTTTTTTTTTATATTTTACTTTATTTTTTTCATAACAATCAGTTGACAAAATACAGTGACTTGGAAAGTTAAAATGTTTTTGTCACTTAAACAAGTATTATACTTGCCATGTTTGTTATACAGTTAAATAAGAAATGGTGAGTGGAGGGGGGGAGTGGGCCTCTTTGTCCTAAAATGCCCAGTCCTTTTTTTGGACCCAGTCCGGCCTGTTTTAGCTAATCAGGGCTGACTCATAAATACCTTGATGTGAGTGAGCACAATGTTATTTATATGGCACACATGAAACTAGATGCTGTCTAGCTGTGAAAAAACTGTCAAAATGCACTGACATAAGACTTAGACATTTGTATATGAGCCTATCTATGTTTAGTTTTTCAACAAAGAATGCCAAGAGAACAAAGCAAAGTTGATGATAAAAGTTAATTGGAAAGATGTTTAAAATTGCATGCCCTATCTGAATCATGAGTGTTTATTTTGACTAGACTATCTCTTTTAATACACATTTTTAAAATTAAACTATATAATAACTTTTGCAGGGACACATGAAAAAATAATACACCTTCTTGCCCTGTGCCTTTTCTTTTTACCAATAGAAGTCTTGCATGTTGAGAAAGTTTATGACAATTTAGCATGTGCTTTGATGATGATGACAAATATTCAAAGGTCTTCAAGGGCTCTTGAACCTAGCTCACTAAGATGTTGAATGCTGGGTAGTGATCTGTAAATGACACTTTACATACAGTTTGGGATATGATTTGTGATGCTTATCAATAACAAATAACATTATCAACACCTGTACATTATGCAAAGGACAGATTCAATTATGTATTTTTGCCAAGAAGGAAACCCACATATTTTACTTTCAGAATTCAGATAGAACATTTAGTTCTAAACAACTTTCCAATTTACTTCTATTATCAAATTAGCTTCATTCTCTTGGTGTCCTTTTGTTGAAGGAACAGTAATGAACTACTGGAAGTTAGCTGAACACATCTGGTGAGCTAATGACAAGAGGCATAAATGTGCAGCCACCAATCTGCAGTTAGTTCCCAGTGGAGCATTTCTGAGCTTGAGGCTATGTAGGTATGCTTTTTGACAAAGGATACCAAGAGAACAAAACAAATTAGATAATAGTAAATTGGAAAGTTGTTTAAAATCGTATGCGCTGTCTGACTCATAAAATGTTAGTTTTGACTTTACTGTCCCCTTAATAGAAACCTTTAGCACAAGATTGGAAGCTATATGCAATACACAATATAATCAGGCTAAACTTACACAAATTCCTGAACACAGATAGTAAAAAAACAAACAAATAAAGGGCCTAATGATTGAAACAAACAATGGATGGCTATAAGCAAAAAGGTGTAGAAAAAGCCAAGCAGCCTTTCTGTTCTGCATTACCAGTTGCCAGGGCTAGACTGCAGGTTTGCAAAAGAGAATCGGCAGTCACAATTTAACAAGCCGTTCTCATCAGACCGCTGCTTCCCAGCCCTGTTCTCCACCTCCTCAGGTGAAGAATTTCAATCTCCCCGGTCTTTTCCAATTGGGGAGTTTTGACAGCTTTTGCCCGCTTGGCGCCAGCTGGGCCGCAAGGTTATTGGCTAAGAGGTAGAAATGTCACCTCAGCAAAATAAAGTTCTGCCATGGGCTACCTGAGGAGTTCAGTGTGGCGAACACTTCAGACAAATAAAGGAACTTTCAGCATGAAGCATTTTAGACTTCATGGGGCCTATTTATGAAAGGCCTGTCGGACATGATCCGACATTGCGGATCATGTCCGACAGACCTTGCTGAATGCAGAGAGCAATACGCTCTCCGCATTCAGCATTGCACCAGCAGTTCTTGTGAACTGCTGGTGCAATGCCGCCCCCTGCAGATTCACGGCCGCTAGCAGGGGGGTGTCAATCAACCCGATCATATTCGATCGGGTTGAATTGCGACGATGTCTGTCCGCCTCCTCAGAGCAGGTGGACAGGTAATGGAGCAGCGGTCTTTAGACAGCTGCTTCATAACTGGTGTTTCTAGCGAGCCTGAAGGTTAGCCAGAAAACACGGGGCTTCAAGCTTCATACAGAGCTTGATAGATAGGCCCCCATGACTGAAAGTCTCCTTTATTTGCGCAACTGGTAAAATCCTAGCGTTTCACAAATGCTAGGATCTACCATCATTTTAAGGAATTCTTCACGTAGTTCTGTGCTATGCCATTAACAATAATGCTCCCTTAGGTCTTAGCGTCTTTGGATTGTGCTCGAAGACATCAATAAATGGACATGAAATCCCCAATTTTTCTTTCATTATTCAGAGCATGCAATTTTAAACAACTTTTCAATATCATTCTGTTATCAAATTTGCTTCATTCTCTCTTTGTTGAAGGAGCCAAAATCCACTACAGGGAGCTAGCTAAACCCATTAGACGAGACAATGCCAGGAGCTATATATCGATGGCGGCTCTACTTAGTAAGTATCGTCCAATATGTTTTGTTATAATGTAATGTTTTATATATTCTTTAAACTTAATACAAAGTAAACTAAAAAATACAATTGTATTATTGATTTAAAATTAAAATGTTAGTAATTATAGAATTTAATTTTTTTATGATGATTTGTGTTGACTTTGACAGACTGCACTAGTATATATATATAAAAACTTTCAGGTGGGAAAAAAGGACTTTGCATTCCAAGAGGAGGCCTGGCACAAAACTCAACATGTGCAAGTACTTAACTTTTTTAGAAAAAGAGAGGGCTGTCATTAGACAAAACTGTTGAGTAAAGTTTCAATTGCTACAACACTGTGTTCCGCTGTAAGATATATCATTTATTTGTTATCGGCTTCTTCTGGCTTGGAACGTTGAATGTTCCAATAAGAGCTTTTGGCAGTAGCAGTTTTTAATGTGATCTTTTTTTTTTAGTATTGTTCTGGCCAGCTAATACCAGATTTTATTAAGACAACATCTCTATTGCTACTACTGATGCAGCTGAATGGTCCCTGAGGATCTTACTTCAATATCAATTTCAGAGTTAGGTTTTTCAGATCACCGTTAATGTAATCTCCTGATTCTGCATTTGGTAGAACAACACCAGAGAAGAAAAATGGCTTGAAAAATACTTCAGTATAATACAAGTGGCTCTGACAATGTCAACTAAATGGGAATTGTCAGTTGTAAACAATTTACCTTTGCACTGAACGCAATATGAATTTAGATTAATAAAATCAATAGTAATATTGCCACATATAATCCTGTTCCTTGTGGATGCTTTAATAGTTCACTGGTACAAATGGTGCTAGACACTACTGGTATAAATAGTGCTAGACACTACTGGTACAAATGGTGCTAGACACTACTGGTACAAATAGTGCTAGACACTACTGGTACAAAAGTGCTAGGACACTACAGGTACAAAAAGTGCTAGGCACTACAGGTACAAATAGTGCTAGACACTACAGGTATAAAAGTGCTAGACACTACTGGTATGAAAAGTGCTAGACACTACTGGTATAAAAAAGTGCTGGACACTACTGTATAAAAAGTGCTGGACACTACTGGTACAAAGAGTACTAGGACACTACTGGTACAAAGAGTGCTAGACACTGCTGGTACAAGAGTGCTAGACACTGCTGGTAGAAATAGTGCTAGACACTGCTGGTACAAATAGTGCTAGACAACTGCTGGTACAAATAGTGCTAGACACGGCTGGTACAAAGAGTGCTAGACACTACTGGTACAAAGAGTGCTCGACACTACTGGTACAAAGAGTGCTCGACACTACTGGTACAAATAGTGCTCGACACTACAGGTACAAAAAGTGCTAGACACTACAGGTACAAAAGTGCTAGACACTACAGGTACAAATAGTGCTAGACACTACAGGTATAAAAAGTGCTAGACACTACTGGTATGAAAAGTTCTAGACACTAATGGTACAAAGAGTGCTGGACACTACTGGTACAAAGAGTGCTGGACACTACTGGTACAAAGAGTGCTAGACACTGCTGGTACAAAGAGTGCTAGACACTGCTGGTAGAAATAGTGCTAGACACTGCTGGTAGAAATAGTGCTAGGACACTGCTGGTAGAAATAGTGCTAGACACTACTGGTACAAATAGTGCTCGACACTACTGGTACAAATAGTGCTCGACACTACTGGTAACAAATAGTGCTCGACACTGCTGGAATAAATAGTTCTAGACACTACTGGTACAAATAGTGCTCGACACTACTGGTACAAATAGTGCTTGACACTACTGGTACAAATAGTGATCAGACACTGCTGGAATAAATAGTTCTAGACACTACTGGTACAAATAGTGCTAGACACTACTGGTACAAAGAGTGATAGACACTACTGGTACAAATAGTGCTAGACACTACTGGTACAAATAGTGCTCGACACTACTGGTACAAAATAGTGCTCGACACTACTGGTACAAATAGTGCTCGACACTACTGGTACAAATAGTGCTCGACACTGCTGGAATAAATAGTTCAAGACACTACTGGTACAATAGTGCTAGACACTACTGGTATAAAGAGTGATAGACACTACTGGTACAAATAGTGCTAGACACTACTGGTACAAATAGTGCTAGACACTACTGGTACAAATAGTGCTAGACACTACTGGTACAAATAGTGCTAGACACTACTGGTATAAAGAGTGCTCAACACTACTGGTACAATATAGTGCTAGACACTACTGGTACAAATAGTGCTAGACACTACTAGTACAAATAGTGCTAGACACTACTGATACAAATAGTGCTAGACACTACTGGTACAAAGAGTGCTAGACACTACTGGTACAAAGAGTGCTCAACACTACTGGTACAAATAGTGCTAGACACTACTGGTATAAATAGTGCTAGACACTACTTATACAAAGAGTGCTCGACACTACTGGTATAAAGAGTGCTCAACACTACTGGTACAAATAGTGCTAAACACTACTGGTACAAATAGTGCTAGACACTACTAGTACAAATAGTGCTAGACACTACTGATACAAATAGTGTTAGACACTACTGGTAGAAATAGTGCTAGACACTGCTGCTGTTACAAATAGTGCTAGACACTATTGATATAAACTATGTTAGACACTACTGGCACAAATAGTGCTAGGCACTGCTGGCAGAAAATAGTGCTAGACACTACTGGTACCAATAGTGCTAGACACCACTGGCACAAATAATTCTAGGCACTACAAATAGTGTTTGGCACTGCTGTTACAAATAGTGCAGACACTGCTGGCCACAAATAGCATTAGAGACTACTGGTACCAATTGTGTTAGACTCTACTGGCACAAATAGTGCTAGACACTACTGGTACAAATAGTGCTAGACTCTGCTGTCACAAATATTATTAGACACTGCTGGTACAAATAGTGCTAGACACTACTGATGCAAATAGTGCTAGATACTACTGGTACAAATAGTGTTAGGCACTGCTGATACAAATAGTGCAGGGAACTCCCTGATGCAAATAGTGCTAGACACTGCTGATACAAATAGTTATCTAGATTACGAGTTTTGCGGTATGGGTGAAAAAGCAGCGTTAAAGCTCATAACGCTGCTTTTTCACTACCGCTGCTATTACGAGTCTTGCAAGTTTAGGGGCACCGCACACTTTTTTAGCCGTAACGCAACATAATTATCGCAGCTTTCAAAAACTCCTTTTTCAATTGGACTTCTATAGGCCGGTATTACGAGTCTGCCTAGGAGGCCAAAAAGTTAGCGATACAGCCTATAACGCCAAGATTGATACCGTAAACTGAAAGTCAGTAGTTATGAGTAGTGATGTCGCGATCCTTAAAATTTCGGTTCACGAACGGCGGACTCGAACTTCCGCTACTGTTCGCGAACGGGCAAACCACGCAAACCGCCATTGACTTCAATAGGCAGGCGAACTTTAAAACCTACAAGGACTCTTTCTGCCACAATAGTGATGGAAAAGTTGTTCAAGGGAACTAACACCTGGGACTGTGGTATGCGGAGGGGGATCCATGGCAAAACTCCCACGGAAAATTACATAGCTGATGCAGGAGTCTGGTTTTAACCATAAAGGGCCTAAATCACCTAACATTCCTAAATTGTTTTGAATAACGTGCTTTAAAACATCAGGTATGATGTTGTATCGATCAGGTAGTGTAAGGGTTACGCCCCCGCTTCACAGTGACAGACCAAACTCCCCGTTTAACGCAAACAGTCCATTTGCACAACCACGAGATCGGATAGATTTGATAGATAGATACATAGATTACATAGATCAATAGATGTAATATACATTTGATAGATACCAATTACATAGATCAAAATATGCTATTGGTGTCCCAATAGCAAAAAAAATTTTTGAACTCCTCAGACTCCACCAGCTTGTATGGTAAAAGCTGGCAGGCTAAGAGTTCAGACAAGCCAGCTGTCAGACCGCCGGGCAAGGGGGTGACTTTGGGAAATTGGCTTCTTACACTCAAAACATGTCCTTGACAGACACCTGACTGTGGGCAGATGACCAGGAACTGCTACGTAAGAGAGACTGAGTGGAGGATGGTTGAGAGGGGGGCAAGGAGGACAGCAGTGGTTGATGTGGCTGAAGATGCTGGACAAGGAGGAGGATGGGCGCTTTGAGTTTGTGTGCTGCTTCTACTCATGTGTTCTTCCCATCAGCGTTTGTGATGTGAGACCATGTGCCTTCGCAATTCAGTTGTACCTAGGTGGGTGTTGGACTTCCCACGACTCAGTTTCTTTTGGCACAGGTTGCAAATGGCATCGCTGTTGTCAGAGGCAGACACACACAAAAAATACCACACTGCTGAGCTCTGTGATGACGGCATTCTGGTGGTGGCAACAGCATGCGTTGATTGGCGTGCTGTCTGGCTGACCCCAGGTGCCGATGCATGCTGTCTGACTGTGCCACTATCTCCTTGCGATGACCTCCCCCTGCTTCCAACTCATCTCCTCCTCCTCCTCCTCTGTCTCCATGGACACATCATCATCAACCGCTTCACTTGTATCTGACAAATCAACAAAGGAAGCAGCAGCGGGTACAACATCATCATCATCATCATCATCATCACACCGTACGTCCATGTCTGTAATGCTGCCTGACTAAGACATATCACTGTTATCTACATCCTCTGTCAATGATGGTTGCGCATCACTCATTTCTTCCAACTGATGTGTCAATAACTCCTCTGACAGATCAAGGGAAGCGGCTGTGGTGCTAGTGTTGGTGGTGGTGGCAGGCGCGCGAGTGGCACTGGTCCACTTGAGAGGTGCCCGAAGCTAAGCTGGCGGTGGATGGTGCGTCAAGGTTAGGACTAGGAGCGGAAGCTGTAGAAGATTGGGTGTCCTGTGTTAGCCATTCAACTAGGTCCTCCTCAGAACTTTTCACGTCCATGGCACCTGGCCCCTGAACACTGTGCATAGTTGTAGGGTCTAAGGGAATCACAGCACCACGACCCATGACGGCACCTGCGGGGTGGCCTGCCTCTGCCTGTCATTTTTTTTTTTAAATGTACACTTACAATACTATTAAACAAATTATGAGTGGTGGCACTGGGCAAGTGTGCACAGTGTTCGCTGTGAGCCTGACACAAAAAAGCAGACTGATGTTTCACAGTCAAAAGGTTTTTTTTAAAAAAATATTTACAATACTGTTATAACAAATATGATTGGTGGCACTAGTTGGCAAGTGGGCCTGGCACACATGCTGGCAGCGAGGCAACTGCAATTCAATTGCACTAGCAGACTGATGATTCACAGTCAAAAAAGTTTTATTTTAAATATTTACACAACTGTTATAACAAATATGATTGGTGGCACTAGTTGGCAAGTGGGCCCTGGCACACACGCTGGCAGACAGGCAACTGCAATTCAATTGCACTAGCAGACTGATGATTCACAGTCAAAAAGTTTTTATTTTAAATATTTACACTACTGTTCTAACAAATATGATTGGTGGCACAAGTTGGCAAGTGGGCCTGGCACACACGCTGGCAGGCAGTCAGGCAACTTCAATTAGATTACACTAGCAGACTAATGTTTCACTGTCCAAATTTTTCTTTTTTTAAATATTTACACTACTGTTATAACAAATATGATTGGTGGCACTAGTTGGCAAGTGGGCCTGGCACACACGCTGGGAGTCAGGCAACTGCAAATAGATTACACTAGCTGACTGATGTTTCACAGTCAAAAAAGTTTTTTTTAAAAAATATTTACAATACTGTTATAACAAATATGATTGGTGGCACTAGTTGGCAAGTGGGACTGGCACACACGCTGGCAGGCAACTGCAATTCAATTGCACTAGCAGACTGATGATTCACAGTTAAAAAAGTTTTTATTTTAAATATTTACACTACTGTTATAACAAAATATGATTGGTGGCACTAGTTGGCAAGTGGGCCTGGCAACACACGCTGGCAGGCAGGCAACTTCAATTAGATTACACTAGCAGACTGATGATTCACAGTCAAAGTTTTTAAATAAAATATTTACACTACTGTTATAACAAATATGATTGGTGGCACTAGTTGGCAAGTGGGCCTGGCACACACACTGGGAGGCAGGCAACTGCAATTAGATTACACTAGCTGACTGATGTTTCACAGTCAAAAAAGTTTTTTTAAAATATTTACAATATTGTTATAACAAATATGATTGGTGGCACTAGTTGGCAAGTGGGCCTGGCACACACGCTGGCAGGCAGGAAACTGCAATTCAATTGCACTAGCAGACTAATGATTTCACAGTCAAAGTTTTTATTTTAAATATTTACAATACTGTTATAACAAATATGATAGGTGGCACTAGTTGGCAAGTGGGCCTGCACACACGCTGGCAGGCAGGCAACTGCAATTCAATTGCATTAGCAGACTAATGATTCACAGTCAAAGTTTTTATTTTAAATATTTACAATACTGTTATAACAAATATGATTGGTGGCACTAGTTGGCAAGTGGGCCTGGCACACACCGCTGGCAGGCAGGCCACTGCAATTAGATTACACTAGCAGACCTGATGATTCACAGTCAAAAAAGTTTCATTTTAAATATTTACACTACTGTTATAAAAAATATGATTCGTGGCACTAGTTGGAAAGTGGGCCTGGCACACACTAGCAGACTGATGTAAAAAATTTTTTTATTTAAAGTTACACTAATGTTACAACAGATAGGAGTGGTGGCACTGAGGATGGAAGTAGGCACAGTATATGCTGGCCAGCCTGACACACCAGGCTGGCACTAGTGGCAGACTGGCCTGGCAACTAAAATTAAAAAACACTAGAAGACTGATGTAAAAGTTTTTTTAAAAAAAAAATACACTGATGTTACACCAGATATAAGTTGGTGGAAAACAGAGCTATTAATGACAGTATATGATGTGAGCCTGACACACAGGCCTGATGGAAAATGAAATTAGATTATACTAGCAAAATGATGTAAAAGTTTTTTTTTTTTTAAATTTACACTAATGTTAACCAGATATCAGTGGTGGCACAGAAGAATTAATCACAGTATATGATGTGGGCCTGACACACAGGCCTGATGGAAAATGAAATTAGTTTACACTAGCAAAATGATGTAAAAGTTTTTTTTTTTTAAATTTACACTAATGTTAACCAGATATCAGTGGTGGCACAGAAGAATTAATCACAGTATATGATGTGGGCCTGACACACAGGCCTGATGGAAAATGAAATTAGATTACACTAGCAAAATGATGTAAACGTTTTTTTTTTTTTAAATTTACACTAATGTTAACCAGATATCAGTGGTGGCACAGAAGAATTAATCACAGTATATGATGTGGGCCTGACACACAGGCCTGATAGAAATGAAATTAGATTACACTAGCAAAATGATGTAAAAGTTTTTTTTTTTTACATTTACACTAATGTTAAGCAGATATCAGTGGTGGCACAGAAGAATTAATCACAGTATATGATGTGGGCCTGACACACAGGCCTGATAGAAAATGAAATTAGATTACTCTAGCAAAATGATGTAAAAGTTTTTTTTTTTTTTTTAAATTTACACTAATGTTAAGCAGATATCAGTGGTGGCACTAATCACAGTATATGCTGTGAGCCTCAAACACAGGCTGACAGGCAGGCAAATGCCAATAAAAGTAAAAAAAAAAAAACGACTGAAGTTCTACGCCCTAAAAAGGGCTTTTTGGGCTGAAGTTCTAGCCCTAAAAATGGCTTTTTGGGGTGCTGTCCTTACAGCAGAGATTAGATGAGTCCTTCAGGACTGTAGTGGACACTAAATACACTAGCCTAGCTATCTATTTCCTATAATATCAGCAGCAGCACTAAACCTCCTCTCACTAAGAATGCAGGATCGTAATGAATCTAAATGGCTGCTGCCCAGGAGCTGGGAGGGTCTGGAAGGGAGTGTCTGCTGCTGATTGGCTCAAAATGTGTCTGCAAACTGTGATACATGGTCAAAGTTTCCTCAATGATGACGAATAGGGGGCGGATCGAAAATCGCATATGTTCGCCTGCCGCGGCGAACGCGAACAAGCTAAGATCGCCGGGAAACTGTTCTCCGGCGAACAGTTTGCGACATCACTAGTTATGAGTTTTGTACTACAAAGCTCTACCATAAAACTCATAACTAAAGTGCTAAAAAGTATATTAACACCATAAACTACCTATTAACTCCTAAACCGAGGCCCTCCCGCATCGCAAACACTAAAATAAAATTATTAACTCCTAATCTGCCGCTCCGGACATCGCCGCCACTATAGTGCGTTTTAACCTTTATCATCATTATTATTTTTACCTTGTGTTATCCTTCATCTTGATAGCAGACCCGTTGGGATTCATTGATGTGCAATAAAGATTTTTAACATTGTATGTGCAGGGTAGGGTGCTCATTTTTAACCATCTACACTTGAATCCGGTTGCGCTTTATTTTCTTACAGATACTTGTAATATTCACCCAGTTCTCTTTCACCATACATAGAATTGAGAACCCACCCAAGAAACAAAGCATCCCAAAGACCCATAGCACCCATGAGACCAAATATCAACCCCCCAGCAGTTCAAACGAACTCTCCTACCTTGAACACTGTTTCAGAGTAGTTTTTTGATATTATTATCATTTATTTGTAGAGCTTTAACAGATTCTGCAGAGCTCTAAACAAAGATGCAATATACAATGATAACAATAGGCAATAACAGACCGAAGGAATGGGAAGAGGGCCCTGTCAGTGAATTCATAACTGTTGTAGATCATATTGCATGAAGGGGATTTGACAGAACAGCTGGTTTGTTTTAAAGGAGTGAAAGTGGAATTGATAGTGGAAGAAGAGAAACTGAGGTTAAAAATGGTTAGTGTAGATTTTATCCATCCCTGAAAAACAGATTTTTTTTGAGGAACACTTGAAACTACTGATATAGAAGTCCTGTAGATGGCAGCAATGGGATGTGTGGTAGAGAACTTGTAGACAACAGCAGAGATATATGAGGGTGTAAATGAGGGCCTTGTAGATTAGGATTTTTTATTTTTATTCTGGCAGCTAGAGAAAGCCAATGGAGGGATTTGCAGAGAGATGCAGCAGTTTAAGAGTGATTTGTAAGAAAGGTCAGCCTGACAGAGGCCTTCATTAATGATTGTATAAGGGGGCAGTATAGAGACCAGTGAGGATGGAGTTGCAATAGGCAAGTTGTATATGATGAGAATGACTTTAAATCTTAGTTGTGTAGAAAAATACTGCATAGATTATTCCCTTAAAAATCTAATAAATGTTGATGCTGACATGTAGATGAGTGGCGGTGGTGCCCCCAGATTCAAAGTTTTGAAGGTCTGCAGTAGCAGAAATTGGACAGGTGCTTAATATACAGTGCCCATTAGACCCATTTATTTATTTTTAATAAACCACCAAATATTCAATACAAGCCAAACTTTATTAGATTATGACAAATAGGTATACATTTCTTATTACCAAAAGATGGAAATGTAGTAACATACCTTATACTGATATGTGGATAGCTGGAGTGTGGAAGAATGGAAGAATATTACTACATGAAAAATATTAAAATTGAAAACCTATGCAATAATATCATATTCTTGCTGTAAGGAGAGTTTAAAATATGGAGATTAACACATTTGTACATTATTTTCTTCAAAATAAATGGTAACTTTTTCAGACAATGTACCTTGATTTTCTTGGAACTTGGATGTGTTGTATTTCTTTCCTACTGTAATGGAAAAACCCTACGATCCAGTTGATACGAGGTTACTACAAAACAGGAGCTGCATCTCCAATGGCTGTTTGAATTTCTTTCTATTTACCTTTTTTCCTTTTATTTCAATTTTTAATAAATTTGGATTTGAAAAAAAAAATAACCTTTGTTGTGTCTTGTGTCAGAAAGTGTCGAATTTTATAGATTTGGGGGGTAAGTAGAGCAATTTTAGAGATATTTATTGTTAGGCAGTAAGAAGACATCCAGGATGAAATATCTGAAAGACAGTTAGGGAAGTTAATTAGGAAGGAGGGTGATAGGTCTGGTGCAGAGATGTAGATTTAGGTGTCCCTAGCATAAAAATTATACTGAAACCAGTGGAACTTTATTAAGGAACCTAAGGATGATGTGCAGATTAAAAAGAAAATGAGACTATGAACAGACCCTTGTGGCAACCTGGTAAATAGTGGTAAAGAGACAGAGGATGTGCCATAGAGGATGTAATATAGGTATGGTTAGAAAGATACGAGGAGAACCACAAGAGGGCTATGTCGGAAATGCAGAAGGATTGGAGAATTTTGAGCAAGAGAGGGTGTTCAACAGTATTAAAGGCTGCAGACCATCACAGGTAGCGTGTCAGCTGAGTATGCCAGTGTTGAGGGATGAGCGTGTAATTTGCAAACTGCATTATGAAAGGAAAAACTGAGAGTGTAGTTGCAGGGAGGGACTGATTTGTCTGGAATGAATAGAAAGGATTTGGAGGGGATGTATATGTATATGTATGTATGTATGTATATATGTATATATATATATATATATATATTATATATTATTATAGCCCTTTCAATTCAAACATCTTGTTATATACCAAATACTTTTGAACAGTTACAACTTTTTTTATTAATATGTATATGAATCATTATAAGTGTAACACTTTATATTTTAATGTATGTATGTGGTGTTTGATGCAACTTTTAAATTAGCCCTAACCCTTTAACGTGAGGTCTTAGTTTGCACTCGTGCGGCCGCGTTTATTTTCAAGTTGTTATATGAGCTCAAAGTAACGCGGGCGTAATATTGTAATATCGCACACCGTGCTAACAATAGTGCACCACTTGTAATCTAGCCCTGGAGTCTTCCACCAAAAATCCGAAAGTCTTAGGAATCTGCTGTAATCAATAAACATGTTGATATTGAGGACATAATATTTTGTTAAAGTTTCTATGATAATTTTACCTCATTTCATCCTTAAAACAAAGTTTTTCCTAAATACAGTTTTTCATTTCCAAACCTGGCAAAAACATTTATATTTAAAAACTGAGTTCCAGCTGTCTAAATCTTGTATGTAAATGAGGAAGGTTTACAATTTTAGGCATTGCTAATTCAATAAGCTGCAATTCTCTTGGAAACCCTCAATCAGAGGTTTTCCAAAATAAAGAAAATGGGAGATTAATAAAGATAAATGGTTAATAAATCCTTTTTTGAGTAAATAAAGCACAAAATTATGAATTGTACAATAATCCTGGAGAAATGCTGTTAAGGTTTTCTCCATTCCTGTTAGTTTAGCTACGTGAATATTAGTTGCATGCTTCCCTGCATGAAGCTCATTTGTAAGGTTCACATTAAGGGCCCATTTATCAAAATCCCAAATGGACAAGGTTCGCTTCCACATTGTACAAGCGTCCACCCCCTGCTCACGCGAGCCCAATGGGTGAACGTGTACGGGTGATTTTAATCCTTCCAGCTAAGAGTGTGCCGTGAAGGGCCTCCAAAGCTGCATATGCAGCTTGATAAATGGAGCCCTAAGTATTAAAACACAGTAAAAAATAAAATATCAGTGGTGATATGTAAAGCAGACAGAGTTGTTCGTTTACTGCACATAATTTTAAACATGGTAGCTCATTGGTGTCAAACGAGTGACTTAAAGGGAAAGAAAACTACATTTCACATGATGCATTACAGGTTGGTTAGCTAGAGAAACTAACTACAAAAAGATACTTAGTAAGCACTCAAAAGACCCCCAATTATATGGAGTAGGAAAAAGAATCACACAAATTAAAACATAAATCTTTATTAGAAATATTAAAATCTGGGTGGTTAAAACTAAAATGCTGGTCTGGGATTCCCAGTACAAAGACTGGATAATATACACAAGAACCTATTATTGTAATACTGTCTAATGGCAGATTAGGAAGCCAACGGCTTGGGTTGTATGTCACTATTCAATATTAAATAGGGTCAGGAGAGTATAGTTTATTGAAGTGTATACTCTCTGCAAAAGCAGCTCTCATTCACTTCTTATGCGTCATAATTAATATGATATAATTCATCATAGAGGAAGTTCGTGATAATGATCTCGTATGTTAAACGCATAGGTAAAGTGGTGCAATGGAGAAGCAGTATTATATAAAAAAATTGTAACACCTGATTTACTACATATAATGTATTGTGGTTCAAATTGTTAGAGTTAACACCATAATGGTTGTCAAGCACACTTGGACCCTATGTTAATAGTGGGAAAAATTCCCCTCTAATAGGTGGATAGAATAGTGAGTTTCCGCAATTCACCCTAGTAAATTACTTGATTTTGTGAGTCTTATCAAATGTCCCTGTACATGGGGTTAAATATTAGAGTAACCAACAACTACAGGTGAACTCATAAATCAACTAACTGTACTTGGGAAAAGTAATTGATACTAAATATTGACAGTATACTGCCTGTATCAAGACCATTTCGGTAATTGTACTGCAATCAGTGATTAAGTAAAATAATGTGTTAAACAATACATGTCATACTTGTAAGTTCATGTATGTTACATAGGGTTACTGTTGGTATAAATCACCTTGATTGTGTAATAATAGTACGTTAGTTATAATGTTGTTACTACGATTGGGATATCCACTAAATTAATTATAGCTGGTAGGTATCCTTAATTAAAGAATACATATAGGTGAAAAAAAGGCGTTTTAAGTGCTTGGTGTTAACTTATACAGGGCATTGAACTGCTTGACTGTACCCACTCGTGGACCCTAATTAATCATTGATTTTAATAAAGCGCAATAGGTAAAGCAGATTAATTAAATTAACCTTAGAGGGCTAACATTGAGCCCATGTAAGAATTATATATTAACTATAGTTATATCATGCCCCTGAAGTGCTGGTAAAACAAATTGCGCAGCCCGTGGCTAGTTTAAATTGAACATTACATTTGCATCCTTGCAGCGTTCGTATAATTTGGACCTCTGCCAATTCTAACGCTTATTCACATTAAGTATCAAAACCAGAGGATACCTAATACTATGTTCGCTGCTGATTTGCAGCCTCAAATTACTTAGTGAGAAGACTTAGTCGACAGAGAGCTCCTTAGTATTTGAATTCCCTGTGAGTCTATCAGCGTCTGGATAATGTGAAACGCTGCCAGTTATAACACTCATTGACATACGGTGTCAATAGCGAAAGACCACAAAATCCTCTGCTCTGCTGCTTCATTGCAGCCTCTATTCGATTGATAAATAGTTAAATAACTATGTTAGCCAAGAACTTTTGTATGAGTTGACAATGAGTACTAGCGAATCTGTAGCGTTAATGTAATGCGGATCGCTGCCATTTGTGACATGCTTTACTAAATAGTATGAATTCCTCGAGATATCAAATGCTATATTTATTGCTTTGATGCAGTCTCGAGTAAACTATATATCATCATAGTATTTGTATCACCAGTTAAACCAGTTAAATTATAAAGGGTTCAAGTTAAAGAAATATTGCCAGCATGTATAGACTATTAAAAACTACAACAAGCTCCCATAAGCTCCCCCTTCCTCCTTGACATGTTTTCGCCGGGTTTCCGGCTTTATCAAAAGGCCCTTGATAAAGCGCCATCTTGCAGCCCGGGGGAAAAACTTACTGCGGCATTCAACCCTAGAGCCACCTGGATAGGGCTAGTAAAACCCCAATAGACGATACAACTGTTAAATAAAGGCAAGCCAGCAGATTCACCCTCAGACCTATAGCTGGAATTGGGCTGTATAGATAATTACACAAACGTTATCAGGCCCCAGGGGGATTGGAAATCAGGAACCAAGATTCTATAATAGAGACTTTGAGACAGACCTTGCTGCTTGAAACAGCTTTAAAGCAGATTGATAGATCCCTGCACTCCCAATCCAGAGAGGTGCTGTAGAACCATTCAACCTTGCATAAAGTGGAATCACAGGCCACTTCCAGCATAGATTTCCTGGAGATTAGCCGTCTGCTATGAAGCACTAAACACAGGCCAGATACCTCCCCCCCCCCCCAATCAGACCCTCCAGAAGTACTAACACAAATAACCCCCACAAATCATACCACCATTTAAGACCCTTTTTGCACATCAGATTACCAGGGAAGCTTCTAATTACAGATCAGCTTGCATGCAAAAATATTATACCCAATATAACAAAAATACTGATACCATGGCAGGAAAGCAAAAAGTTCAGAAAGGCATCAAAAGACTCAAGTAGAATCCCATGAGATGGGATCTCAATCTGTAGAGACCC
Organism: Bombina bombina; assembly: GCF_027579735.1. NCBI lineage: Eukaryota > Metazoa > Chordata > Amphibia > Anura > Bombinatoridae > Bombina > Bombina bombina. The sequence continues at coordinate 368,645,666 of NC_069500.1, forward strand.
CAACAGGCACAACCCAGGACACACACCCTATTGTGGCGCAGCTCTCTGCACTATTTCTACCCAAGATTGAGCAGCTCCAGACAGGCATGGATACCCTATCCACCAATCTCAGAGCTTTTTCGTCTAGACTAACCAGCATCAAGCAAAAAACAGCGGAAGGGGAGGAAAGACTTAGGGAAACATCTACTTCAATCTCTAGCCTTCAGAAACACAATAAGATACTACAAGCCAAACTGGACGACCTGGAGAACAGGTCGAGGAGGAACAATCTCAGGATAGTGGGTGTTCCAGAATCAGTCCCACCTAAGGAGCTACTACACTTTGCGGAGACTGTTCTCCCGGGGCTGCTCAAGCTTCCCAGTTCTTCTATACCTTGCATTGCGGAGAGGGCCCACAGAATAGGTACCTCCCAACATGAAGGTGAGCCAGGCCAGGCTCCGAGACAGATAATGGTGCGTTATCTAAACTTCAAGGACAAGACGCTAATACTTCGTGCATACAGGCAAATGTCACCCATAAAATTTGAGGGGAAGAAGATATACATATTTCAAGATTGCTCCGCAGAAGTCTCCAAAAATAGAAGGGAGTTCTCACCCTATTGTAGGGACTTGATAGCAAAAGGAGAATCTGTGACACTTCTATACCCAGCCAGACTACGACTACAAACAGCAGAAGGCCCAAAGATATTCGAAACACCAAAGCACCTACCACTGTTTATGGACCAGAATAAACGAAACATGGCACAATCACACCGATCCCAGCAGAAAGAGGATGAAGACACTTGAATCGGTGGTTTTCAGAAGTTCTTAGTGACTTGAATTCTAGTTTAATGAGGCTACCTTGACCAAATGGAGGGTCATTAAGAACTCAGGGTGCTTGATAAATCACCGACCATATATCCTTTTTCATTAAATTGGGGGGGGGGGCTTGTGGGAAGTTTGTAAAGTTGAATAGTTAAATTGTTTGCATTTCTGAGTGTTGAGAGGGATAAGTTTACAGTATCTTTAGCTAAACTTTCACAAGCAGCCACAGAAACAGGGACTAAGGCATAAAGGTAAATTGCGCTCACTTGTATTTTACTTTTTCAGAGCATAAGCCGGAGTGGAGGTGTAATCTGAAGGGCTCTGACGGGGCGGCTCTCTCTCCCCCAGCCAGCCAACGGTAGGTGCTGTGGACAGATTGCATACACTCCCCGCTCACTACAAGCTAACAAATACACTAGACATACACGTAGGGGACCTCAACATGAAAATAGTGTCCTGGAACATGGGGGGCATAACGTCCCCCATAAAGAGAAAAGCTATCCTCCAATATCTAAAAACCCAGCATGCTGATATAGCAATATTAGAAGAAACACATCTATTGTGCGTTGAACACCAGAAATTGAAACAGGGATGGGTGGGAGAGGTAGTCCACATGACATATGAGGGGAAGCGAGCTCGGGGAGTGGCTATTCTTTTTGAAAGAAATCTAGCTTACACCATAGACAAGCAATTGGTAGATCCAGAAGGCCGCTATGTACTTATAAAGCTGAGACATAAGAATAGAACTATCACTTTGGGAGAGGTGTATGGCCCGCATGCAAACAAGCAAGAGTTTTGGAAGGATTTTGGCAACACTGTCCTGAGGTTTGCCGACTCCCCAACGATTTTTGGGGACTATTACAACATAGCACCTCAAACACCAGCGGATAGGTTTAGAGACCCTAATGCACCAACAAGACATGCATCAACTTTCCATAATGCTAAGAGAGATTCTCTGACTCTATCTAAATTCAAGCTTTGACTGACATCTGGAGGGATAGACATCCAGAAGACCGTGATTACACCTGCAACACTACGGCTAAAGACACACTTTCTAGGATAGACCTTTTTCTAATCACTAACACCTTGGGACCAAGTATCACGGACACAAACATAGATACAGCAACAATATCAGACCATGCACCCATCAGCCTTAAACTTAATTTCACACCCCCAAGCGAGGGTCCACGTAGATGGTTTTCCCGACTTACCTATATGGTGACGTCAATTTCCAACATTTACTGATAGGGGAATGGAAGACATATGAGACCCTAAACATTGCACACAGACAAGACACTCTCTTATACTGGGAGGCCAGTAAGGCAGTAATGAGGGGTATTATAACGGCATACACAGCAGGTAAGCTACGACAAAGAAATTGAGGAGAGTGATTAGTGCGAGAAACAAATATTTGCGGAATCCTAGCCAGTTAACAAAAACAAAGTTGTGTAGAGGCAAAGACCGTTAGGGACACTGTGCTACATCAAAATGCAGTGAGAGAAATGACATCAGTACAGGCTAAATTTGATAGATTTGGGGGTAAGACCGGAAAATTCTTGGCCAGGCTCACCAAACTCACCAGACCAAATAAGTGTATAAGCGCGATTAAGGTGGGGGACACCATACACACAACCACACCTAGGATACAAGCCGCCTTCAGAGACTACTACCAATCTCTGTACAGTGATCAGAAGATAGACGAAACTCACCGGATGTCAGGGTTACTGTGCCTTTAAGCAGGGATTTGCGTAGAACTTTCTCATTGGTTGCCTAGGTTATAAGTTCCACCATTTCCTGTGGCTCCTTGCTTAGTATTTTGTAGTGTAAATCTACCTTTTCCTGAGCCCAGCTTGTGTTCCTATTGCAAGTCTCTATTTGGATTACAAATTAAAGTTTATATCTATTCTCAGTGGAAGTGGACTTTACCTTTTTTCCACCTACTACTGAATTTATTTGCCAGTTTTCAGAAAAGGATGTCAGTGTGAATTTTTCGCTACAGTTTCCTAATTTCCACTAAACCTTTCTCACCTGCACTATTACTTGTGCTGAATCAACACTGAATCTGCAGCAGCAGCTGCAAACTGCCACTTCTCCCTCTGCTGCAGCAGCTGCAAACTGCCACTTCTCCCTCTGCTGCAGCTAATTCAGCTTACAGAGCCTCAAAGCATCAGACCAGAGTTTGCCGCACAGATCAGCTCACTTCTCAATACTCACCCCCTGCTTTGTTTGCAAGTACAGTTCAGGAGTAACGGCTATCATTGTCAGCTGACCGGAGGGCGGATTAACCAAACTGAACCGCAAGTATCTTTTGTTGCTTTTCTTACAAAGTATCATTTCCATACTTAGTTGAATAACTGCAAGCAAGTCTAATCCGCTTAAAGTGAAACTCCTCAGTTAAATGTTACCATACTAAGAGGTGCTGTAAGACTTTGTGTTATAAAATCCTATTGGAGTTATAAGGATTACTAATTTCCTGAATTGACATTCTCAGCACCCTGTATCTTTGTATCTGTTTTCAGTCTGCAACATATTGATTGAAGTATTCGATAAACTGTTTATGCTATTATTTTACACATACCATATGTGTTTTCAGTGTTCTTAATTAAGGAACATATGAATCAATCCTCATAGGGATATTTGTCCATCATATTGATTTGCACTTTTCTTGCTGGGATTTCACTCCTCAATAGTGAACTCATATTTGAAACAGTGATACATTTAAACATTTTTCTCTGCAATTGAGTTCCAGAATCTAAAGTCAATTAAGTTTGAGATAACCTCACATAACACTAAGCCCATCATGGAACCAGCAGAGCTTCCACAAATAGTATACAATTAACAGGGAGTCCATATCTCCACAACCCTCACAGGTACTACAAACCTCTGAACCATCGGTTTCATTACCAGAACCTTTCTCCGGCAACAGGAAAAACTATAGACAGTCTAAAAATTCCTGCCACCTTCTGTTTAATTTAAGACCTCGTAGCTACCCTACTGAGAGAATCAAGGTACTCAGTACCATTTCTTTTCTGAGAGGTGAGCCACGCACATGGGCAGATAATCTGTGCGAGCATAATGATCCGGCATTAGCCACTCTAACAGATCTCTTCAATGCAATGGATGAACTCTTTCATGACACCGATGTCCAGATGTCTGCCGAAACATCTATGAGAAGCCTGAAACAAGGTAAAAGACCTGTTGAGGACTACATAACCGATTTCAAGCTGTATGCTGTAGACTCTCAATGGAGTCAAATTGCCTTATGTAACCAGTTTCGCTTAGGTCTTTTGGAGGCATTAAAAGATGAGCTAGCTAGAATAGAGCTCCCAAAATCACTGGAGGCCATCATGAAAACTGCTCAACAATTAGACCGAAGACTACGTGAAAGAAAATCAGAGAAATTTTCTACAGATGTGCGTCCAAAGGGTTATAACATTCCAGCCATACCTTCAACTACTCAACCAAGAACCACTCCTACTCCTATGGAAATAGGTGCAGTCAGAGGGCCTCTGACTTCAGAAGAACACTATCGCAGGAAAATAAAAAATCTCTGTATGTATTGTGCTAGTCCATCCCACTCAGTACAAGATTGTCCCATACTTCAGAAAACTAAAAAAAGTAAGTTTTTACAAATTAATTCCTCTGTGCAATCTTGCCGTTTGAATACTTACGCTATGTTGTCCCTCTCCTTACAGTGGGAGCAAGATCAAGTGACGACTGACGCTATAATCGACCTTGGAGCTTATGGTTGTTTTATAGACCAACATGTTGTAAAAGCAAATAAAATACCTACTATTCTAAAGCATAACCCTGTCTCCATTCGTATGATTGATGGTTCCGCACCCAAAACAGGTCCTATAACACACCAAACTGTTCCTATCACTGTTAACATTAATGGTCACACTGAATTAATCTCTTTCAAGGTTTTAAGTTCTCCTCTTTTCCCTGTGGTTCTCTGTATTAAGTGGTTACAACAACACAACCCGCAGATTGTATGGTCCCCTTTCTCTATTCAGTTCAATTCCGATTACTGTTCACAGACTTGTTTGCCTACCCATAGCATACTTCAGACTGAACAACAGTCTGAAATTTACGTGCCTGAGATTCCATCACACTACTCTGACTTTGCTGATGTTTTTAGTAAAACCGAGGCTGAAAATCTTCCACCTCATCGTCCGTATGATTGTCCGATCGAATTACTACCAGGTTCTACCATCCCATACGGACATCTCTACCCTATGAGCCAACCCGAATTAGTTCATCTAAAAGAGTATCTGGAAGAGAACCTCAGAAAAGGTTTCATCAGGACTTCGACCTCTCCTGCTGGCGCTGGTATGTTCTTTGTCCGAAACAAGGACTCTACACTTAGACCTATAATCGACTACCGGGAGCTGAATAAACGTACAATCAAGAACCGTTATCCTCTCCCTCTGATCCCAGAGTTGATTGAACGTCTATCTGAAGCAAAGATCTATACTAAACTTGACCTCAGGGGAGCGTATAACTTGGTGAGGATAAAGGAGGGCCAGGAATGGTTAACTGCTTTTAGAACCAGGTACGGCCTATATGAGTATCTTGTAATGCCTTTTCGGACTGTGCAATGCACCAGCTACTTTTCAGCACTTTATCAATGATGTGTTCAGGGATTTACTCGACGTCTGTTTAGTAATCTACCTAGACGATATCCTAATTTATTCTAAAGATCTGAATGAACACATCAAACATGTCCGGAAGGTATTATCCCGGCTTAGAGAACATAAACTTTATGCCAAACTGGAAAAGTGTCTATTCCATACAGATCAAGTCTCTTTCCTTGGATACGACTTCTCTCCCACTGGGGTTACTATGCAAACACAAAAGGTTGAAGCAGTAAAGAACTGGACAGTTCCTAAATCCAGGAAAGACCTACAAAAATTCTTAGGGTTTGCGAACTACTACAGAAAATTTATTAAAGATTTTTCTAAAGTAGGCAAACCATTGACAACTTTGACCAGCACTAATGTACCTTATATTTGGAATGAAAAAGCATATCTTGCTTTCAACTTACTAAAGACGAATTTCACCTCTGCACCTATCTTGAACTTTCCCGATCCATCCTTGCAGTATATCTTAGAGGTTGATTCTTCGGATTTCGCTCTGGGGGCAGTTTTATCCCAACAAAAGTCCCTCAAAGATCCTATTCATCCCGTTTCATATTACTCTTCAATGATGACTTCCTCTGAAAGGAACTATTCCATCGGAGACAAGGAACTCCTTGCGATAAAACGTGCCTTAGAAAAACTGGAGGCATCTCCTTGAAGGCACTAAATATCCAATCTTAATTTTAACAGACCACAGGAACCTAGTATACCTACAAACCAGTAAAACCTTATCTGCAAGACAGGTACGATGGAGTCTGTTCTTCTCCCGTTTTAATTTCAACATAGTATACCGACCAGCTTCAAGGAATGGCAAGGCAGACGCCCTGTCCCGTCTACCCGAAAGACTTACTCCACTAGATACACAGACTACCATTATACCTCATGATCATTTCATTGGACTTACCACTGATATGATATCATCATACAATTTGATAAAAAAGAATTCTTTATTCTATCATGACCAAAAAATCTATGTTCCTGAACCTATGAGAATATCAATTATTCAGATCCATCATGATACCCCGCTATCTGGACATCCTGGCATACGACGTACCTTGGAAATAATTTCAAGGTCCTTCTGGTGGCCCAAGCAAAAGGACTCTGTTCAGAGTTACATTCGTTCCTGTCAGATTTGCTCTGTATCCAAGCCAGAAAGAAGACCTCCTTATGGTCTACTGATTCCTATACCAGCTCCAACTAGACCATGGCAGCACATCTCCATGGATTATATTGTTGAACTACCCAATTCCAACAATCAAACCACTATCTTAGTTGTAGTCGACTTACTTACCAAGATGGGACACTTCATACCTTTTCACAAATTCCCCACTTCCTCTGAGACAGCTCTGCTCTTTCTGGATAACATAGTTAGACTCCATGGTTTCCCTTCCATCATAACCACCGATAGAGGCACTCAGTTCACCTCACGTTTCTGGACCAAACTATGTGAACTCACTCATATGCAACACCGTTTCACCACCTCTTTCCACCCGCAAACAAACGGTCAATCAGAAAGATTGAACCAATGGCTTGAACAATTTCTACGTTGCTATTGCTCTTACAACCAAACTGATTGGGTGAAATACCTATCAATGGCCGAATTTGCCTACAATAATGCTGTGAATACGTCTACGAAATATTCTCCCTTCTTCGCAAACTATGCTTTCCATCCAGATTTCGTAATTGCCTCTCCAGATGGTTTGAATTCACCCATGATGGAAGATCTCCATGACTCTCTACAGCAGAATTTCCAGATTATACATGAGAACATTGAGAAAGCTCAACAGGTTCAAAAACATTACTATGACCTTCGAAGAAGGCCTCCTCCTCATTACACCGTGGGTGATCTTGTATGGCTATCTACCAAAAACCTGAAATTACAAATCCCTTGCAAGAAATTAGCCGGCTTATACATTGGACCTTATCCTATCGTCCGTGTCATTAATGACAATGCTGTTACACTCAAATTGCCTGACATTATGAAGATCCATCCTACATTCCATGTCTCACTCCTAAAACCATATACACCATCTAGAAGTTCCCTAACACTATTACCACCACTGCCTCTCACCTTGGATCAGGATGTGTTTGAAGTTCATTCCCTACTGGATTCAAGACATAAAAAGGGAGAATTACAATATTTGGTACACTGGAAGGGTTATCCCTCTGAAGAAGACTCTTGGGAACCGGCTTCGAATCTGAATGCCCCTAGATTGGTTACTCTATTCCACAGAAGGCACCCGGACCGACAACTGTGGCACAGTTGCCTTAATTGAGGGGTCATGTCAGGGTTACTGTGCCTTTAAGCAGGGATTTTCATAGGAACTTTCTCATTGGTTGCCTAGGTTATAAGTTCCACCATTTCCTGTGGCTCCTTGCTTAGTATTTTGTAGTGTAAATCTACCTTTACCTGAGCCCAGCTTGTGTTCCTATTGCAAGCCTCTATTTGGATTACAAATTAAAGTTTATATCTATTCTCAGTGGAAGTGGACTTTACCTTTTTTCACCTACTACTGAATTTATTTGCCAGTTTTCAGAAAAGGATGTCAGTGTGAATTTTTCGCTACAGTTTCCTAATTTCCACTAAACCTTTCTCACCTGCACTATTACTTGTGCTGAATCAACACTGTATCTGCAGCAGCAGCTGCAAACTGCCACTTCTCCCTCTGCTGCAGCTAATTAGGCTTAGAGAGCCTCAAAGCATCAGACCAGAGTTTGCCGCACAGATCAGCTCACTTCTCAATACTCACCCCCTGCTTTGTTTGCAAGTACAGTTCAGGAGTAACGGCTATCATTGTCAGCTGACCGGAGGGCGGATTAACCAAACTGAACCGCAAGTATCTTTTGTTGCTTTTCTTACAAAGTATCATTCCATACTTAGTTGAATAACTGCAAGCAAGTCTAATCCGCTTAAAGTGAAACTCCTCAGTTAAATGTTACCATACTAAGAGGTGCTGTAAGACTTTGTGTTATAAAATCCTATTGGAGTTATAAGGATTACTAATTTCCTGAATTGACATTCTCAGCACCCTGTATCTTTGTATCTGTTTTCAGTCTGCAACATATTGATTGAAGTATTCGATAAACTGTTTATGCTATTATTTTACACATACCATATGTGTTTTCAGTGTTCTTAATTAAGGAACATATGAATCAATCCTCATAGGGATATTTGTCCATCATATTGATTTGCACTTTTCTTGCTGGGATTTCACTCCTCAATAGTGAACTCATATTTGAAACAGTGATACATTTAAACATTTTTTCTCTGCAATTGAGTTCCAGAATCTAAAGTCAATTAAGTTTGAGATAACCTCACACCGGATGTCCTTTTGGGAATCCATACAGTGCCCCCAAATAACAACGGAACATCTGAACATGCTTAACGCACCTATCACAGAGACTAAGACTATCAGGGTTATTAAGGCACTACCTCTTGACAAGACCCCGGGTCCTGATGGACTCCCCGGGGAATATTACAAATTGCTGAAGGGAGAGGGGGCTGTGGTACTCACAACACTATACAACAAAATTATGAATGGGGAGGGAGAATTGTCAGATCGGTTCAAGGAGGCTAACATTACGGTAATCCCAAAGGAGGGTAGAGACCCGCTTCTTACCCAATCGTACCGCCCGATATCTTTAATGAACCAGGATTACAAAATACTCACTAAAATCTTGGCGGATAGGTTGGCACTGATTCTACCCACTCTGATACATCAAGACCAAACTGGTTTTGTAAAGGGGAGATCCTCAGTACTCAACATGCAAAAACTTCAATTTATACTGACCCATTTCTGGAATAGGGGGGATGGGGGGGAGAACCCAGATGCATGTGCCCTGATGATAGATGTGGAAAAGGCCTTTGACATGGTCCTATGGGATCATCTTTTCCGTACTCTAGACAAATTTGGGATCCAGGGAATATTCACACACACAGTAAGAACACTATACTCCAAACCCGGGCATCAGTCCTGATTAACAGGACCCCCTCCCCCCCTTCCAGCTGGGTAGAGGCACTAGGCAGGGATGTCCGCTGTCGCCCCTCCTCTTTGATATAGCCATCGAACCCCTTGCCATCAAGATATATTCGGAAACAGAGGGGTTGTGGGTGGGGGGAACCCAGTGTCACCTATCCCTTTTTGCGGACAACATGATATAATACATACAAAACCCAGAAAAAAAAATATCCCTCTTATCATGCAAATTATGCAACACTTCGGTTGGGTTTCAGGCTACAGGATAAACACAGACAAATCGGAACTGATCTGGCTACATCCCCAACACACACATACCGATCTACCATATAACTTTAAACTCATCACACACTCATTCAAATATCTGGGAATAAAACTCTCCAAAAACCCTAGGGAATGGTACAATCTCAACTGCAGACCAATGATCAAAGACCTTCAGGACATGTTGCTTAGGTGGGACAAACTGCCGATCACACTGTCGGGTAGGATTGCTTTAATAAAAATGGTCATGTTCCCAAAACTCTTGTACCTGTTCCAAATGATCCCGGAAATTATCCACAAAACAGATCTCTAGGTAATAAATAGATTCATGCTGACCTTCTTGTGGGCAGGAAAAAAACATAAAATAAAATTCAGTAGAATGACAGCGGACATTAGCTCAGGGGGAATGGCGGTCCCGAACTTGGAAACGTACTGTGAGACAGCCCAGATGAAATATGTCTTGGACTGGCTGACAGGAAAGCAACACTTTACTTTGCCGGTTCTGGAAGAACAGGTGATAGTCCCGTGGTCACTGCAGACAATCCCTCACATGTCACCTCCACTCATACTTAAACTAATTAAAGACTACCCACTATTATATCATTCCCTGCGAGCGTGGTGGAGAGTATGTAAGAAACTCCGCTACAATCATAACTACACGAGATATCTGCCTTTGAAAGGTAACCCAGAATTCCCAGCGGGTCTTGACTCTGGGGTGTTTGCCTTCTGGAAAACCAGGGGGCTGGTCACTATCCAACAGTTTATAAACACCTTAGATATGAAAGTTAAATCTTTCCAGGAAATACAGTTGCAATTTGATCTACCCCACAAACACCATTTTGCATACCTACAGGCAAGACACTATGTTAATGACCTGCTTAAGCACAAGGAGATCACAGACCAGAACTTAGATATGAACAGGCTCTTACATGGGGTCGCTCAAGGGGAAACATCTATAACCCCGATATATAGGATCTGCATGAAACACACAAATGAAACAACAATCAAACATATAAGTGACAGTTGGTCAGGCACCCTAAACACTGACATCATGACAGATCAGATTAAGAGAAGTATACTACAGTCGAGAAGAGCGACACTATCGGCGGTTAGCAGAGAATCACACACCAGACTTTTACAAAATGCGTACATACCACCAGTAATCTTTAAAAATGGAGGCCAGGCGCGAAGGGTCTCTGCCAGAAATGTAGGGCTCCGGATGCAAACTTACCACACATGCTATGGGATTGCCCTAAAATCCGTCAATTCTAGGAGAGGGTAACACATTGGATGAAAATCACATTTCAGGTTGAGGTAAGGGCTTCCCCTGCACTGATACTACTTCTTGACACCTCCACACTTGCACCCAACACTGCGGGCAAATTGATAGTAAATATCATTCTACGGGCTAGGAAACTGATCTTTCAGGGATGGTTGGGTCCTGCTCCACCCACGATTCCACAACTCAAGGCTAGTATGCAACAACAGGTAATATATGAGGTAGCTGACACTTTGAGGGACGTGCAAAATAGAACTAAGCCTTTTATGAGGAAATGGGAATCATACATATGCACCATGAAAACCACCATGCAAACACAAATATTGTCCCCTTTGAAAAACACTGTATTTTTGATGGAAGAGCACCTACGGGGTAAATGGGAGACACACAGATAACATTTAAATTTCACTCTCAGCGGTCTGTCCTGGTACTGCGGATGGGGGAGAGGGAGTGGCTACAGGATTGTCTAGTTACTGTTAAAACCGTTTGTAAGGATACAACAAATTGTTCATTGTTTATCACCTTTTGCTACAGGACAAGTGAAATGTGTAATTACCATGCCAGATGGTGTTCCTCGAGGATGTCATAGGTCTGGCAAGTGATTAGTCACAATTTGCGTTGACTTTTATAGTTGTGGGGTAGAGGTTAGGAGAGTGGGGGTGGGATGGCCCACTGGGAGGGTAAGGGAATTATAAAAAAAAAAAAAAAAAGAAGGTACTGTTAGGACAACTCAGGGATGAACTGATGCTGTTCCCTGACGGTGTCAGGAAGCAAATCCTTATGGCAACTTACGGACACTCATTGATGGGAAGAGACAATGTGTAACAGATATAGACTCAATGTATTGTTTCCTTTGGGAACTGTTACCATATCTGATGTTGATGTGTTTTTCTACAGTGTCCTTCAATTGAAAATAAAGTTTATAATAATAGATAACATTGTGCTCACTCTCGTGGAGTTATTTAGGAGTCAGCACTGACTGGCTAAAATGGATGTCTGTCAAAAGCACTTAGATAAGGGGGCAGTCTGCAAAGGCTTAGATACAAGATAATAAGTGCATGAATATCACAGTGTTGGTTATGCAAAACTGGGGAATGGGTAATAAAAGGATTATCTATCCTTTTAAACAATACACATTTTCATGTAGACTGTTCCTTTAAGTGGGTGATTAGATATCAGGCAGGGCTTGACAAATATGATTTAAAATATCAAGGAGCCAGCGCAGAAAGTAAATTTTGGGGGCTGCAATGTGATCTAAAAATATTTTATTTATACACACACTTTATATATAAGTATATAAGAAGTATATAATATATAAGTATATAAGAATATAAGGGTTTACATACTTTTTCTTGCCACTATATATATAAATATATATGTATATATATAAATAATATATATATATATATATATATATAAACAGTTGAAGAAGGAGTCACTCACAGGGTCTTGTATCCAAAATACCAATGTATTGAATAAATACATTGGTATTTTGGATACAAGACCCTGTGAGTGACCCCTTCTTCAACTGCTTTATATCTACACTTGGAGGCCTACTTATCAAGCCGTCAACCGCAAATACGCTGGAATTCCGCAGCGTAATTGTGGAGAGCTTCATTCCCCTTAGTTATCAAAGCCTACAGACCAGCAAAAGTTGAAATCTGTGACGTAACATATGATCCGCCGGTCTCAGTCCGACACAGATCGATGCTTACATCACTACAGATGTTCCGAATGGAAATTTGACAATGACAACTTTTGCTAGTTAGCAAATACCTACCAGGTACGCTCGCCACTATTCCGGCCCAGCATACCTGCTTTTCATGGATGCCATAGGAATCAATGGGAGTCTGAAAGCAGTAAAAGCTAATGTTCACTGCTGCCCGATATCCCATTGATTCCTATGGGAGAATAAAAGTTATCTTTACACCTAAAACCCTAATATGTACTTCGAGTCTAAACACCCCTAATCTGCCACCCCCTACACCGCCACCACCTACATAAAGTTATTAATCCCTAATCTGCCACCCCAACACCGACACCACCTACATTAAGTTATTAACCCCTAATCTGCCACCCCAACACCGACACCACCTACATAAAGTTATTAACCCATATTCCGCCACTCCCTGACACCGCCGCCACCTACATAAAGTTATTAACCCCTATCCCGCTGCTTCCGGAGTCCACCGCAACTAAATAACTTTATTAACCCCTAAACCCCTGGCCTCCCACATCGCTAGCACTTACTAAACCTATTAACCCCTAAACCGCCAGCCTCACACATCGCCATAAACTAAATTAAACTATTAACCCCTAAACCTAACAACCCGCTAACTTTATATTAAATATTAACTTATCCCTATCTTATAATAAATTTAAACTTACCTTTAGATTTAAATTAAACTATATTAAACTATTAATTAATCTACCCTAACTATTATACTAAAATTACATTAAACTATATTAAACTATTAATTAATCTATCCAAACTATTATACTAAATTTACATTAAACTACAAATTAAATTAACTATATATTATATATTTAAACACCTAACCCTACTCAAATAATTTAAATCTACAATTATAAATTACAAAGTTACAAAAACTAACAACTAAGTTACAAAAAATAACAAACACTAAGTTGCAAAAAAAAATAAACACTAAGTTACACAAAATAAAAAATAAATGATCAAATGTTTAAACTAATTACACCTAATCTAAGAGCCCTATGAAAATAAAAAAGCCCCCCCAAATAAAAAAACCCTAACCTACAATAAACTACCAACTGTTATACTAAAATTACATTAAACTACAAATTAAATTAACTATATTATATATTTAAACACCTAACCCTACTCAAATAATCTAAGGGACCCCATCTTGGATGACGTAATTTAAAGGAACCTTCATTCCAAAGAAGACATCGTAAGAAGAGGATGCTCTGCGTCGGATATCTTGAAGATGGAACTGCTCCGCGCTGGATGGGTGAAGATAGAAGATGCCATCTGGGTAAAGACTTCTGTGGGCTTGGATGAAGACTTTGGCCGCTTGGATGAAGACTTCTGCCGGCTTCGATGAGAACTTCTCCCGGCTTCGTTGATGATGGATGTCGGCTCTTCAAAACTGTAAGTGGATCTTTGGGGGTTAGTGTTAGGTTTTTTTAAGGGTTTATTGGGTGGGTTTTAGTTTTAGATTAGGGTTTGGGCAGCAATAGAGCTAAATGCCCTTTTAAGGGCACTGCCCATCCAAATGCCCTTTTCAGGGCAATGGGGAGCTAAGGTTTTTTTAGTTAGGTTTTTATTTGGGGGTTGGTTGTGTGGGTGGTAGGTTTTACTTTTGAGGGGGTATTTGTATTTTTTATTTACAGGTAAAAGAGTTGATTTCTTTGGGGCAATGCCCCACAAAAAGCCCTTTTAAGGGCCATTGGTAGTTTATTGTAGGTAAGGTTTTTTTTTATTTTCATAGGGCTCTTAGATTAGGTGTAATTAGTTTAAATATTTGATAATTTATTTTTTATTTTGTAACTTAGTGTTTATTATGTTTTGTGTTTATTGTTAGTTTTTCGTAACTTTGTAATTTGTAATTGTAGATTTAAATTATTTGAGTAGGGTTAGGTGTTTAAATATATAATATAGTTAATTTAATTTGTAGTTTAATGTAATTTTAGTATAACAGTTAGGGTAGATTAATTAATAGTTTAATATAGTTTAATGTAATTTTAGGATAATAGGGTAGGTTAATTATTAGTTTAATATAGTTTAATGTAATTTTAGTATAATAGTTAGGGTAGATTAATTAATAGTTTAATATAGTTTAATGTAATTTTAGTATAATAGTAAGGGTAGGTCAATTAATAGTTTTATATAGTTTAATGTAATTCTAAAGGTAAGTTTAAATTTATTATAAGATAGGGATGAGTTAATATTTAATATAAAGTTAGCGGGTTGTTAGGTTTTGTGGTTAATAGTTTAATTTAGTTTATGGCGATGTGGGGGGCTGGCGGTTTAGGGGTTAATAGCTTTAGTAAGTGGTAGTGATGTGGGAGGCCAGAGGTTTAGGGGTTAATAACTTTATTAGAGTTGCGGTGGGCTCCAAGAGTGGAGGGATAGGGGTTAATACATTTAGATAGTTGCGGCTGTGTCAGGGAGCGGCAGAATAGGGGTTAATAAGTTTATTTAGTTGCGGCGGGGTCCTGGAGTAGCGGGATAGGGGTTAAACAGTTTAGTATAGTGACTGTGTTTAGTGACAGTATACAAATAAAGCTAAGAAAAAGCCGTAGAACAGCGAGATCGATGACTGTCAGTTAACAACAGTCTGCTGCTCATCTCCCTGTACTTGGTGTATGGCTTTTTGACAGCTTTTTATATAAATATGGAGAGCGTATTCAGGTCCGCGGCCGCGATGTTAGGCGATGTCAAGCGAGCGTATTGGTGCCGTTGAATGCAAGTAAGTTGACGGCTTGATAAGTAGGCCTCTCTGAGTGCACCCAGGGCACCGTGGGCTATTTTGGGCCTCTCAGCTTTACCAGGAGTGCTACTACCATTTCCTCAAATTATATTTATATATATATACAGGGAGTGCAGAATTATTAGGCAAGTTGTATTTTTGAGGATTAATTTTATTATTGAACAACAACCATGTTCTCAATGAACCCAAAAAACTCATTAATATCAAAGCTGAATAGTTTTGGAAGTAGTTTTTAGTTTGTTTTTAGTTATAGCTATTTTAGGGGGATATCTGTGTGTGCAGGTGACTATTACTGTGCATAATTATTAGGCAACTTAACAAAAAACAAATATATACCCATTTCAATTATTTATTTTTACCAGTGAAACCAATATAACATCTCAACATTCACAAATATACATTTCTGACATTCAAAAACAAAACAAAAACAAATCAGTGACCAATATAGCCACCTTTCTTTGCAAGGACACTCAAAAGCCTGCCATCCATGGATTCTGTCAGTGTTTTAATCTGTTTACCATCAACATTGCGTGCAGCAGCAACCACAGCCTCCCAGACACTGTTCAGAGAGGTGTACTGTTTTCCCTCCTTGTAAATCTCACATTTGATGATGGACCACAGGTTCTCAATGGGGTTCAGATCAGGTGAACAAGGAGGCCATGTCATTAGATTTTCTTCTTTTATACCCTTTCTTGGCAGCCACGCTATGGAGTACTTGGACGCGTGTGATGGAGCATTGTCCTGCATGAAAATCATGTTTTTCTTGAAGGATGCAGACTTCTTCCTGTACCACTGCTTGAAGAAGGTGTCTTCCAGAAACTGGCAGTAGGACTGGGAGTTGAGCTTGACTCCATCCTCAACCCGAAAAGGCCCCACAAGCTCATCTTTGATGATACCAGCCCAAACCAGTACTCCACCTCCACCTTGCTGGCGTCTGAGTCGGACTGGAGCTCTCTGCCCTTTACCAATCCAGCCATGGGCCCATCCATCTGGCCCATCAAGACTCACTCTCATTTCATCAGTCCATAAAACCTTAGAAAAATCAGTCTTGAGATATTTCTTGGCCCAGTCTTGACGTTTCAGCTTGTGTGTCTTGTTCAGTGGTGGTCGTCTTTCAGCCTTTCTTACCTTTGCCATGTCTCTGAGTATTGCACACCTTGTGCTTTTGGGCACTCCAGTGATGTTGCAGCTCTGAAATATGGCCAAACTGGTGGCAAGTGGCATCTTGGCAGCTGCACGCTTGACTTTTCTCAGTTCATGGGCAGTTATTTTGCGCCTTGGTTTTTCCACACTCTTCTTGCGACCCTGTTGACTATTTTGAATGAAACGCTTGATTGTTCGATGATCACGCTCCAGAAGCTTTGCAATTTTAAGAGTGCTGCATCCCTCTGCAAGATATCTCACTATTTTTTACTTTTCTGAGCCTGTCAAGTCCTTCTTTTGACCCATTTTGCCAAACGAAAGGAATTTGCCTAATAATTATGCACACCTGATATAGGGTGTTGATGTCATTAGACCACACCCCTTCTCATTACAGAGATGCACATCACCTAATATGCTTAATTGGTAGTAGGCTTTTGAGCCTATACAGCTTGGAGTAAGACAACATGCATAAAGAGGATGATGTGGTCAAAATACTAATTTGCCTAATAATTCTGCACTCCCTGTATATATATATATATATATATATATATATATATATATATATATATATATATAGTGCTTTTTTTGCTAGCAATGCACAATACAGTGTTCTACTGAACAGCCTTTTATCAAGAAAGCTGGTTCTTCATTTATATTATGGAAAAGTCCCTTTCTCCATCATGCTCTTCAGCATTGTACAAGTAGAACGTTATGTTGCCTCAATCCTGAGGTTGTGACGAATGAAACTTGAGAACGGGTGTCTGTAAACATTAGAGTACATAAAAACATATGTGGGAATATGGAACAAAAACAGTCATGGATTTTCTTCAAACAAGTTTATTTTATTTTTAAACAAAGATCATTTAATATATGTTTAAAAATGCCCAAATCTATATTTTGGTTCCTGTGGTTGTAGAATCTGCATGAAAAAGTATTGAACTGGCAATTGTAAAACATTTTAGCTTGTGACAATATTAAAGTATACTATTTAAATTGGTTATCAAGTGACCGAAAGGGCAGATAACACATACAAGTGGTATTTTTATATTCCTAAAATTTCATTGAACTTTTTAGTTTTGAAGTGAATATCTGCAAAGTGTCAAAACTTCCATATGTAGGCAAATCAATAGCAGCCTTTACTTTTTAATTTCTTTAGTATGCAATTATAATTTATCTTATTTTGGCATGTTTATATTACAGTTTTATGACTTGTTTGTTAGATCTGGAACCTTGCATTCGACTGACAATCTTACCTGACCTATGGTCTGTGCCTGACTCTAAAATGTATGTTATACTTGAAAAAGAAGTATAACTAATGAGAAACTCCTTTATATTACTGAAAATGTGTACAAAATATTTCCACATTTTATTTTCACATGTAATCAATTCATCTCAAGAAGACTACATTTTTATAAATCATTTAAAAATAAAAATCAGTATAATATGTATCTAGTTATTTTTACCTTTATGATTATTTGCCTTATCCTCTCTCTTGATAAAGACTGTCTGAAATGGAGTCATGTGTCCAACATATCAGGACATCTAAAAAATAATTTAGCCAGAAGACATCTTGACAAAGAATCAACACTTACATTTTTTAGACATGTCATATGTCAAAAGGTTAAACATTAACTGATGTCATGCTGAACACATGGTACAAGGTAATCCCATAGCCATAAGAGCAGATTTAGGGAGAAATACATTATTGGCCACAAATATTTTTGTTACAAAATAATTCTAAAATTGGAAAAAAAGTCCATAAACAATCGGCAAATGAAATACAACTTTTAATAATCGTTGGAAAAAATTTAGATAATTTGCAGAATTATTAGGATAGGAATATAAACGTAAAAAATTCCACCTTAAAAAGGTCCATTATGAAGGCATTAATAAACAAGGGAGATATTTTTGTAAAAAAAGAGTTAACCAGTCATATATACTGCATATCAATGATGATGGAGGGAGATCATTTTCACCTTCTGAAACTATAGCAGAGATAATATACATTCCACTCACAGCTTTAAATCCGGAAGCTCACTTCAGATCAGAGGACTCTTTAGCTAATCCATTTATGAAAGAATAAGGATCTAACCACAAGAAAAACCCCTGGCACTAATGGGTTTAGTTAAAAATATTTTTTCATGTTACAAAATTAATTGATCCCCAATAATTATCTTATTTTAATAGTGTTGGTGATACCCACCAATTTTCTAAATCTTTCTTAGAAACATATATAACTTTATTACATAAACTAAATAAACCTAAAGACCATGTTGACAATTATAGACCAATTATAGACCTCTCTTTTAAACAAAGATATATTCTAAGCTCTTTGCGAACAAATTAAATTGTCTACTACCTCAACTAATCTATTTTGATCATGTTGATTTCATACCTAGACCAAAAGCAAAGGGCCTTACATTTTATACATGCACAACAGAGGAGGATTCCTTTAGTTCTCCTCACTACTGACACGGAAAAGTCATTTGACTATGTTAGCTGGATATTTCTACATAATACTTTATTACATCTGGGTCTCAGCAATATAACATTAGGAAGAATCTTTGCACTGTATTCAAACCCCAATGTTACAACTCAGATAAACGGTGTTCTGTCAAAGTCTTTTCCTATTTCAAATGGCACAAGCAAAGGCTACCCCTGTCTCCATATTTATTTGCACGTATTATAGAAATGTTGGCAATAGCAATACACCAGAACCCACACTGGTCCAAATTAAAGGGATGGTGTTCTCCCCATTATTATGTTCCCAATTATCAATTTTACCTACTGAAGTGTATTAAATTGTTTAAAAATAGATGTAAACTAGACTTAGATCCGAAAATGCTCCCAGTTGGTGTCTGTGACAGAGAGTTACTAAAATGTTCATTTTACATTGTTCTCTCTAATATATTTAAAACCTCTCTGTTCAGGTGAGATATTCTTAAACTATCCTCCAGCACTGTGAGATCCCTATTGAAATTTTCTTTTTTTTTAAAAAAAAGAAGGAAGAAATGAACAGTCAATTAGCATCAGCAGTGCTGAAGTCATGAACTGTTTTACTGTGAGCTCATGAGATTTCATAGTAAACTTCCTTAACCTGAATAGGGAAACAACATGAGTCTGCATGACGCACGCTCCCTTGCAGGTCATAGGAAAGGCATACTGATTGGCTGTTTAAAGTCCTTTACAATGGGGTGTGAATAATTTTGAGGTAAAATATCATTCTTTTTTACATAGAGATATTCAGATGATATTTTCTAGTCAGCTTTTTACAGCTCTGCTGCATTACTTTCAAGTGTTTCAACATTTGGGTATCATGCCCCTTTAAAGGGACAGTCTAGTATAAATTAAACTTTCATTATTCAGATAGGACTTCTAATTTTAATCAACTTTCCATTTTACTTTTATCATCAAATTTGCTTTTTTCTCTTGGTATTCTTAGTTTAAACTAAACATAGGTAGGCTCATATCCTAATTTCTAAGCCTTTGAGGGCTGCCTCTTATCACAGGCTTTATAAATCTCTTTTCAACACAAAGAGACAGAAAGTACACGTGGGCCATATAGATAACACTGTGTTCAGGCACAGGGGGTTATTTAAGATTTAGCACAAAACAATGCTAAATTTAAGACAATAGAAAATAAACAGTCACAGTCATGTGATCAGGGGGCTGGAAGAAGGTTCCTAGATACAAGGTAATCACAGAGGTAAAAAGTATATTAATATAACTGTGTTGGTTATGCAAAACTGGGTAATGGGTAATAAAGGGATTATCTATCTTTTAAAACAATAACAATTCTATGGTAGACTGTTCCTTTAACTTTTATTGCATTTAAACTTTTCACTTTCTATTTGTATTGTATTTTGTACACAGCAATATATTTAGAATTGTGATTTTACAAATTCAGATTATGCTTTCACAGTTAAATTAGTCTCGTACTTTGTATATTTATGTGTATCTTTTAAAAATTACATTGCACTTTGCATTTCTTCTATTTAATTAAAACTGAAAAATGTCAGTTTCCTAGAGAGCTTTATAACTTTCTATGGGCCAGATAATCAAACATTCTCTAGTTTGGAGAGAGATTATAGAGCAGACTTCACAGATGCGGAACTCACTGAATTTTCTAAGAAAACGGGAGGAACCTGGAAGTCCCAGAAATATAAGAGATACATTCCAAAGAAAGAATTAAAGCTCTCTAGGATAAAAAAAAATATCACACGGGAGAGAGAAAGTAACTGGAGAGCACCCAGGGCTTCTGGATAGCTATTTTTTTTTAAACATGGCAATGTTTTTTAAATATACCTGAAATTTTACCACTAATAATATTATATTTACTAATAAATGGAATGTTTTTGATTATCTTTACTCTTTTTTTTTTTAAATAGTTAAAGGGACAGTATACACCAATTTTCATTTAACTGTAATAGACACTACTATAAAGAATAATATGCACAGATACTGATCTAAAAATCCAGTATAAAACCTTTTAAAAAAACTCACTGCCAGTTTAGCTCTGTTAAAAAAATTATCTGAAACAGACACATAAGGTGGGAAATAGCAGACACTGCCCCCCCCCCCTTCCTCTGCATATGAAAAGACTCTTTACACAAACAGGAGCAAGCTGGAGTAGGTATATATCAGTATTCTCCTAAAACTTTGGGGCTTGGTTAGGCGTCTGAAAATCAGTGCAATGTTATTTTAAAATAAGCAAAACTATACATTTTTTTTAATAAAAAGCTGTATAGACTATATAAATAAATCATCTACAAAACATTTATGCAAATAAAAATCTAGTGTATAATGTGCCTTGAACAACTGTTTTCTATCAATTGCTTTAACTTCCTCTAATTTATCTGGTAGCAATTTTCTAGTGTAACCTCTCTATAAATATTTTCTTCATCTCCTCTGATGTGACCCTAAATAAATATTTTTCACTTACTGTTTCTTTTTACTTTGCATTCATTATGTCCCAATTTTTATATCCCAGTCAATGTGTCCCAATCTAGATATATAAATATAATTTATTTTTTATTATTAAATTATACTGTTCATGTAAAATACATATATATGCCTACATATCTATATAGAGAGAAATATGTATTTACAATAAAAATTACATGGTTTTGTGTGTGAAAAACATTGAAATCGGTCATTGATTTCCATTGACTTTTTACTTTCAACTTCTAATACGAGTGCAACCTGATGCGTATAAAAAAGCCACTTGCAACTTAGCCCATTATATTGATGCCAAAGGTATCAGAACTATTAGACCATTTCATGAAAAACAATAAAACAGACACTTTGAGGTTATGATGACCACATGGGACTAGTATCGTAATACTTATTAACAAATATTGCAAACAGATTGAATAACTTAAACATATTAGATTAGATTTTTTCTTCTTTTATTACTTGGGGTACTCCATGGTGACTTACAAGATCATTTGGAAACACGGTATGTTAATGGAATATTCTCTATACAATTTGTGCCTTGATATTACTTTCCTTAGGCTGATCAAGTAGCTTATGTAATTGTTGTTGTTTATTTGTTTCTTTCTATTGTCATTCCAAAAAAATGTTTCTAATAATCCTGGAGTGCTTATAGTGATAATAGGAGCAGCATCTCCATAATGTGTAATGTTCTAAGTTTTGTTTTTTTAAAGTAGTTTATGATATTATATAAAAAAAAAGGAATGATTCTGATAAACTAAACTTACAGGGGTCAATTTACCAAGCTCAGGCTGAAGGCTCGCCGGAAACAGAAGTCATGAAGCAGCGGTCTAAAGATCGCTGCTCCTTAATCTGTCCACCTGCTTTGAGGCGGCGGACAGAAATCAACCCGATCGAATACGATCGGGTTGATTGACACCCCCCTGCTAGCGGCCGATTGGCCGCGAATCTGCAGGAGGTGGTATTGCACCAGCAGTTCACAAAAACTGCTGATGCAATGATAAATGCCGACAGCATACGCTGTCGGCATTTATCGTTGTGCAGCGGACATGATATGCTACATTGTATAATGTCCGCTCGCACTTTAATAAATTGACCCCACAGGCAGAGCTAATACAAAGTCCAACTTCCCCTGCTCTGACTCCATTCAAAAGACACCCAAACCTTCCCAGTACAGCTACTTAAAGGGACACTCAATAAAATTAAACTTTCATTATTCAGATAGAGCATGCGATTTTAAAAAAAATTCAAATTTGCTTCCATTAACTAAATGGGCACAGTCTTTTTATATTTTAACTTTTTGAGTCACCAGCTCCTGCTGAGCATGTGCAAGAATAAGTGTGTATGCATTTGTGAATGGCTGATTGCTGTCACATGGTACATGTATGCATTTGTGATTGGCTGATGGCTGTCACATGGTACAGGGGGAGTGGAAAAAGACATAAGTTTTAAAATAGTCAGAAAAAAATCTACTACTCATTTGAAGTTCAGACTAAATGCTATTGCATTGTCTTGTTATCTTACATTTTCTGATTATGCAAATTTACAGTGTTGACTGGTCCTTTAAAGGGACTTGCTTCCTTGTTATTTTTAGACCCAATAGCAAAGCATCATGCTACTGTGCTTAGTCAAACACCCTAGCGAGCCATTACTGACCCTATTTCAGGCTTTTTTGTTGCTAGGCCCTCTCCTTAAAGACAATACCTTCTCTGCAACAGAACATTCCTGAGGACTGGAGCAATACTGTTGTGTGTCTACCCTTCCACCATAGATAACATAGAAAGGGCTAGATTACAAGTGGCGCGATTGTGAAAACGCAGCTACAGTTAAGCTTTTTGCGCTAGTCGCGTTGCATTCATATTACAAGTTCCAAAAATAATTATTTTGCACAAGCAGTAACCCGAATATCATGAAAAACATAAGTTTTTGCTTGTGCGTTCATGTATTCTCCCATAGAAATCAATGAAGGAAAAAAACCTAATACCCAAGATTGAGCAAACAACATAGCATATTCGCATTAGCAAATGTCAAAGATTTAAAGTAAATACAAAGTTAAAATATTTATTAAAGGTATAGAAAATAACTACTGAAATTCCATACCTAAATAAACCTTTCTAAATTAGTAACATCCCAGCGTTGTCAAAAACAAAATTTGCATATTCATAAGTACAGTAAAATCATCACATTATTATGCTTAAATAGTGCCCTGCTGCAGAGTCCGATCCACCATTCCAGAAGGCAGGTGTCTGTCAGTCTCTGCATTTCAACCAATAAAATTTTACTTCCTCATTAACCGTATCACACTGTAGAATTCCCTCAAAATACTGGGCGTAGGCTATTTTTATTACGTTGCTAATATGGGAGGTAGTCTTGTCAATTGATTGACAAGAATGTGTCACAATGGGCATTAGGGGCCCGATCCGATATAAATCGTCGCCCGCAAAAGCCGGCGACGCCAAATTTTGCGCTGGTTTGGTATCACATATATGGCGTAACATAGAAGTTACGCTCGTATATTTCTGCCTCCGGACTTTAGTGTTTTGGCCCATAGACAGGTATACCAAACCAGCGCAGTTTGGTATCCAATATACAGCGTAAGGACATACGTGGCGAAAATGGAGAAATCTTACTCCATTTTCACCTCGCCACAAATCGCAGGCGTAGTAAGCCTTACGCTGTGTATTGGAGCCCCGTAACTCCCTAAACTAGCTTCAAAATAAAAAATAACACCTAACGCATGCGCAATGTCTATCTACCTGTCAACCGCGAACTGCAAAATAAAACCTAACACCTAACGCATGCACAATGTCTATCTACCTGTCAACCGCGATCCCCCGCCGCAATCCCTAATAAAGTGTTTAACACCTAAACCGCCGCTCCCAGACCCTGCCGCCACCTACATTAAATGTCTAACCCCCTAATGTGAGCCCCCTACACCGTAGCCACCTGCATTAAAATTATTAACCCCTAATGTAATCCCCCTACACCGCTGCCATCTATATTAAAATTATTACCCCCTAATGTGAGCCCCCTACCCCGCCGCCACCTATTTTAACTATATTACCCCCTAATCTAATCCCCCTACACTGCCACCACCTATATTAAATGTATTAACCCCTAATCTAATCCCCCTACACCGCCACCACTTATAATAAATGTATTACCCCCTAAAATACTAAAATGTCCCTACCGTAAACTAAATTAAAAATAGCCCTGAAAAGGGCTTTTTGCGTGGCATTGCCCCAAAGTAACCAGCTCTACTACCAGCCCTTAAAAGGGCCTTTTGCGGGGCATTGCCCCAAAGTAACCAGCTCTTTTACCAGCCCTTAAAAAGGCTTTTTGCGGGGCATTGTCACAAAGTAATCAGCTCTTTTGCCTGTAATCTAAATCCCCCTACACCGCCGCCACCTATAATAAATGTATTACCCCCTAATCTAATCCCCCTATACCGCCGCCACCTATATTAAATTTATTAACCCCTAATCTAATCCCCCTATACCGCCGCCACCTATATTAAATTAACCCCTAAAATACTAAAATTTCCATACCACTAAACCTAAGTCTAACCCTACAAATAGCCCTGAAAAGGGCCTTTTGCGTGGCATTGCCCCAAAGTAACCAGCTCTTTTACCAGCCCTTAAAAGGGCTTATTGTGGGGCATTGTCACAAAGTAATCAGCTCTTTTGCCTGTAATGTAATCTGATCCCCCTACACCGCCGCCACCACCTATATTAAATATATTAACCCCTAATCTGACCCCCCCTACACCGCCGCCACCTATATTAAATATATTAACCCCCTAATCTAATCCCCCTACACCGCCGCCACCTATATTAACTATATTAACCCTAATTATATTAGGGTTAATATAGTTAATATAGTTATTATATTATATATATTAACTATATTAACCCTATCTAACTCTAACACTCCTAACTTAATTATTATTAAAATAAATCTAAATAATATTAATAATATTAACTAAATTATTCCTATTTAAAACTAAATACTTACCTATAAAATAAACCCTAAGATAGCTACAATATAATTCATAATTACATTGTAGCTATTTTAGGGTTTATATTTATTTTACAGGTAACTTGGTATTTATTTTAACTAGGTACAATAGCTATTAAATAGTTAATAACTATTTAATACCTACCTAGTTAAAATAATTACCAATTTACCTGTAAAATAAATCCTAACCTAAGTTACAAATACACCTACACTATCAATAAATTAATTAAATAAACTACAAATATCTAAACTAAAATACAATTAAATACACTAAACTAAATTACAAAAAATAAAAAAGATTACAAGATTTTTAAGCTAATTACACCTATTCTAAGCCCCCCAATAAAATAACAAAGCCCCCCAAAATAAAAAAATGTCCCTATGCATTTTTAATCGCGTACCTTGAATTCCTATTCAGTGTACGGCAGCGATCGTATGAAGAGGATCCCCCCCCCCAAAATAAAAAAATGTCCCTACCCTAATCTAAATTACAAAAATAATCAGCTCTATTACCAGCCCTTAAAAGGGCCTTTTGTGGGGCATTGCCCCAAAGTAATCAGCTCTTTTACATGTAAAAAACAACAACCCCCCCCAATTACAACCCACCACCCACATACCCCTACTCTAACTGATTAGAATAGCCAATAGAATTTCAGTAGCTCTTATTCTATTGGCTATTCAAATCAGCCAATAGAATTAAAGTAGCTCACATCCGATTGGCTGATTTGAATTTGAAGGCTCAAATCAGCCAATAGGAATTCAAGGGACGGCATTTTTAATTGCGTACCTTGAATTCCTATTCAGTGTACGGCAGCGATCGTATGAAGAGGATCCTCCATGCTCCGGTTCCGGTCTTCAGTTCCAGCGGTCTTCAGTTCCAGCGTCGCCGATCTTCAGTTCCAGCATCGCCGGTCTTCAGTTCCAGATGGACGGTCTTCAGCTCCGCGGTCATCGGTCTTCAACTCCTCCGCTCCGCGCCGGCTGGATCCTGGAAGAAGAAGAGGTCGCCGCCTGGAAGAAGACTTCTCCACCTGGAACATGACCTTCTCCACCGGTCTTCAAGACAGGTAAGGAGCACTTGGGGGTTAGACTTAGGTTTTTTTAAGGGGGGATTGGGTGGGTTAGAGTAGGGGTATGTGGGTGGTGGGTTGTAATGGGGGGGTTGTTGTTTTTTTTTACAGGTAAAAGAGCTGATTACTTTTGTAATTTAGATTAGGGTAGGGACATTTTTTTATTTTGGGGATGTGTTATTTTATTAGGGGGCTTAGAATAGGTGTAATTAGCTTAAAAATCTTGTAATCTTTTTTTATTTTTTGTAATTTAGTGTAGTGTATTTAATTGTATTTTAGTTTAGATATTTGTAGTTTATTTAATTAATTTATTGATAGTGTAGGTGTATTTGTAACTTAGGTTAGGATTTATTTTACAGGTAAATTGGTAATTATTTTTTTTTTTTTATTAAAGATTTTTATTAATTTTCAAACTTTTGAAAGTAACAATGAGGGACACGCAGGTCCCAATCGCATACATCGAAAGCAAACATAAATATACAGTTATGAATCGGACCAGAGGTCCCAAGGTAGATAAATAATATAGTAATAAGAAAAACAACAAGAAAAAGCAAATCATAAGACAGGATGGTCTCCCTTAGTGTAGAGATGACAGTTCACATCAAAATGAATACTAGTGGGAGACCATGAAGTAACCAATACAACACATCACGTGTCCTGAAACCAGAACATGATCCAGAGGGAGAGGAGGGGGGAGGGGGGGGAAGGGAAACATGAAAGAGGAGAGGGATAGAGGGGGTGAGATGCAAGCAGATCAGAGAGTAACAGGCAATAGGCTTTAGGTCGTGACAGGTGGGCACCAGGAAGTGTCAAACTTATCTTTCCAGTCGGCCCAAGCAAGTTCAAATAAGTCCAGTTTGTTTAAGTCATAGTATATAGTCTTTTCCATTATGTAAAGGAAGGCCATGGTTTTCACTATCTCGTTCCACGAAGGGGGAGAGTCTTTTTTCCAGAACCTAGACAAATTAGTTTTAATAGAGGCTAGTAAGTAAATACTGAAAATGCTTTGGTGCTTGGGTAAGTCATGTAGGCCTAGGTGTAACAGTAGCCAGGCCAGGCGGAACTCTAATTCCGAAATCTGTGAGGGAGCGAAATCCTTGAGACCATAGGAGATGAATTTTAGGGCATTCCCACGAAATGTGGAGCATAGAGCCCTGTAAACCACAATTCCTCCAGCAGAGGGGTGAAACTCCTGGGTACATCTTTGACAGCCGAGAGGGGACCAGGTACCAATGGGAAACCACCTTGTAATAGGTCTCAAACATTGTGATACAATGAAGGGTTTTCTTTGTCAAAAGAATAGCCCTTTGCCAAGAGTCTACCGAGATTTGAGAGTGCAACAAAGCATCCCAAATCAGCAAATGCGGGGCGATTTCGGGTGGAAAAGAACCGTTGAGTAATCCATAGTGGATCGATAGTGGCCTGACAAGTCTGCGACCCGTCTTCCAAATTGACTCCCACGGGGTGGGCTGTCGAGAAGTGGTGGGGAGGAAACCCCAGCTTCTCAAGAAACTTTTAATCCTGAAAATCTCAAAAAGAAGGACTGAAGGGATATCTGTGGGGGTACCCAAGAGAGTCAGGTCTATGAATCCATCAGGCTGCGAAGTGGACCAGAAGTCCGAGACCTGCCTAATCCCCAGTCTGGACCATATATTCGGGTGGGTATCTGCCAGCCCAGTAAGGAGACCAGCCACCGAAGTGATAGGGGAGGGATGGGGGGGCGATTAGCTGGCGGTGCTGGATCCTATCCCATACCTGAAGGCATTCTGTAATAACCAGGTTATTGATACCTAGACTTCAACGGCTATGCGAAGGAGTCCAAATTACATCCCTAAGCAGGATATTGTGGGGCAGGGAGGCCTGTTCAATCTCACGTCATTTGTCACAAGACTGAAGTACCCCCCATTGGGAGATGTGGGTAAGCATGGCACCCTCGTAATATTTTACCACAGAGGGAGATGCTAGACCTCCTAGATGGATAGGGAATTTCAGGGTTTTTTGGGCTATTCGGGGAGTCTTCCCCCGCCAAATAAACTTTGATATCTCACTCTGGAACTGCAGTAAGAGTTGCATGGGGACTCTAATGGGGAGGCACCTGAACAAGTAGGTGAGCTTAGGAAGAAAAGACATTTTAATAGAGGCAATACGCCCCATCCATGAAATGGACTTCTGATCCCAAGTGTTTTTTAAAGACCTCAATTCTGACAGCAGGGGGACATAATTATCCTTAATCATTTGTGAAGCACTGTTAGATATCTTCACACCCAGATGAGTGACCTGCTCCTGTGACCATTTAAACTTGTAGCGTTCCTTTAAACTGTGAATACAATTGTGAGAATAGCCCCACCAGTATATCTCCATCTTTTGAGCGTTCAATTTATAAAATGAAAAGTCACCAAAGGTCTTTAAGACATCCAATAGTCGAGGAATGGCTCTACCCGGATCTGCAGTGAAAATTGTGATGTCATCCGCGAATAATGCTATTTTTTGCAAAGTGCCTGAAAGCACTACCCCTGGAATGGATGCGTCGTCGTGAATATGGGCAGCCAAGGGCTCAACCGCCAGGGCAAACAGCAGCGGAGACAGGGGACACCCCTGCCTGGGGCCATTAGAGATACTGAAGGGGTCAGACTGAAAACCAAGGCCCCTAACAAGTAAGAACAGCGGACTCGATCAAAAGCCTTCTCTGCATCCAAAGAGATAACCGAGAAAGGCCTCTGCATTCTGGTAGACTCACAAACAATATTAACAAGCCACCTTGTATTGTCAGGCCCCTCGCGCTTATGAATAAACCCTACTTGGTCAGGGCCTATAAGAGTATATTTTTACGTCCACGTTGATCAGAGAAATTGGCCTATAGCTTGCGCAGAAGTAAGGGTCTTTTTCGGGTTTAGGCAGGGTAATTATGGCAGCTTTTAAGAATTCCTCTCTCATGGAGCCCTCTTTACTTGCTAAGGCAAAAAACTTCTGCAAATAGGGGGATAGTTCGTTAGCAAACACCTTATAAAACTGGGCAGAGAAACCATCAGGTCCCGGGGCCTTAAAGGGTTTTAGTTTTTTTATCGTTTGTTTAATCTCTACCAAAGATAGAGGGGCTGTAAGTGAGTCTTGTTGCTCGTTTGTGAGCGTGGGAAGGTTAGTTGAAAATAAAAAGTTTCTGATATCTTGACTAGTAGTGGGGGTAGGAGTCTCGGAGTATTTAATAGTATATCATTTGGAATAGAAATCAGCAAAACATTCACCAATTTGAGAGGGTTTCTTATGCGGTTTGCCGTTATAGTTAATCTGGGAGATGCGGGAATTGCTATATTTATGCCTGAGTCTGTTTGCAAGCATAGTATCAGGTCTATTACCTTTGTAGTAGTATAAATGTTTTAATTTGCTGAGGTTATTTTGTGTACGGCGTAACTCTAAGTGGTTAATGTGCTCCTTAACTGTAGTGATTTGCGCTGCCACGTCTAAGCTGATGGAAGAGCGATTAAGGGATTCTAGGGATCTGAGTTTCGTGTGTGCCTGTGCAAGAGTAAGACCTGCTAACTTTCTCAAATGGCCCTGTTTGCGGATAATAAGTCCCCTGACTGTTGCCTTTATCGCGCCCCAGAGAATATAATCTGAGGTCTGGCCGTTGTTGTTACAAACCAGCAATTCAACCAGGTCCCGTCTCAGTTCTTCCCTGAATGGGATATCAGCCAATATGTGTCTAGGAAGGCACCAATTGGATTTAGATGGTAGTTTGTCTGAGGGGAATAAGTCTGCCATTACTAGATCATGGTCTGACCAGGTGCTGAGTGAGATGCTGGAATGAGAGACTGAATCCAAGGATCCTGCCTGGCAGAAAATATAGTCCATTCGGGAATAAGTTTTGTGGGGGTGAGAGTAATGGGTAAAGTCCCTGTCATTAGGATGTAGACTTCTCCAGATGTCAAAGTACCCGTATTGTGTCATTACTGTCCTGCATTGGGCAGAAGTATTTGTCTCTTGTGAATGTTTACTGCTAGTGTTTAGCTGCTTGCGGTCAAGTTTTGGTTCCCATGTCATGTTAAAGTCACCCGCAATCAAGACCCTCCCTTGCTTAATCTTATCAAGTGTCTGTAGAATAGTGCGGAGACATGCAGGTTGCCGGGAATTAAAATAGAGACCAATGTATGAAGAACATGGTCCAGTCTGCAAACCAGAATTGTATATCTGGCTTGGGGGTCAGTAAGTACGTGAATTTGCTCATAAGCGATCCTGTTATGGAGTAAAATGGCCATGCCTCTAGCCTTCTTGGAGAAGGGTGAGTGTTCTAGGACTTTGTAGGAACGAGAGTTAAAATATTGAGGGGCACCTGACTGCCAGTGAGTCTCCTGCAGGAAAACTACATCTGGATTGTGGAATTTGAGTTCACGGGACAAAAGACTCCTTTTAAAAGGGGAATTAATATCCCTTACGTTGTGTGTGAGCACTTTTAAACAGTGCGCCATCTCACGAGTCAGGCCTAGGGATGGGGAACAGAATGGAAAACGGAGAAAAGAAGTTAGGGATTAGGACAGGCAATCAGCTCTAAGGTGTTGTATTAGAAAATGAGGTGAAAATAGTTCACCTAAGTGGAACCCTGGCATGGGCTACCTATGTGGGGGGGGGAGCTAGGAAAGAAGTATACAGAGAGAGAGCCAAAGCCATCGGCCCCCCTCTATGCACAGAGGAAGGAAAACATGTAAATGTATAGACATATATTAATCCTGTGAGAACATTGGTGAGTATGTGTGGACAGCAACAACAAACCTAAGTAAAATACAAAACATCCATTCTAGACAAGCGTACAAACAATCATAGCTTAGTGTGATAAAACAGTGCATGTACTATCTAGAGAGTGAAGGTAGTATCATGCATACCCAATTAGAGGCAAATTACCTGTGCTGGGTTAGCCTCATAAAATATTAGAAAGCATGTATAAACTCTGACAGTGCAAATATGAACTTAAGTTACCATAAAAAAAAGATAATAACATTAACATTAATAATAGTCCAAGCGGGGACACAAAGGGTCCAACAAAGGATAAGTACCTCATTAGCTGTGAGGCCACCCTTTAGGGGCAGACCCTACGTTAAGGCATGATGACTGATAAGTGTTGTTACTGACCAATGATGCCTCGCTTTCAGGAAGAGGGGTCTTGAAGACCCTGAGAGTCCTGTGTCTGCTGCGTTTTTTGTCTCTTGGAGCGCTGGTCCTTAGCGGTCCATTCAGGGGCCGTGGCTCTCAATTTCACCCTACTGGGAGCGGGTTCCATTGTATCATCTTTGGTGAGACCCCACTGTGCCAGCAATGCGGTGCCCTGGGCCAGTGAGGAGATTATATGGGTTTGATTGTCCCTTGAGATCAGCAGCTTGGACGGGTAACCCCATCTATACCGTATGCCAGCTTTTCTGAGGGCCAGTGTGACTGGCTGGTATTGCCTTCTGAATTGCAAGGTGTGGGCCGACAAATCAGGAAGAAGTTGAATGGCTTGAAATTTTTCTGGCATCTGAGGCTTGCGAAAGGCGGCCTGCATCAGCTTATCCTTGAAGAGGAAGCTGTGAAAACAGACTATAACGTCTCTTGGTTTTTCTTGTGAGACAGACCTTGGGCGTAGTGCTCTGTGCGCTCTTTCCATAGTAGTGGTTAGACCTTCCGTGGGACCCAACAGACTGTCAAAGAGCTCCTGAAGAAAACCTTGCAGGTCTGCTGATGCAATATCTTCCGGTAAACCCCGAAATCTGATGTTGTTTCTTTGTGCCCGATCTTCGACGTCGCCAGCTTAAACTCTAGCTGACTCAGCTGATCTGACAGAGATTCAGAGTAATCCAAAAGGTTTGATTGGTCTGTGGTGATATCATCTTGCCGCCTTTCCAAGGAGTCCACCCGTTCTCCAATTTCCGAGATATCTTTTTTGAGCTCAGCATGTTTTTTTTTAATTTCTTTCGTGATGAAGCGGGTCTGGCTAGCTAGCATCTTTTTAAGAGTGTCCTCAGTAATGAAGTGCTGGGACCTGGGGTTTAACATAGCTTCATGCTGAGAGCCATCACCCAGAGATTCTGACCCACTCAGACCATCATTGGAGTCATCTTCCAGCTTCTTACGTGGTAAGGAGAAGTGATCTAGCACCGTTTTCTTCAACGATCCGGGTGTTTTTGTGTTTCACCTGGCCGTAGGAGGCATTTTGAACTAGTGGCAAAGAAAAAGTCAATGGAGCAAGTGCTGACACAGGACAGGTCAGGAGATGGAGGCACCAGTGATTGGACTCACAGGTGGTTACAAAAATGAGAACATGAGCAAAAAATCACATTAAACAGCACATAAAGAGGGGCCCAGAGAGCCTCCCCGACCCCTACCCCTCCATGGCGGCCACCCTGCCAGAGATTAAGTGTCCTCAAGCCCAGTTTGTTAAAGGGAAAGCCGCCACCAGGGGGCGGGGGTCAGTGAGACCCCCCCAGACACAGGTCAAAGGCAAACTCACTCCAAGCCGCAGAGTAAGAGCCAAGATTAAGTTTGAGGTAAGTCCCTTTCTGGCCCGGGAACAGAGGATACGACCTTGCGGAAGGGAAAAGGGGAGGGGGAAGTGACCAGCCCAGACAAACTGGACCGGAAAGGGGGGGCCAACTGGGGGTCACCCACTTGAAATATTCAATCAGAGTCCCTGCCTAGGCAGGGTAGGATGGTACACCACCTGCAGTGACAGGGCAAAACCTCCTTGGTAGGTGAAATATTCTACTGGTTGCTACACTTAAAGGCCCACAATTACAATAGATCAATTAAATGGTCTGAGTATACAGTAAAGACCAATTCAATAATAGCCTAAGTGAACCTCAGTAGTTATGACCTTAGAGTATACAGACCTCTGAGGAGAAGCTTAGGTTAGTTTGTTCAGACAAGCACAATAGTTATACTTATTTCCTGATCTTGGATAGAACCAGCTTTATTATTTAGTATTTATGCGGCCCTCTCCTAGGGAAGTTGTCACCATAGAACGATGCGGGGAAGGGAATAGGGGTATGACCCGCCAGCGAAAGCCTGGCGGGAAAGGGAGGAGAGGACACGCCTAGCACCTAAGGAGGAATTGTATGGTATGATTTCAAGTGTACCTCAGCTTAGGTCAAATATTCCTCCAATAATATGGAGTAGACACAGAGCCTGAAATTAAAGGTATGGCAGGTTAAACAATACAGGATTGCATTTACATAGAGAAGCCCTTAAACCAGTTTTAGTATTAATGGCCCTATGAGTAATATTATACAGAGAAAAACCTGCAAGAAAAAAATCAATGTTATCAGGAAGGCACTATAATAAAATAAAATAACACTCCACCTTGGGCTCAGGGCCCAAAGACAACTTTGCTGACGCAGCAGCCTTGAGTACACATTTAAGATGACAAATCAGTGCGTGAAGCCACAATATGCACTCCATACATATGTCAAAGGACTATTATTAATTTTGCATATTATGAGATCCAAGAGAGATACCATGTCTCCCCAACTATAGTGCAAGTCAGAGTGCACTATATAGGCTTATTTCCACTTGGCAAGGTTAACACATTGATGGTCTGTAATTATCAATGTTCACACTCCTGCATGTAAAGGTGAACTGGTACACTGCAAAAGCCCTAAGGGGCCACAAACCAAAGTCCCTCAGGTAGTGACCAGTGCAAGTTCTCTGGAATGGCTTTCTGCTAAAACACTCGCATAGCTTATTTCCCAGAGATTTCTATTCCCCTGTTTTCAAATATGCCTCGGCTGCCTCAGCAGCTATGCCGTTATTGTTAGGACCCGTGTTAAAGGCTTATAGCAAAGATCAGTCAGTGTGACTTCAGAGGGCCAGAGTAAAATTTGAGGAAGTTTGCACAGCAGTCCGAGGCCTCAGCAGAGCCACCCTGTGACTTAGGTGGTTGTGTCACTAACAGACTAGGTGTGAAGCTGATCCCTGAGGGGGGGGGGGTTACATCAAATCTGCTGTTTTGGGCAAGTGGAAGTCAACAATTATGTCCCCGCAATACCACCCCTCTTACTGAGAGGTGATAATACCCTCACAAGGTTCAGAAAACTCAGCCCAGGGCCCCCCAATAAAGGAAACAGTGTAATGTCAGTAATGTCAGTAGGGCATGAAGTAATAAAACCTTTTATGTCCCGTGGGGGGGGGTACGGCTTACCCCAGTGATGAGAGGAGTGCGTCTCAGGGAGACTATAAGGCTGTTTAGTTGTGTGAGTGGGCAAAAGAAAAATATTTATGGGCACAATACAGTAGGAGGCCAATACTTTAGTCTTCCACGTGGGTGAAATCGCTCAGAGGATCTTGAAGGGTGACAGAGGCTACAGATACCTCCAAAAGCTCCCTCTCTGTCCGTTTTGCTATGTGGGACTAGAGAGGTATGCAGGAGGCCACCAGCCGATCAGATGTAAAGCCTGGAAGCACCACCTTGCAGCCGGGTGCTTCATCTGGATCAAGGCTGCTTGCGGTGGAGCCCTTAGGCCCAAGATGGCGGATGTTCGCGCCTTCACTGATGGGCTGCGTGGCAGGGAAATCCAAATGTCTTGATAATTCGAAGGTCTGTCGAATCCAGCCGGGGACAGAACTTCCAGATGGTAACCAGGGTCAACAGCTCTCTGAAGACTCCCGCACTGACAGGATGCGGGCGGGTAGGATCGGTCCGAGTTTACCAGGCAGATTGCCAGAGCCCTCGTCGTCCTCCCGGTGAGTAAGTAGGTAATTGGATGTATGCTCCGGAGCGGATCCCCGACCCTCCGGAGCAATGCAGAGGTTAGAAAGTAGGTAACTGGTAGGGACAGTAAAGTCACTAGCTGGATCTCCGGAGCAGGGCCCCGACCCTCCGGAGATGAGGAACCACTGCAGCTAGACAGAGGCAAGAGCACCCAGTCCCAGTATCAGATGTCCCTTACCCAGTATTGCTCAATAACGATGAGAGGATGTCCGATGGTCTTGGAGTTGATCCCCAACCCTCCAGGTTTGAGCCAGCTGCAATATTATAAGCGTAGGCGGGAAGTCCGTTCGCGGCAAGCTAAGCAAATAGTTTTATATCTTTAACCTGGCTGCTTGAAAGTTCAGATGAGACCCAATCTATAAGTATAAAATGGTAGCTTATATTTGCCGACAATTTGAACAGCTTAGGTCAGCTAAACTCAGGTTATAATCTTTTTGAAAACTTTTTAGCCCAGGAGCTCAGTGTCTGCATGTCTGTTCAGTGCTGTGGCTAGCTCCGTCCCCGTCAATTGGTAATTATTTTAACTAGGTAGCTATTAAATAGTTATTAACTATTTAATAGCTATTGTACCTAGTTAAAATAAATACCAAGTTAACTGTAAAATAAATATAAACCCTAAAATAGCTACAATGTAATTATGAATTATATTGTAGCTATCTTAGGGTTTATTTTATAGGTAAGTATTTAGTTTTAAATAGGAATAATTTAGTTAATATTATTAATATTATTTAGATTTATTTTAATAATAATTAAGTTAGGGGTGTTAGAGTTAGATAGGGTTAATATAGTTAATATATATAATATAATAACTATATTAACTATATTAACCCTAATATAATTAGGGTTAATATAGTTAATATAGGTGGCGGCGGTGTAGGGGGATTAGATTAGGGGTTAATATATTTATTATAGGTGGCGGCGGTGTAGGGGGATTAGATTAGGGGGTAATACATTTATTATAGGTGGCGGCGGTGTAGGGGGATTAGATTACATTACAGGCAAAAGATCTGATTACTTTGTGACAATGCCCCGCAAGAAGCCCTTTTAAGGGCTGGTAAAAGAGCTGGTTACTTTGGAGCAATGCCCTGCAAAAGGCCCTTTTAAGGGCTGGTAATAGAGCTGGTTACCTTGGGGCGATGCCACGCAAAAAGCCCTTTTCAGGGCTATTTGTAGGGTTAGACTTAGGTTTGTGGTAGGGAAATTTTAGTATTTTAGGGGTTAATAAATTTAATATAGGTGGCGGCGGTATAGGGGGATTAGATTAGGGGTTAATAAATTTAATATAGGTGGCAGCGGTATAGGGGGATTAGATTAGGGGTTAATAATTTTAATATAGGTGGCGGCGGTGTAAGGGGGTCAGATTAGGGGGTAGTGTATATAATATAGGTGGCGGCGGTGTAGGGGGCTCACATTAGGGGTTAATATAGTTTAAATAGGTGGCGGCGGTGTAGGGGGATCATATTAGGGGGTAACATAGTTAATGTAGCTAGCGGTGGTGTAGGGGGGTCAGATTATGGGGTAATATAGATAATGTAGCTGGCGGCGGGGTCCGGGAGCGTCGGTTTAGGGGTTAATATATTTATTGTTAGGAGTGAGAGGGGGGATTGCGGATAGAGGGGTATACGTGTCAGGCTATGTTTGGGAGGCGTGTTAGTTACGGGTTATTTTATAACTTAGTCAGTTTTTTTTATGCGGCGGCGGCAGTTTCTAAAGTGCCGTAAGTCACTGGCGACTCCAGAAATTTGTACTTACGCAGATTTCTGGACATCGCTGGTTTGTCAGACTTACGGCACTTTAGCATCTGACGACGCCGTATATGAGATAGCTCGAGTTGTGAGCTGAAACTACGGACGGTTGCGCCGAAACCTGCGCCGTATATCGGATCGCGCCCTAGATTTCCTAATTGAGTGACAGCGCTTTGCTTTGCGGTCTAATAGCATCTGATAGTGCTGTTACACAGTGCCACTGAGAATACTGACAATTCATGCAGCCATGTATAACATATAATTAACAATCTTCACAAATGTTAAAAGTATTTCTGGCATAATATCCAAAGTATTATAAATAAAGAAATCATATTATGATGTGGATACTAAAATGTATAACAAAACAAGATTGTTTTTTTATATTGAAACTGTGCTGCATAGATCGTTGGTTTTTTTTGGTTTTTTGCTAAAATAAAGATAAATTATTTCAGAAGATAAACGTTTTTTAGTCTCCAGCAGTTCCCTGTTATTTATCACATAGGTCTGTTCACTAAGGCAATATTAAGTATTTGCAGATCCCCCTTCTTTCCTTGTCTCCCTAGCCTAGAAATGCACAAGCTCCATGGATTGTATAGGTAATAAATTAGCTGCTCACGCAGACTTAATGGCAGATGAAAGTTTCACTCTCTGCTCTGTGAATAATTGTGCAGAGTGTATAGGGTTAAATTCACAGAGCAGAGAGTGAAACTTTCATCTGCCATTAAGTCTGTGTGAGCAGCTAATTTATTACCTATACGATCCATGAAACTTGTGCATTTCTAGGCTAGGGAGGCGAGGGGAGAAGGGGAATCTGCAAATACTTATTATTTCCTTACAGGTAGATTATAAGTTGTGCGTTCGTCTTTTAACGCTGAAAAAATGGCCATTTCAGCGTTAAAACAGCAACGCAGCCATTACAAGTCTTGTCGGTATAGCTGTACCGCAAGCCTTTTAGCCTGTAACGCAACGTCAGTCCCGCACTCAAAAAAATGACGTTTTTGCATGGGATTTCCATAGCGCTGCCATTACGAGTTTTGCGGTGAAGCTAAAAAGCTTGCGTTACACTCTATGACGACAAAATCCGTACCCCCATCTGAGAGCAGTAGTTATGAGTTTTACGCAACAAAACTGTTACATAAAACTCATAACTAAAGTGTTACAAAGTACACTAACACCCATAAACTACCTATTAACCCCTAAACCGAGGCCCTCCTGCATCGCAAACACTATTTAAAATTTATTAACCCCTAATCTACCGCTCCCGACATCGCCGCCACTAATACAATTTATTAACCCCTATTCCGCCAATGTACGGCATCGCCGCTAATATACTAAAGTTATTAACCCCTATTCCCCCGCACCCCAACATCGCCCACACTGTAATAAATCTATTAACCCCTATTCTGCCACTCCCCCACATCGCCGCCACTAAATAAAGTTATTAACCCTTAAACCTCTGGCCTCCCACATCACTTCCACTAAATTAAACTATCAACCCCTTAACCGCCAGCCCCCCACATCGCAACAACCTAAATTAAACTATATTAACTCCTAAACCTAACCGCAACCCCAACCGTAACCCTAACACCCTCTAACTTTAACAATTAAAATAGAGCTAACTAATAGTTATATTGTAGCTAGCTTAGGTTTAATTTTTATTTCACAGTTAAGTTTGTATTTATTTTAACTAGGTAGACTAGTTAGTAAATAGTTATTAACTATTTACTAACTACCTAGTTAAAATAAATACAAACTTACCTGTGAAATGAAACCTAAGCTGCCTTACACTAAAACCTACCATTACAAAAAATAAAAAACACTAAAATTACAAAAAATAATAAAACCTACCATTGCAAAAAATAACTAATGAAATTATCCAAAACAATAAAAATTAATTCTATTCTAATACCCTTTAAGAAAAAAAATAAAAAAATAAAAACCCTAATCTATAATAAACTACCAAGGGCCCTTAAAAGGGTCTTTTGTAGGGCATTGCCCTAAAGAAAACAGCTCTTTGTCTATAAAAGTAAAACAAACACCACCTAACAGTATACAAACCCCCATCCCCCAAACTTCCAAAATAAAAATAAAGTAAAACCTAATCTACCCATTGCCCTGGAAAGGGCATTTGTATGGGCATTGCCCTTAAAAGGGCATTCAGCTCTTTTGCTGCCCATTAAAAATAAAAAAATGTCCTTAGTATCTTTACTTATATTTATAATATTCCCTATAACATAAAAAGGAGACCCTATACCCATACATGAGAAATCCCACTTCTATACTCACCGGCAAATATAAAATTATGTATGCGTTAACTAAATGATAATACTTATCACATTACTGTCTAAGAACTTTCGTTCACTTTTAAGTTTGTTACTTATATTTGCATACCCACGTGGGCTTGTATTGTATTATTTTACCTCTTGTTTGTCTCAATAAAAAAATAAAGGAAAAAAAATAAAATAAAAAATGTCTATTCTAAAAAGAAAAACCCACCTCAAAATGAAACATTTTTTTACACAAAATAACAAACGAATTATCCAAAATAATAACAATTATTCCTATTCTAATACCCATTTAAAAAAAAACACCCCAAAATAAAAGAAACCTAATCTATAATAAACTACCAATAGCACTTAAAATGGCCTTTTGTAGGGCATTGCCCTAAATAAATCAGCTCTTTTTGTAAACAAAAATACAAAGACCCACTAACACTACAAACCCCCACCCCACCCCCGCCAAACCCAAAAAATAAAACAAAACCTACCTAAAAAAAATAATCTACCCATTGCCCTGAAAATGGCATTTGTATGGCCATTGCCCTTAAAAGAGCATTTAGCTCTTTTTCTTGCCCTTAAAAGGGCATTTAGCTCTTTTAAGAAATGCCCAACCCCTAATCTAAAAAAAAAACCACCCAAAAAACCTTAAAAGAACCTAACACTAACCCCTCTTTAGGTACTCACAGTTGCTGAAGTCCCGCTTGAAGGATGTTCATCCCGGCGGCTCCATCTTCATCCAGGCGGCTCCATCTTCATCCATCGTGGGACATCTTCATTCCTGTGGAAAGCGGAGCAGTCTATGCGCAGAGGCGAAGGTCCAAGCCGGATCCAGACGAAGGTCCAAGGCGGAGGTCCATGCGGAGGTCCATCGATCTGACGTGGAGGTCCTCTTAATTCGATCGTCCGCCGCACACTGAGGATTGAAATGCAAGGTACCCCTTCTATACTGGGGGTACCATTGCATTCCTATTGGCTGAAAATTTGAATCAGCCAATAGGAATTAGGGCTGCTAAAATCATATTGGCTGTTCAAATCAGCCAATAGGATGAGAGCTACTGAAATTCTATTGGCTGATTTGAATAGCCAATAGAATTTCAGTAGCTCTCATCCTATTGGCTGATTTGAACAGCCAATAGGATTTTAGCAGCCCACATTTTTAAGGGCTATTGGTAGTTTATTATAGGTTTCTTTTATTTTGGGGTGTTTTTTTAAAAAAATGGATATTAGAATAGGAATAATTGTTCTTATTTTGGATAATTTGTTTGTTATTTTGTGTCAGGGCAATGGGTAGATTAGGTTTTACTTTATTTTTATCTTGTGGGTTTGGGGGGGTGGGGGTTTGTATACTGTGAGGGGGTGTTTGATTTTCTTTTTTAGCAAAAGAGCTGTTAACTTTACGGCAATGCCCTACAAAAGGCCATTTTAAGGGCCCACAAAAGGACCTTTTAAGGGCCCTTGGTAGTTTATTATAGATAAGGGTTTTTTATTTTGAGGTGTTTTTTTAAAAGGGTATTAGAATAGGAATAATTTTGATTGTTTTGGTTAATTTTGTTTGTTATTTTTTGTAATGGTATTATTTTTTTTGTAATGGTAGGTTTTGGTGTAAGTCAGTTTAGGTTTTATTTCACAGGTAAGTTTGTATTTATTTTAACTAGGTAGTTAGTAAATAGTTAATAACTATACACTAATTAGTCTACCTAATTAAAATAAATGCAAAGTTACCTGTGAAATAAAAATCAAACCTAAGCTAGCTACAATATAACTATTAGTTATATTGTAGCTAGCTTAGGTTTTATTTCACAGGTAAGTTTGCATTTAGTTTTAAATAGGTATTATTTAGTTAATAATTGTAACTTTAATTTAGCTCTATTCTAATTATGTTAAAGTTAGGGGGTGTTAGGGTTACAGTAAGGGTTAGTGTTACGGTTAGATTTAGGGTTAGGTTTAGGGGTTAATAGTTTAATTTAGGTTGTTGCGATGTGGGGGGCTGGCGGTTTAGGGGTTAATAGTTTTATTTAGTGGTAGTGATGAGGAAGGCCAGAGGTTTAAGGGTTAATAACTTTATTTAGTGGCGGTGATGTCAGGGAGCGGCGGAATAGGGGTTAATAGATTTATTTCGGTGGCAGCGATATCGGGAGCGGCAGATTAGGGGTTAATACATTTATGTAGGTGTCGGCGATGTCGGGGGCAGCAGATTAGG
Source organism: Bombina bombina (assembly GCF_027579735.1). Classification (NCBI taxonomy): domain Eukaryota; kingdom Metazoa; phylum Chordata; class Amphibia; order Anura; family Bombinatoridae; genus Bombina; species Bombina bombina. The sequence continues at coordinate 368,687,236 of NC_069500.1, forward strand.
GGTGTTTAGGTGTGGGGTTTATGTTAGGGTGTTGGGTTTAAACGTAATTTTTTTTTCCCCATAGACATCAATGGGTTTGTGTTACGAAGCTTTTTATTCCACGATCGCAGGTGTTAGGTTTTTTTCTAACCCGCTCTCCCCATTGATGTCTATGGGGAAAGCGTACATGAGCACATCAAAACAGAGCTTGTATTTTATGGGGTATGGAGCTCAACGCAACCATATCCCATGCACAAGCCGGCTGTTTGAAAACTTGTAATGGCAACGCTATGGAGGGTAAAATAACGCAACTTTTGTTGAGTTTGTTAAATACCCTCTAACGCGCATAATCTACCTGTTAGTGAGCAACCATCCAAAAATACTAGTTTTCTTTTTGACCAGACTTTACATGGTCCTTATTTATTTTTAAACTTTTTAGACATGTCAATGTGTGGCTTAGTATGCTAATTACAAATACCGTATCTCCCAGGGAAGCAGGACACATAGATTGTTGTTGGGTTTTTTTTGTTTGTTTTTTAAAGTTGCAAGCTCCCTGTAAAATATATATATATATATGTTTTTATTATTTTGTTTTAAAACTTCTTTATTCAAATAAAAGGGGAATTGACAAATTACAATACATGAAATATAAAAGGCTGTACATTGCTCATCTCAAAAATAGACAAAACTGTTACAGGTACACAGAGGACAAAGACACATTTTGCTATGTTTTCTGTTTTGCATAAAGGATACAGGTCATCATTCAACATTTCACCTAGAACACAGAGTAATACATATTGCATTACACTTTTGAGGTAGTGTATATGGGTGTGTAATCAAGTGAAAGAACGAAGAGTCTCCTACCTGGTCACACTATAGTCAGAGGTGGTTGTGATTTCGATTCCCACAAGAAAGTTATGTCGTGAAAGATGTACAGTCTCTTGAAATTCATATAAAAGTATCGTTCTAAGGATAGGTTAGCTGATGTTTGCTGGAGCCAATTTTGTATGGAAGGGATTTTCTCTTGTTTCCAAAGTCTTGGAATAAGTTGTTTTGCACTATTTACAATAATATTGAATAATTCAGCATGTTGTTTCGAGGGAGGCTTAGGGAATATATTGAACAGAAATTTCAGTGGGTCTAGAGGCCAATTGCACTCAAACATATAGTTTATAAGCAGTATAATTTTCTCCCAATAATCTCTAATCTTTGAGCAATCCCACCAAATGGGGTAAAGTGAACCTATGTGGCCACACTCCCTCCAGCATTTATCTGATGCCTGAGGAAATATATGTTTTAATCGAGTAAGATAACATTGCATGAGAATTTTGTAATTGGTTTCTAGTATTTTTGGTGAGTGTGACGAGTGGGAAATAGAGTTGAAGATTGAACTCCAGTCAGATTGTGTTAATTGATAGGGTAGGCAATCTTGCCATTTTTGGGTGTACACTGAGCTTTTTTGATGTTGTGGTGATAGTAAAATTTTATAAACCAAAGAGATTGAGTGTTGGGGCTGGTTTGGAGTGCTGCATAGTGTTTCGAATGGAGTTTGTGACCGAACAAAATGTGATTTCAATTTGTGATGTCCTAAGAAGTGTGTTAGTTGATGGTAAGGGTACCAAGTTTTGAACATATTTTTACCTAGATCTTGTATTTGTTCTATAGGTAGGATAGTAGAGTCTTCAATGGTCAGATATATAGGAATAAGTTTGTTTATATCTGTGACATCTTTATTGATATATCTCGTCCCTAGTGGCAGTTAATGGGGAAGGGATATTTGATATATTTTCTCTATATTTATGTAATACAGAGTCCCAGGTGTCTAAGGTTTCTTTAATAATCAGAGAGTGGCATGTCAAAGGTGGTCGGGACTGTGAGGATAGCCAACAAATACTACCACTCTGGGGAAATTTAATTAAGTCTTGTTCAATCCTGATCCACACTTTGGTGTAGGGATTCCCATAGTGGCACCAGTCAATAATTCTTGTTAGAATGGAAGCAAATCTATATGCTTGAAAGTCAGGGATACCTAAGCCTCCCTGATTTTTGGGTAAGTATAATGTTGTTCTGGAGATTCTCGGGGGTTTCACGTTCCATATGTAGGAAATCAGTGTATTCTGTAGAAGTGGAATAAATGTTTTTGGTAATGGTATAGGTACTGTTTGGAACACATATAATTTTTTAGGGAGGAGGGTCATTTTGACTGCACTAATTCTACTCAGCCATGAAATTGGCTTAAGGAGCCATTTGTTGGTAAGTTGGTAAAATTGATGAATACATTTTTCATAATTTAGTTTAAATAATTGGGAAGGGTCAGATGATAATTGAATGCCTAAGTATTTTAATTTGAGTGGGGTGATTATAAAGGGAGTAGTTTGAGAGAGTTGCATTTTGTCTTTTTGGGTTAATTGTAAAGGTAATAATTTTGATTTATTGAAGTTGATAGAGTAATTGGAAAGCTCCCCATATAAATCTAAAGTTTCCATGGTGGGTGGTAGAGAGGTCATTGGGCTTGATAAGAATAAGAGTAGATCGTTGGCGAACAAGGCTAGTTTATAAGATTGTGATGCTAAGGTGATTCCATAAATATGGGGATGTTGTCTAATATATATAGCTAGTACTTCTTTGGAGAGAACAAAGAGTAAAGGGGAAAGGGGGCAGCCTTGTCTTGTTCCATTTAGAATACGAAAGGGGTTAGAGAGGGTGCCATTTATTTAAATTTTGGCTGATGGTAGGTTATATAGGGCAAAGATTTTTGCAAGGAATTTATCCGGGAGTCCAAATTTCTGTAACGTGAGATAGAAAAGTCCAGTCCAACCTGTCAAAGGCCTTTCCGGCATCTGTCGACAGGAGAACTGAGGGTATCTGATTCTTGTTAATGTGATGGATTACATGTAAGCTTTTGACAGTGTTGTCCCTAGCCTCTCTTCCCCATACAAATTTTGACTGGTCTTGATGTATGATGTTGGGCAATATAGCATTAAGTTTATTGGCAAGTATTTTTGAGTATAATTTTAAGTCTACGTTCAACAATTAGATGGGCCTGAAATGAGCTGGTTGGTCTGGGATTTTACATGGCTTTGGGATGACACTTATATGTGCTTCTAGTATGCTGGCCGGAATTGTCATAGTCTATATTCTGGAATAGTGCTAGTAGGTATGGACTAAGTAAATCTTTGAAGGTTTTATAGTATGTTCCAGAAAAGCCATCTGGTCCTGGACTTTTCCCAGGAGATAGTGATTTGATGGCCTCTTTGAGCTCATCTGGTTCTATTGGTCTAATAAGATTTTCCTCCATGTCTGGAGTAATCTGATGGACATGTAACATGTCAAGATACTTCTGACCATTTGTTTTATGGTTTTCCATGTCTCTATCGGGAACAGGTTGTATAAGTTGGCAAAGTATTGTCTAAACATTTTTCCCATTGATAAGTTGTCTTCTACCCGAGATCCATTTGGTTGGGTTAAGTGGTGTACATAGTTTGCATTTTGCTTTTTCTTAAAAGCCCTAGCGAGGGGTTTGCCTGGCTTGTTGCCGTCTGTGTGGAATTTTTGTTTTAGGAAGAAGGAGGTTTTTTTTGTGCTTTAATGTCTAATAGGGTGTTCAATTCATGTCTATGTTGAGTCAGATTTTGTAATATGGAGTCATCTAGAGGGTTAAGTTTGTGAAGCTGGTCCAATTGGCTAATTAGCTGTATTAGGTCATGTTGTTGTTGTCTAGCTATTCTGGACTTATGTGCTTTGATTTTGATGATTTATCCCCTTATTACACACTTGTGAGCCTCCCATTTTGTACTTAAAGAGATATCTGGAGAATCATTTTCCTGGAAATGATTGGTTATACATTTAGTTATTTGTTGTTGGACTTGGGGATCTACTAGCAGGGTATCGTCAAGTTTCCATTGGAATGGTTTGAATGGTTTGGAAGGCGATTTAAATGTGTTGTGTACTGCTGAGTAGTCGGACCAAGTAGTGGGCATTAAACAGGAAGAATGTAAAAATTATAATAATAAATGGTCTACTAAAATATAGTCCAAATGTGAATATGATTTGTTGGGGTTGGAAAAGAAGGTATAGTCTCTCTTAGTCAGTTTAAGTTGCCGCCATGTATCATGTAAGGTTAGTAGGTCAAAGTCTTGCCATATTCTTTTATGGAGTTTACGTCTTAATTTTATAGTTTGGTTGGAACTATCCAAAAGGGGGTCTAATGGGATATTAAAATCTCCAGCTACTAATAATGCGCCTGCTTGAAATTGGATGATCGAGTTGGTAATAGAACGGAAAAAGGTGTTCTGGGAGGAATTTGGTGCATAAATATTGATAATAGAAATAGGTTTACCATATAAGAGGCCCATTACTCCTAGATAACGGCCTTCTCTATCCATATCTATCTTTATTAATTGAAAGGGGATAGAATGGTGAATTAAAATACTGACCCCATTTATCTTTTTAGTAGGGTGACAGCTGTGGTAATGGGTTGGGTACTGGGGTGAAAAGTATTTTGGTATGGAGGATTTCTTAAAAATGTGTCTCTTGGAACAACAATATATCATATTTACTGAAATAAATGAATGATATCTAAGACTCTATCGGCTAGATTACGAATTTTGCGGTAAGTATAAAAAGCAGCATTAACAGGTCCTAACGCTGCTTTTTATCCCCCCTGGTATTACGAGTCTTGCAGGTATAGGTGTACCGCACACTTCTTTGGCCTTAATGCAAATTAACACGTGAATTTTGTAAAGTCTTTTTTCAATGGGACTTGCATAGCGCTGATATTACAAGTTTGTCCTGGGAGGCCAAAAACTGAGCGGTACACCCTCTACCTCCAAGATTCCTAATGCATTTTAAATTCAGTAGTTATGAGTTTTAACAAACAAATCATATATAACAAACGTATATACAAAAGTCAGGGCACCAAAACTGTGTAAATATTAAGTGATAATAAATAAATATTCAATATTAAATGTGATAAACAAATAATTAGATAAATGTGCTAAAAGTATTATGCACATACAAACAATACAATTGACTGGAACAGGAAAGGTGTTTCAACCATATAAGTAATACTACAATATTGAATGTGATAAGCAAATAACAGGATATGTGCTAGTGGTATTGGGCATATACAAACAATCCAATAGGCTGATACAGGAATGGTATTTCCAACTGTATAATAATGTCCAAGTGACAAGTGAAAACAAAATCTTGATATCCAAGATCAGGTGGCAGGCAACTCCTTCAAAAACGCTTGCTGGTGTTTCAAGGTGATAAATCTGCAGATGTTAGGGAAATAAGAAAGAAGGAGCCACCATAGTGCATAATCAATGACATATAAACCCCTATAGCGCAAGTTTTGTTTTACTCTTGTCAATCACGTGAATCATTTCTCACCAAAGGTTGTGTTAAATGCTCAACTAGCTATGTCATATACCTTATTGAGTGTACAGATCACTCAAGACAGTATGTTGGCATGACTAGTCGGGATGTCAGAACCCGCATACGTGAGCATTTAGGTTATATCAAATACGAAAAACCTTGCTCAGCGTTATCAAGACATTTCCTTGAAGTCCATCAAAAGGATGTTACATGCTTTAAATGGCGAGCAATAGAGGTAGTAACATTACCCACAAGGGGAGGTGACAGAGATCAGCTCTTAGCCCGTCAAGAGGTCTATTGGATTATGAAAATAATAACGCAAATCCCCCATGGTTTCAATTCAGAATACAATATCATAAATCATTAAAAATAAACAGTAATACATACATCACACGTATCGCATATTTAAGGACATAATTCATTTAACATTTCTTGACTGAAGGCGACTTAGGTTACTGATGGTGATATTATATTAGGATTGTTATACCACTCTTTGTTTGTAGTTATTTCTAGTATTTATGGTTATAGTATATCAGTTAATGAATTTTACTTCCTTTCCTTCTTTAGTTATATCAGAGAATTTAAAGTGACTGTCCTAATTTTTCGAGTATATGTATTTTTTTACTATGGTATATTTCTTTATAAATGAATGATCATCTTTTAAAACTACAGTTGATACTGATCAAATTTTCCATTTATATATTTATATAACGAATAGTACTTTACTCATCTTTTTTCTGGGTCCATACCCCATAAGAGATTTGAATCCCCTCTGATAAAATTCTAAACATTGGTAATAGTTTTAAGGATGATCAAACCTTGAAAATCAAATAATTCTAGGATTAGCTTCAAGAGTGTATTATGAAAATATTGTATTCAATTATGTTGTTCTGTCTTTAAGCTTCAAATAACAATATACATCTCCTATTATTAATTATTACACTCCATCATTTGTCCATTATGCCTTTATTATTTTCCTTATCATTCTACTTAATGCATGTTTATTTAACTTGTATGTATAGCGAGTTTGTGTGTACACATTACCAATCCCCATATGAGCACATTTACATTGTGTATTTTTGGTGTGGTATGAGTTAATCAAATTGGTAGGTGTGTCTGCACCAGCTAATGGCCTCTTAGAACATGCTTTTTAAACTGTAGCAGCGATAGTACTAACAGGTTTATGAATACGGCTCCTGCCGAAAAGCGTAAAACCTGTTAGCTTTTTTCTAACGTGTTTTAACTATGGATGTTTACAATAAAGTATTTTTTATCTATTTTCACCCTACGGATTTGAACTCTCTTTTTTGATCTAAGTATTGTTATACTCACAGGATCCAAGACACTTGAGAAGTGTCACAAAGTCATCCAGACAACTTTCTCTCTCGAGATACCGGGTCTGCTGTGTTCCAGCGGGTTTTCGATGCAATGCTGTGGAGGCTTAGGAACCAATCACCTAGTCTGACCGTGACCACACCGCTCTCCAAAATTCACTGCAATCCACAATGAAATCCCTTAAAGGGTTCGAACTCCGCAGCAATTTGCTGCACGGATAAAATGACTCACCCTAACACATATGAGTTCATGCTGATAACAGGCTCCAATGTCTGTGCTCAGGGAGAAGGTTCCCTTATTCACTCCAGTTACATTAATACCTGATATCTCTCAGTGCTCTGGCCGTGTCTGATATCTCTCAGTGCTCTGGCCGTGTCGAGCTGCAGCTGCACAGGAAGTAAATGGGAGGAGAAAAAAAGGTCTGAGTTTTACGCTACAAAGCTGTAGCATAAAACTCATAACTAAACTGCTAAAAAGTACACTAACACCCATAAACTACCTATTAACCCCTAAACCGAGGCACTCCCGCATCACAAACACTAAAATAAAAATATTAACCCCTAATCTGCCGCCCCTAACATCGCCGCCGCCTACCTACATTTATTAACCCCTAATCTGCCGTCCCCAACGTCGCCGCCACTATACTAAATTTATTAACCCCTAAACCTTAGTCTAACCCTAACACTAACACCCCCTAACTTAAATACAATTAAAATAAATATAAATAAAACCTACAATTATTACCTAAATAATTCCTATTTAAAACTAAATACTTACCTATAAAATAAACCCTAAACTAGCTAGAATATAACTAATAGCAGAAGTTTTCATCCAGACAGCATCTTCTATCTTCATCCATCCAGCACGGAGCAGGTCCATCTTCAAGACATCTGACGCGGAGCATCCTCTTCTTCTGACGGACTAACGACGAATTAAGGTTCATTTAAATGACGTCATCCAAGATGGCGTCCCTTAGATTCCGATTGGCTGATAGAATTTTATCAGCCAATCGGAATTAAGGTTTAAAAAATCCTATTGGCTGATTGGTTCAATCAGCCAATAGGATTGAGCTCGCATTCTATTGGCTGTTCCAATCAGCCAATGGAATGCAAGCTTAATCCTATTGGCTGATTGGATCAGCCAATAGGATTGAAGTTCAATCCTATTGTCTGATTGCATCAGCCAATAGGATTTTTTCTACCTTAATTCCGATTGGCTGATAGAATTCTATCAGCCAATCGGAATCTAAAGGACGCCATCTTGGATGACGTCACTTAAAGGTACATTCATTCTGAAGAAGACGTCGTTGGAAGAGGATGCTCCGCGCCGGATGTCTTGAAGATGGACCCGACAGCGCCGGAAGGATGAAGATGGAAGATGCCGTCTGGATGAAGACTTCTGCCCATCTGGAGGGCCACTTCTGCCCGTCTGGAGGACCACTTCTGCCGGCTTCATTGAGGACATCTTGCCGCTTGGATGAAGACTTATCTTGGTAAGTGAATCTTTGGGGGTTAGCGTTAGGATTTTTTTAAGGGTGTATTAGGTGGGTTTTATTTTTAGGTTAGGCCTTTGGGCAGCAATAGAGCTAAATGCCCTTTTAAGGACAATGCCCATCCAAATGCCCTTTTCAGGGCAATGGGGAGCTTAGGTATTTTTAGTTAGGGTTTTATTTGGGGGGTTGGTTGTGTGGGTGGGGGTATTTTTTTTTACAGGTAAAAGAGATAATTTCTTTGGGGCAATGCCACGCAAAAGGCCCTTTTAAGGGCTATTGATAGTTTAGTTGAGGCTAGGTTTTTTTTTTTATTTTGGGGGGCTTTTCTATTTTTATAGGGCTCTTAGATTAGGTGTAATTAGTTTAAATATCTTGTAATTTGCTTTTTATTTTCTGTAATTTAATGTTTTGTTTTTTTTGTAATTTAGCTAATTGTATTTAATTTAGGGAATTTATGTAATTGTAGTGTAGTGTTAGGTGTTAGTGTAACTTAGGTTAGGTTTTGTTTTACAGGTAAATTTGTATTTAGTTTATCTAGGTAGTTATTAAATAGTTAATAACTATTTAGTAACTATTCTACCTAGTTAACATAAATACAAACTTGCCTGTAAAATAAAAATAAACCCTAAGCTAGCTACAATGTAACTGTTAGTTATATTGTAGCTAGCTTAGGGTTTATTTTATAAGTAAGTATTTAGTTTTAAATAGGAATAATTTAGTTAATGATAGGAATTTTATTTAGATTTATTTAAATTCTATTTAAGTTAGGGGGTGTTAGACTTAGACTTAGGTTTAGGGGTTAATAAATTTAGAATAGTGGCAGCGACGTTGGGGCATCAGATTAGAGGTTAATAAGTGTAGGTAGGTTGCGGCGACATTGGGGACGGCAGATTAAGGTTAATAAATATAATGTAGGTGTCAGCAATGTTGGGGGCAGCAGATTAGGGGTTAATAAATATAATGTAGGTGGAGGCGATGTCTGGAGTGGCAGATTAGGGGTTAATAATATAATGCAGGTGTCAGCGATGTTGGGGCGGCAGATTAGGGGTTAATAAGTGTAAGATTAGGGGTGTTTAGACTCAAGGTTCATGTTAGGGTGTTAGGTAACTTTAGTTTCCCCATAGGAATCAATGGGGCTGCGTTACTGAGATTTACGCTGCTTTTTTGCAGGTGTTAGGCTTTTTTTCAGCCGGCTCTCCCCATTGATGTCTATGGGGAAATCGTGCACAAGCACGTACAACCAGCTCACCGCTGACTTAAGCAGCGTTGGTATTGGAGTGCGGTATGGAGCTCAATTTTGCTCTGCGCTCACTTCTTGCCTTTTAACACCGGGTTTGTAAAAACCTGTAATACCAGCGCTGCAGGTAAGTGAGCGGTGAGAAAAAGCTGCACGTTAGCACCACACAGCTCATAATGCAAGACTCGTAATCTAGCCGTATATTTCTTAGTGTCTATTTGCTATACCCTTTAGTGATATGCCAATATTTCTCTTAATAATCCCTTATGAATTATTATACCCACTATAAAATATTAACAAACAATCACTAGCTTAATTAAACTACTTGTAAGGACATTAACTCACAAGTCATACTCCAGCAATACAAAACTTTATTACAATGAGGCTAAATAAACATTAATTACAATATGCATATTAAATATAATTACACATATGCAGATCACTTATAAATACACAGCACTGAACTAAACATCAATATTACACTAATACATTTGCCCATCCTAATGTGAGTGTGCGTGGTGTGCTGTAATAGAGGTTTTCAATTTACTCACGTGATGTTCTCAGAGCATGATCCCAAAGAAAAAGAGAGAGAATGAGCCACAGTATGTTGGCTCCTTTTATTGTAAATTTTTCATCCATCCCCCCAATGCTATGGTCACTCATATGCCAGCCTCTTTTGTCATGTCCAGGTATTTGGTTTCATCTTTGCCATGCCGTCGGGGGAGGGAAGAGCATCTGGTCAAAGGGTCTCTATATATATTTCCACTTACACCAGCTGGTCATAATTAGCAGAGAGGGCCTGGTAATGTGATCTCTCTATATTCCAGTATCTGAATGAGGAGTTATAACTCCTTCTTGGCCATACAGCTGAGTTCTTACAGTGATATCCCATATATATACCCCTTCCAGACCATATCTGAATTCAGATCATGCCATTATTACATTCCCCCCTTTTGGCAATGGAGGTTACCATACCCTTCCATTCCAATGGTTGTTTTATATGAGTGAATCTGATGGAAGATTCCTAACCCCACCTATGTGTGATGGCTATATTAGTGTACTAAGGATGCTTCCATTCGCATACCATAATATAAGTGATATACACGTGCAATTAATGATTTTAAATAACAACACATACAAATTTGAATAATTATACATAATATAGAAATAAATAATATGATTATAAATCGATGTATGAACAGATTTCCCAATGCAGAACCCCATGATGACTGTTTCGAAAAGGAATTTGCTAATTTCTGCCACCAGGTAGAACTTGACATCTGTACAAGTATATCCAATCCTTTGTAATTCTTGTTCCCGATGGTAGAAATTTACATGAACACGTTCCCCAAAATTTTTAAGATGTTCCAGTAACACAGAATCTTTTTGCAATAAGGTTACCCATTTTTGCCAAGGTGCATCATTTACTAATATTGGTGTTATGAGTGGAGCCACCAAGGTAGCATTATATGTGAGTAACTGTGGGACAGTGAAGTTAAACTGTAGTGAACTTATCCTCACAGGGTACCCAGTAATACAATAAATCCCTGGTGTGATTTGTTCCTTTGAATTACACTTTTCAAACCATTCATGCATCTCATCTTTAGGCTTCAAAGAAACAAAACACACCTTTCCTTGTCCTAATGGAAAAATCATATATTGGGGATTAACTTTCTCCACAAACCCATTGCAATATGAGTGATTATGCCAACAGGAATCAAAAATTATTCTTGCCTTGTTGGGTAGACATAAAACTTTATAAAGAAACCTTATGCAGCCAGAAATATCTACCTGTTCCATATGGGAACCATTCCATATAAAATTTGGGAACTCTTCTGTGACAGGTATTCCTAGTGAAAACAAATGATAAACATTCTGATAGGTACCACTAGTGGGCACAAGTGAAGTAGCACTGCATTTTTTTCCCTGCAACCTATCCATCTGTTTAACCATAATTCTTTGTGTTCTGATGCAAAACTGTTAACAACAGACTGCTCCCACCCTCCCAAAGGTGTATGGTTATTTTCCATAGCCTGTGCTATTCATTTAAAGTCAGTTGATAATTCTGTTTGCATGGAAATACACACAAAATCCCAGGATACTTCCCTTAACCTACTAATTACTCCTATCAGTATTTCCTCTGTATGTTGAATGGCAGGACCCTGAACCTAAATTACTGTCTGTGTCAGTGTCTCTACCAGGGTGTTTATAATTTCTTGTGTATGAATCCCTTTTGCATTTAACATCCCTGAGACTGTAAGGTTGTTTTTAAGCTGGATATGTCAATGGAATTTACCACCCTTAACCCTGTTTCCACACCTCCCAAAACTGTATCCACAATATCCCTCCTAGTCCTTCTCCTAATACCTTCTGCCCACCTAACTAATGCTTTTTCCATAGTGGCAATAATTCTGGAACAATTTTGGTAATGTGTTGAAACTAGCCAATCTATTATTTTAATCTTCCACGTGATAAATTGGAATGTGGCATCCCTCAATACTGGAGTTGGCTTGATTGTACTTATTTGAAATGGACAGCTAGAAACAACCCTTTTCCCCTCACACATTGGAGTATTGTCATAATGTTTCATCTTTGGTGTAGTGATTAAATAGAATAGATCAAAGGTGCAAAAGTAGTTTCCTTTTTTTTTTTTTATCTATTTTTAACTATACTTCAATCCCTCCACCAAAGTTGGAAGCTGTAACTCTCCAATTAATCCCTTCTCCAATTTGTTGTTCAAATATAACCTTGGTTATATTATAGTTATTGCCATTTATAGTGTGAATAGGATTTGCAAATGTTGTAGACAAAGAAATACCTTCTTCCACCAGACCTACAGTCCATTTTCCCCAAGCCACCCACTTACATTCCCATTCAACTTAATTACCCTGATTGACCCTCCAAAAACCAGTTATATTGTGTTGATGTTTTTCGGCAAATATTTCAATCCTCCCACCCGAGTCTTGATAAAGGTCAGTGAGGACCGAAACGCATTGACTGGTAAGAAGTATTTTAATTATATTCACGGTACAGAAACCCTCTGCACTATATATTTTTTTCTTTCTCCCTGAAAGGTCAGGGTCATCCACTACAGACTATTATTGAGACCTATTAACTTGGCAAACTTCTTCTAAAGAAAGAAAGCATTTTGCGAAAAATCTTTGTTTTGGATATGGGTCCCATGTTTAGGATAAACGTCTAATGAAATTTTTGTTTATTCTTTCCGGAGTTTGAACTCAATCTCATTGCATCACCATCATTTAAACTTTTACACAGACACTATTCAGCAGTTCCCAGCTGTCAGTTTAGCGGAGTAACTTTCTGCAGTCTTTTTTTGGATTTTTGTGTATGTGTCATAATTTCAACGGATATATATGCTTTCATTAGTGTAACCACCTATTACACTGTTGTTGTTTCTTCTTTTTCTTTTTGCTATATTTGCGTTGATTTATGTTTCACCTCTGCACATACCTTTTACCAATCACAGTCTCCATTTGCATTCACTACACACACGTTGTTATTATTGTTTATTACTATTTTATTCACCTTTGGTTCAAGCTTTATTTGACCTAACACGTATTCACGTTTCAATCCACCAACATTCTTTCAAGGAATTCACAGTTTTCTACCAACATTTTTTCAAGGAAGTCAGTTTTAATTCACCATATTTTTTCAAGGAATCTAATTCACCTTTATTAATATACTCATTCCCAAAACATAAACACATAAGTAAATCCTATGGTGTGAGCTGGGATTTCCCCCGTAACATATACTTGTTCATTGTACCACTTGCCGACCGGACACTACCTCTAAGGTCAATCTTTCGCATACATCTAATCTTTGTATAGCGCAATCTGTAACCATTTGAAATTTTTTTTTAAAAACTTCAACATTTTAATCTTGTGTACACATGGATCCATGTATTATTGTTGTTTTTATTGGAGTGTAACCATTTTAATTGAATTGTAACAATTTGTTAACACTATTATTGTATTGTTATATTAAACTTTATTTTTATTTTTATTTCATCTCGTCTCACTGCTAACATTGGTAATTGTTGAACTGATCCTCGACCCAGCCTACTCTGTTTTGGCGCTTTGATAAATCTCCATTTTTGAATCGTTTGTCTTGATGTTTTTCAGCAAATATTTCAATCCTCCCACCCGCATTAAAAGTCATTTTTCCCAAACTATCTTTGTTAAGGTCTTGAGAACTCCAGAAGCTTGTCCATCCTCTGATGATGTTGCTTGAACTCCATCTATGACTCCTTGCAAGGTTGGTGATTAAAAGTTCATTTTTTTGAGTTTTTGCAATAACACCCACACAAATACAAATAGGTTGGTGGCGATTATTCCTCTCAGGTTACACATAATGAAATCTGTCAAAAAGATTAAGAGAATATCAGTTCTTAGCAGAAATATCTACATCTGGGACAACTGTCCCTCTATACGATTTACATTGGTCAACATGGACCCATTTGTAACCAGGTTGCCTTCTGGTTTTCCCAGGGGTTGATCTTTCTATTTTAATCACAGTATTACCCAATTTGTCCAAAATTCTATAAGGGCCTTCCCAATTTGCATCCCAGGGAGAATTTTTGCGAAATTTTTTTAATCATGATCAATCCCCCCTTCTCAAACAGAGGTGTTTGAGGTGTAGATGGAAATTTACAATCTGTTGGGGTCATATTAGAGGCAGCAAAAAGTAGCAGTGAGCTCAACTGCTCCTGAATTTGGGAGAGATATTGATCTCTAGACACAGATTCTCTCAAGGGGGTAGACAATTGTGGTTCACCTGGGTGGCCTAATGCCATCTTTCTCCCTGTCATGAGCTCATAGGGAGAACACTTGGTAGCATTTGATGGTGTAGCTCTAATAGCCTTTAGAACTGCTGGAAGATGTTTGACCCATAATTTACTATACTGGGAAAGCATTTTGGACAATTTTGTTTTTAATGTGCGATTCATGCGCTCAACTATACCAGAGGATTCTGGGTGATATGGTACATGAAATCTTGTCTGTAACCCCAGTAGGGCACAGAGATTTTGCATTACCTGACCTGTAAAATGTGTACCCCTGTCTAATTCAATGAGTGTTGGAAAACCCCGTCTTGAGAAAACATGTTCCCACAGTGCTCTGGCAGTAGCCTGTGCAGTATCACAACAAAGTGGAATATCCTCAACCCATTTTGAAAAAAAAAATATCTACAATTACTAGGGCATACCTGAGACCCCCCTTTGATAGTGGAAGTGGGCCTATAAAAACAATTTGGATAGCTTTCCAGGGGCCATCCGCTACTGGTATTCTCTGGAGAATGGGTCTCTGACCTTTAGGACGTGGATTGATTTGAGCACAAATGAAACACTCTTGTACACATTTTAAACAGGTTTCTGCTAAATCTGGCCAATGACATTTTTGCCTTAAATGGTACTCTAATGCACTTTGGCCAATATGCCCAAGAAGAGAATGTGTTTGCTGTGTTATAGGTCCCTGCAAATGACTTGGGGCCACAAAAACCAATTTAGCCTGTGGATCAGTGGCATTGGAGTAACATATTAACCCATTACAAATTGAATAACCATTTGTCAGTGTTTGCTGTTCCTGGCAGAGGGAAAAGGTTAAGATCTTTAGCTTGTTCTGTTTTTAAATCAGGTACCTCTGGATCTACCATTGTAATATTTGCTATATGCGCCATTGTATCTTTAGATGCAACATGCTCTCTCCATGCTTCCTGTGTATCACTGTCATTCTCATCTGATTGCCATGGTTCCCCATCTAAAGATGCCTGTTTGGCTAACATGTCCACATGTGCATTCCCTTGTGAATGTTCATCTGTGAAATGTGTGTGTGCCTTAACTTTAACAATAGCTGACTGCAATGGGTGCTGTGTTCCCCAATCTACCAATTTCTTAAGGGCTGGAACATGTGACAATGGTTTGCCTGCTGAGTCTATCATTCCCCTTAGATTCCAAATTGGTAAGTACTCTGTCAGTGATCTGGTCACATAGGCACTGTCACTGTATATACAAATGTCTTGTGTGTCAAACCTGTGGCAAGCCATAGAAATGGCTTCTAATTCTGCTCTCTGTACTGGGAATGATCATGGTAGCATAAATTTAAGAGCTAATTGTTGAGATTGGACCCAAATAGCAAAACCAGTATTACAAATCACACTTTAGACACAGGGACTTCCTGAATGATCCCTAAAGGTGTTACATATAGGGACAACGTCATTCAGGGCCTGAGGTAGTCAGTCAGAGCAGGATATCAGAAGAGAATTATTTTCATAATTATTTTCATGATATCCCACTTCCCCTCTCCACACACACATCACTCTCAAAGGCTCAAGCGCTGGGCCATACAGATTAGTACCAGGCCTAAGCTTTGGGGTGTATTCCTGTCCTGTTTTATCTGGGGGCTTAATCTTGTTACTTTTCCCTACCCAATTCTGGTCATAGCTTTCTTTTGGAGGTGCAGAGGGATGTACTCTTTCCTGCCTTCCCTCAGTTTCCTTCTGAATTCTCTTTAAAAATCTGCAATCTACTCGTCTGTGCCCATATTTATTGCAGTAATGGCAAGTACCTTTAAAGGGACCCTCTGAATATTTTTGTTTCCCTTCATTCGTGGTTACCACAGCAATCCTGTGTTGCCCTGTGTTCCTTTCCTTTAGAATGTTTTGCCTAGCCTTATCTATAATAGATAACACACCCTCTAGTGTATTCTTTTCCTCAGCCATCATTTGTATGCTAGAGTCCAAATATGTGAATTTTTTAATTAAATATTGCAACATATCATGAGGTGTCTGTTCTGGTGAAATTCTGTGTGTCAATCTATATAATTGATCAAATTTAGCTGCAAATACCCATGGGTCATCATTTAATGCTACTTGCATTTCTGCAAGATAGTGACTGTCTAAATCTCTTCTCCCTGTGACTAGTTTACAAACTGCTTTTAATCTGTCCCCATCTGAACCCCATTTATCCTCCTTAAACCAATCTGTGTTTAAATGAACTGGGCTTGCAACTGGTGTTTGTAATCTAGCTGCAATTCTGCCTCAAAAAGCCAAATCTTTAACATTATACGTGCTTCTTTAGGAGAAAGCATGTATTGTTTTATTGCAGACTCAAAATTTGACATGTTAGTAAATACATCTGCTTTAACATCATACACTGGAAAGAGAGGTTTTAACTTTACCAGTTGTCTCATTACTTTATCTCTGTCTTGGTTTTTAATAGTAGTTGATACCAGGGATGATGTTTCAGGAGAGGTGGTAGAGAACAGTAAATTTTGTGATTGAGTTAAATTTCTTCCCCTGGATCTTAAACTGGGTGTTAGTGATAAAGCATCTGTTTGGTGTTCTGGATTTAATGTTCTTGGCTTAGTTATCTGTGGGGTTAGTATGGGAATGTGTGTTCTCTCTGTATTTTGTGTGTGATCAAATCTTTCCTCACTGTGTGGAATAGGCACCCTCCCGCCATCAACATGTGGACTTAGCACCCTTCCCCCATTAACATGTGCCCCATCTTCCTCAGACACAGAAGGATTCTCCTTATTTAATACTGAAACAGGGGTTAAATTTGCAAGCCCCTGTCTCAATGAAGCTATAAGTTGGCCTCTTGCATCATTTTCTTCTAAAGTATTAATATATTCTGCATTTACACCACACATGGGACAGTTCTCATCCAAAGTGTTACAATTGATCTCTGTTAACATGGCTATTAAAGAATGATCTGAGATTGCTCTATTCATTTGGTCGGGGTCGGCAGATTAGGGGTTAATAAGTGTAAGATTAGGGGTGTTTAGACTCCGGGTTCATGTTAGGGTGTTAGGTGTAGACGTAAATGTTCTTTCCCCATAGGAAACAATGGGGCTGTGTTAGGAGCTGAACGCTGCTTTTTTGCAGGTGTTAGGTTTTTTTTCAGCCGGCTCAGCCCCATTGTTTCCTATGGGGAAATCGTGCATGAGCACGTTTAGCCAGCTCACCGCTACCATAAGCAGCGCTGGTATTGAGGTGAGATGTGGAGCTAAATTTTGCTCTACGCTCACTTTTTATAGGCTAACGCCGGGTTGAAAAAACCTGTAATACCAGCGTTGTTTGCAGGTGAGCAGTGAGCTGGAACTAAGTGTTAGCACCGTACGGCTTTACCGACAAAACTCGTAATCTAGGTGTATATTTCTTAGTGTCTGTTTGCTATACCCTTTAGTGATATGCCAATATTCCTCTTAATAATACCTTATGAATTATTATACCCACTATAAAATATTAACACACAATCACTAGCTTAATTAAACTACTTGTAAGGACATTAACTCACAAGTCATATTCCAGCAATACAAAACTTTATTACAATGAGGCTAAATAAACATTAATTACAATATGCAGATTAAATATAATTACACATATGCAGATCACTTATAAATACACAGCACTGAACTAAACATCAACATTACACTAATACATTTGCCCATCCTAATGTGAGTGTGCGTGGTGTGCTGTAATAGAGGTTTTCAGTTTACTCACGTGATGTTCTCAGAGCAAGATCCCAAAGAAAAAGAGAGAGAGTGAGCCACAGTATGTTGGCTCCTTTTATTGTAAATTTTTCATCCATCCCCCAATGATGTGGTCACTCATATGCCAGCCTCTTTGTCACGTCTAGGTATTTGGTTTCAGCCTTGCCATGCGGTCGGGGGAGGGAAGAGCATCTGGTTAAAGGGTCTCTATATATATTTCCACTCACACCAGCTGGTCATAATTAGCAGACAGGGCCTGGTAATGTGATCTCTCTATATTTCAGTATCTGAATGAGGAGCAAACCCCTTCTTGGCCATACAGCTGAGTTCTTACAGTGATATCCCATATATATACCCCTTCCAGACCATATCTGAATTCAGATCATGCCATTATTACATTTACTGTGTTTATAGTCTTGCATTGCCCTAGGGCGCTTCGATGGGGAATTAAACCCCTTAACATTCTGTGTTAGGAAGGAGACTAGTTGTGGGTTGGTGTCATCCATTGTATGTGTCAAAGTGGTGGTTATGGTATCTAGACCAGAGGTTCCCTGACCCGTGAGTCAATATTGTGTCTGCGACTCCGTGCACCCTTTCATGTATGTCAGTAGCAAAAAGTGAGCAATAAAATAACAACAACAGTATTAATATAATTTGAACAAAATATATCTTTTTTGGAAGGCATAAAAATAACATTATGATTGAAATAACAAATAAAAGAACAAATAAAATAACAGATAAACATTGGGAAAAAACCTTTCTGAGTGTGAGAACCCAATCCCACAGGTTGTTTTTTTTCAAACTTGTTTTATTGAAAGAATTTTCTGCATAAACAGACAAATAATCATCAAACCTGAGTGTATACAAGATATCAACCAGTGCACAAATATTCATCCAATATAGTTGTCAACAAGTTATTGAAAATATTTGCATAAATATTTCTTGCTGTACCAAAATGTTTAACAAACACAAATAGTATGTCACATTATCAATGGGATTCGGTAATATATCCAGTAGGAGTATGCCTATTATGGACCTTATTAGTGTTGAGTATAGTTGCATATTACATTAGCATATATAAAAGAACATCATTAAATTGTTATAATAGTGGATAATACAACATACAGATATACATGAAAACCAAGGTGAATTTCTATAGGATTCATTTTCCGTGGCTTACAAAGTAAGCTCAAAGGTGTAGAGAAGTGGGGTGGGGAGGTACGGGTAATATTTGGTGAAATTGCTCAGTTTAAATGTTCTTAGAGAAAATGTACCCCTTAGATCAGGAGAATTTCCTTTGCTTACAGAGTAAGCTCAATGGTATAAGAAGAAAAGGGAAAGGGGGGAGCCAACAAAGACCCAAAAAATAAGTGTTAGGGGGTAATCATTGAAGACCCTATCGTTATCTTAGCTAAGTGATAGCAAATTTCCTATTATGGGATAAGGCCATGGGGTGAGAGAATATAGGAACATCTGATGACAGGTAAAAGGGAGAGCGGCAAATAACTTTAGTTGCTCTAAGATGCACTCATAGAAAATAAAAAATAAAAACAATATCAATCAGGAATAACGACTGAAATGGGAAACCATCAAACTGTATAGCCCAAAGAATTGAAATATAGGGGTATGACAAAACACTGCAATGTCTACTAGGTAAGTGAACTATGCTGAAGTTATAATAAAGGTACATCTTGTATATTGGAGTTACTTGCAAATACATATATAACTAGACATGAGCTGGACAATTTTGGCTTGTTAGATGGGTATTACCACTTAAATTAGCCTATATCTGGTATGGAGGGTAGGCTTGTGAGGGGCATAGAGAAACCTGTAGAATTTTATATATCGGGGTACCCAGATGAAGTACAGAAAATAAAATTGCTCTCAGGTAAAGACAAAACAAATAGTGGCTGCTAAGACTCGTCAACGAGTGAGAAGAATTAAATATTAGATTGATTAGCAACACTTATTATATTTCAGAATTTGGCGGAAATCAAATGGTATAATCTTATATATATTATTCCTCTATAGCAACTACCAGCCTTACCAAACAGGCCAGTGTAGTTGCTTACGTTGACTCCTGCTTAGTATATATACATATAGCATGTACTATAGATGCAACAATCTGGCAGCTTAGTCAATATTTAAGTTGACTAGCCTGTTCAATAAACCTCTCCCTAGCTGTATAAAAGCTTTACCGCCTTGGCCGCTGGCAGCACAGTAGCATGAATCAAAGAGGGGCTGGTTAGTAATAGAACAGAAGGACAAGATACAACTTAATAAGTCCTGCCAATGAGAATTGCAAAAGTTCGATATACATCTAACTGTCATCAACCTAGAGAATAAATTACAAAGCTAAAAGTAATTCTTCTGAGTTAAAAACTATAGTCAGCTGCCTCCTAAGAGCTAATTGCAATTGCAACAGGTAAATATGAGTTTAGCTTTTAAAGGTATATACTTGCGTGTAGTTACTATTTTTTGTAGATGCTGGTTCTTAAGCAATTGGTATAGTAATAGCTCAGTCTTATAGTGTAGAGGGCATATATTAGCAACACCGGGGTAGGCATCTGCATTACTATGTGATTTTGTGTATATATTACCATATACTGTAAGCCAACCCTAGGACTTGGGGCCAGAAATAAAGTTCCACATATGTGGATGAGATATATTTTGCAGAAGTATAGGACACTACTGGTATTCTGTTAAATATTAATACACTTAACTCTCAGCGACATAGGTTTGGAAATTTAAGTTATCCAGTAAGCTTAAGATGTTATAGATTACAGATGTGTCAATGTAAGTCCCAATATAGAGTCTATTAAAGAGAACAGGTTTAACTTTAAATAACAACATAGTTAAAGAACATATGGGTAACATAGAATATACGGCATTATAAGCACTAGGAGGTAAAGGTAGCGCCTATGAGTAAAATGACATGTCGGGTAGTTGTGAGCAGTCAGCAGCTATCCTTAAAAAACTCAGACAGTAAGTCCTCATGAGAATGGTAGCTTATTGCCTTACTCCAAGTTTTAAGCTGGTAGGGATGGAAACAATAAACATAGCTCACAGTGTTTCTTTTGGGTTCAGGATTACTGCCCAAAAGTTATGAACACTAGTCCCAGTTCTCATATCTACCTCAACCCACACCTTGTCTCTCAATCTGAAGAGCGCTAGTTAAGGCATGCAGTCCTGAGTTTATAGACACCCAGTTCCAGAAATTACTCTCTTGCGACAGCTTTGAAGGTAAGGCCAACCTAGGAGCTTGGGAATGATCCCTCCAGTCCGTTGTCATGTTTAGTTTTCCCATCACCAATATCCCGGAGTCAGGACTGTCCTTCTTACTAACTTCAAGTATAGCGGGTAGGTATATGGAGATAGTGATTCCCTTAGCTACAGTCCCCATATCTCCGTCCGACAGGGCTGACTTCATACTGCCGTTTTGGGGTATGGCTCTGCAAATTCCATGTAGACTGGCTGTGTGAACTTTAGACAGTGGTGCTGACTGGACTGCTTGTGTTGCCTTGGTAGGTACATTTCCAGTACAATAGCGCTGTTTGCACTCTCGTTATATGTCAGCAAGCCCTGATTGTCAGCCCTTTCATCACATGGCTCCATTAGGGAAATAGTATTCAGCCATGACCCGGCGCCATCTTGGGATGTCTGTCACAGATTAATTGTCTCAGACCACTGTATAAGTAATTTGGGTAGATCCAAAAAGTGATCTCTCAGCAAGTCACATAGTCTGTCTTCGAGTATTCCCACCATCATTGTCGTTAGGGAAGGGTCCCTTCAGTAAGGTCAGCGTCCTCTGTGTCAGCTACTGTTGCCTTATGATCAATACATACAGCAAACCGGATAAAAAATATAAAGTGTACTCTTGGTTCTTCCAAGACTGCAATATGTGTCCTCAGTTAGGGATCTGGATGACAAATCAAAAATGTACTGCAAATTTGAACTTGAAAACCCCAATAATCAGTATAAAATCCGGGAGCTCCTGTAATGTGCTTCAAGTCGCCTTGGCAGTTAGCTCCACCCCCCCCCCGATCCCACAGGAAGGGGGGTAACTTGGGTGACTAAGTTCCTTTTGGCAGAGGTTTGTTACTAAAATTTACACTTGGAAGTGGTAGGGCAGATCTCTAGCTGCTCATGTGATGATGCATAACCTCATAGGGTCTCTGATATATCCCAAAAGGGGGGCATTGTAGCAAAGAAATATGTTATAATTAGTGTAAATTTTTTCAATTTGGTAACATTATAATAACATAACAACAAAATGAATAAATACATAGAACCTGTTCCATGACATATCTTTCTTGGTGTGGGTTATGTCCATGAGAGTCCATAATCATGAGATTACTCTCCATATCATCACAGCAGAAGGTGAACCCAGTATGCTGGGGTCTTTACTTCACAGTCTTGGAGAGTGTGAAGCAGGGAGAGATCTCTGAGGTTTGTGCCTCTTGGGTGGAACATACTGCCATTTTTCTCTTTGTGGCTTGTGAATGTCCAAACCTGAAGTGGTTTGACTCGATAATGGGGGATCCAGTTGGAGGCTGTTACAAAAATCTTCTGCATCTTCGGGATCTTTGCACGTTACTCTTTGCCCATCTCGCACTACTATAATAGAGCATGGAAATCCCCATCTGTGGGCTACAGATTTGGATCTGAGATGTGCGGTCAGAAACTGGAATTCTTTTCGTCTCATAAGTGTACACAGTGCTAAATCTGAGAAGATTTGTATAGATTTCTCTTGGAATCTAATTATGTTGTGCTTTCTTGAGTGTTGCAATACTTCTTCTTTTTGTTTATAATCCTTAAAACGAATGATGACATCTCTCGGATTTTCATTTTCAGATGGCTTGGATCGTAAAGCTCTATGAGCTCTATCCAGGGATATTGGTGGTTCAAACTCTGCTCCTTTAAGGAATGAGAACAATTCTGTTAAATATGTGGGTAGAGAGACTGTGGTAACCGTTTCTGGGATGTCTCTTAATCTTAAATTGCATCTGCATTCCCTATTTTCAAAATCCTTGAGTTTATCATGTAGTTGCATGATTGCAAATTCTTGGCCTTTTAGCATCTGTTGCATGGCTGATATCTCATTTTGGTTAGCCTCCACTCTTCAATAAAGTTCACTTTATTACCCAGTTCTGTAATTTCTTTGCAAAAACTAGCAATTTCCTCTTTTATGCATGAACGCACTTGACGGCAGAGATTCCAGAAGTGTTTTCCTTATCTGGACAGGTTCCTCATTATCATCTTCTTCTGGTTCTGATGTAGGGGATGAGGATCTGGAGGCTAATTGTGGATTCCTGCTTGTGTTGTTATCTTTAGATTCCGTAAGTTTGAAGAGGGAATCTCTTATGGGGGTCGAACTTGGTAAAGATTTCATGAGCTTATCAGCCTTAGTGAGTCTTTTTGGAGACATGATGAGTTGGACCTGTGTACAGTTCCTGAAAAGATCCTTTCTGCGGCCCAATTTTTCTTTGTATAAAAGAGAGATGTGAGGTTATAATGCTATGCACTAACAAGGGGAAATGCAGGGTATCTTTTTATATCCATTTCCTGTTTTATACAGTTTAACTACCTTTTTCCCACAGATCCTTTGACAATTCTTTTTCTTTCCCCATGACTCAGAATTCAGAAACATCAGTGCAGCACTGGATGAAAGATGCAAGGGTCTGTCAGGAGTCCAGAAACTCATTGACCTTTTATACACACACACACACACTAATTACAAGCAAACAGATCACAGGTGAGGATGGTTACCTTTAATAGCCATTCAAACCCCTTTGTGTCAACTTGTGTGCATGTTATCAGGCTAAAATCACCAGGGTATGTAAACTTTTGATTAGGGTCATTTGGGTAGTTTCTGTTGTCATTATAATTTAAAAGCGTAAACACAGTTGATTGATAATAAATGGCTTTAGCCAAACACTAACCATGAGTGAAAGAAAAGTTTTTGCGTTATCATTCATATTCTCTGAAAAATGGCAAAGAAATCATAAATTCTGCCAGGATATGTAAACTTATGAGCACAACTGTATATTAGAAAAATAATGAATGAAACTCTTTAAATAGGAAAATACATACATTAAAAAATAAAAATGGTGAAAAATCTAAGTGGATTCTCCTAAATAATTGTCACAAACGGATCAGTACTGGAACACTGCTTTGACTAACAATGCTGTTCCGGCATCAATAGCACAGCAACGTAACCAAAATGGAGTGATGAGCTGTGCAAGTAACTGCCCCTTAGCATTAGTCCTATAGACATGATCATACACAGTAATGCCAAGCCTGGAACTACTTGAGCGTTACTGTGAACGGCTAAAACTGCGCATGAGCAGGCGGCCATCTTTAGAAATGCTTATATGTGCATAAGATCGCACTTATTGGATGGTTATTGCTCAATTCTGGGGTGGCTTGGGCCAGGTATTTATCTTAAAAGTTAAATTATATTGGAACCGTATATTACAATTAATTGATGTCTATGGCATTGTAGTATTAAATTAAACATGCAGTATGATAGAAGAAGAAAAAAAAAAGGGTTTTCTATCCCTTTAGATATGAATATTGCGTAAATATGTTTTATCATGTTTTCATCTACTTAATGTCAAAGGGCTCTAATGCACTTATATATGTCTATATGTGTGTACATATATATTAATGTTTTTATATATGTATATACGACTGTAAATACATATAGATTCAAAGAAATGTGGTCCACTCCATAAAATATCCATAAAAAATAACTTTTATTGTAGCAGATAAAAAAACAGCATACAGGAAGCTTCCAAGTTAGTTTACAAAGTTGGCGCAGCACATAGGCTTACACATTTCGTCTGCTTGCCGTAATCATAGCTTATGATTATGTCAACCAGTCGAAATGGGTAAGCCTATGTGCTGCGCCCACTTTGTGATCTAACTTGGAAGCTTCCTGTATGCTGTTTTTTATCTGTTACAATAAAAGTTATTGTTTATGGATATTTTATGGAGTGGACCACCTTTCTTTGAATCTACCTATCATCCAGCTGGATTCCACGCCTCTGTACTGTGGGTCATTTTTCCCTGATGTCGACTCCTCCACCCATGATGAGGTCATAGTAAGCGCCCATGAGCAATTTTGGGAAGCTGCACGCTGGGTAGGTGAGAAGGGGGCAAGCATGACTGCTTGGATACACACCGTTAGGACAACGGAGCCCCTCTGCACCTTAGCGTTTGTACCTAGAATACAGACAGCTTGTGCTCAGCACCGGGCAGCAGGTACATTTTCATATTCTTAAAGGGAGGGAGTTTTGCTGACAAACAGATGATATTTGCAAGGATTTGCAAAAGACGATATTGGTCCAGGGGTAGGCAAGGTGTCCATACACGGACACTGGTGTCCGTGACTGGCCCTTGCAGTGTCCGCCACCCATTTTGTGGAGGGGAGGGAGGAGTAAGAAAGATGAATGCTGGTCCTCACTCCTCCTTGACCCAAACAGCGCCATGCTTAGTGGCGGGAAAGTGAGGGAAGAAGCAAGCTGCCTGCAGTCGACTAACCGTGAGTCGTGACCCATCCCAATTCCTTGATCTGTGCTGCAGCCTGTGTGTAGAAGACCACTGCCTACTCTGACAAACCTTACGTAACCAATTAAGTAACCAACCATGATGATCATGCAGTTAACATCAAGGTGGGTGGGTTTGGTCAGATGTTGCAGACTCTCAATATAACCAAAAATAAATAAAAGGTAATACCACAAGCGGTCTTTATATAAATGTTATTTTAAACTTGTTTGATTAGATGACTAATTTGTACTTGTGGAACTAGACCAGGCCTGTCCAAGTGTCGCTCTCCTGACTTATAGAAACATAGAATATGTTGGCAGATAGGAACCATTCGGCCTATCTAGTATGCCCAATTTTCTGAATACTTTTAATTGTTCCTTGCCTTATCTTATATCTAGCATAACTTAATGCCTATCCCATGCATGTTTAAACTACTTCACTGTCTCTACCACTTCTGCTGGATGGCTATTCCACCATGTATCCACTACCCTCTCTGTAAAGATAGTGGGGGATATTTATTAAGCCGTCAACCGCACATACGCTGGAATTCCGCAGCGTAATTGTGGCATGCTTGATTCGATCTAGTTATCAAACCATACAGACCGGCAAAAGTTGAAATCTGTGACGTAACATACGATCCGCCGGTCTCAATCCTACACAGATCGATGTTCCGAATACACATTCTGCACTATTTGACACTTTTTCAAAGTTATCAAATAGTTAACCGGTTTGCTCGCAGCTATTCTGGCCCAGCGTACCTGGTTTTCAACCCGCCACCCTGGAGGCTGCGGATGCCATAGGAAACAATGGGAGTCTGAAAGCAGCGAAAGCTTATGTTCGATGCTGCCAGATATCCCATTGATTTCTATGTTAGAAAACCAGTAACGTTTACACCTAACACCCTAACATAAGCCCCGAGTCTAAACACCCCTAATCTGCCGCCCCGACATTGCTGCAACTAAATAAAATTATTAACACCTATCCCGCCGCTCCCTGACCCCGCCGCATCCTAAATAAAGTTATTAACCCCTAAACCCCTGGCATCCCACATCATTACCATTAACTAAACCTATTAACCCCTAAACCGCCAGCCCCCCACATCGCCATAAACTAAATTAAGCTATTAACCCCTAAACCTAACAACCTGCTAACTTTACATTAAAATTACCACATCCCTATCTTAAAGTAAATTTAAACTTACCTGTAGAATTAAAATAAACTATTTTAAAACTATTAATTAACTTACCCTAACTATTATACTACAATTACATTAAACTAGCAATTAAATTAACTAAATTACATATTAAAAAAACCTAACCCTACTAAAATTTATTAAATCTACTATTAAAAATGACTAAATTACCAAAAAAATAAACGCTAAGTTACAAAAACAAACAAACACTAAATTACAAAAAAAACAAACACAGTATCAAAAATAAAAACGAATTACACCTAATCTAATAGCCTAGACAAATGCCCTTTTCAGGGCAATGGGGAGCTTAGATTTTTTATTTGGGAGGGTTGGTTGGGTGGTGGGTTTTACTGTTGGGGGGTGTTTGTATTTTTTTTTTACACGTAAAAGAGCTGATTTCTTTGGGGCAATGCCCCGCAAAAGGCCCTTTTAAGGGCCATTAGTAGTTTATTATAGGCTAGTTTTTATTTTTATTTTGGGGGGCTTTTTTATTTTGATAGGGCTATTAGATTAGGTGTAATTTTTTTAAAATTTTTGATACTGTGGGTTTTTTTTTCCGTAATTTAGGGTTAGGTTTTTTTAATAATAATAATTGCTAGTTTAATGTAATTGTAGTATAATAGTTAGGGTAGGTTAATTAATAGTTTAAAAATAGTTTATTTTAATTCTACAGGTAAGTTTAAATTTATTTTAAGATAGGGATGTAGTAATTTTAATGTAAAGTTAGCAGGTTGTTAGGTTTAGGGGTTAATAGCTTAATTTAGTTCATGGCTTTGTGGGAGGCTGGCGATTTAGGGGTTAATAGGTTTAGTTAATGGTAATGATATGGGAGGCCAGAGGTTTAGGGGTTAATAACTTTATTTAGGTTGCGGCGGGGTCCAGGAGTGGCGGGATAGGGGTTAATAACTTTATTTAGTTGTGGTGGGGTCCGGGAGCGGCGGGATAGGGGTTAATAATTTTATTTAGTGGCGGCGGGGTCCAGGAAGCGGCGGGATAGGGTTTAAACATTTTAGTATAGTGCGGCATTTAGTGACAGGTTATAAATAAAGTTGGTAAAAAGCTGAATAGCAGCGAGATCGATAAATGTTAGTTAACAACAGTCCGATGCTCATCGCCCCGTACTTGGTGTGTGGCTTTTTGCCGGCTTTTTTTATAAATATGGAGAGCGTATTCAGGTCAGCGCCCGTGATGTTAGGCGATGTAAGGCGAGCGTATTGGTACCGGCGAATGCAGAATAGTTGAGGCTTTGATAAATATCCCCCAGTGTTTTTTGAAGTTTTGAATTGGAAATGTACCTTGGTGTCCTTCACTAATGCCTGTACTTTATAAAATGTCCGGCACAGCCTCGGTCCGTGCCTATCCCTATATTGGTCTGTATACTGACTTTGTCTTGAACATTGTAAATACATATATACACATATAAATACATTAATATATATGTACGTATGTCTGTATGTATCTCTATGTTAAAGCCATTTGCCTGCTTTTTTTTTTCTAACACCCAAGATCTCATATCTTTGAGCCCTTATAACTTTTTGTGCAATATTTTTTTTAAAATATTTTTTTAGTAGACAGTGTTAATATGAGTGTAATTGTACTTTGTAATGTATTTTCAAAGTGTTTTGTGCAACTTTTTTGTTTAGGAAACCAGTTAACTACAGCTCTGAGATCACGATAAGGATTGAAGCATAAATAATTTCACTCTACTTGTAATATCAGCAGAATGAAAAAGGCTCACGAAAACACAATATCGCTTGCGCAAAACCGTTTGCGCCTCACTTGTAATCTAGCCCAAAATGTTGCCCCTCTCTATGACTAGGTGGATTACTTTATATTCACTCTGGGCATTTGGCCAGAGGTAGAAGCCCTTACTGTTTACTAAAGTGGACACCATTTCGATTTCTCTGCCACTTAAAAAAAGAGTCTGGTTTGTCATAGGGGGTTAATGGAATCAATGTATATGTTTTGCAGTTGAAGTGGTGTCTCTGATAAGTGTTAAACACTCTGATTGCTATTTGTACATGGGCATGATGTGTTTACTGTGCATGTTTGCTCAATTATGTTTTAAAATTTTAAACAATATTTTAAAACATTTTTTTCTTTATTATTTTCAATAATTGAAAAACTTGTTTTCCTATGTTGCAACATATCCATCCTACATTAAGAAGAAAACTGAGGAACATTATTTTTCCAATAGATCGAAATCTAATTTAAGAAGATTACATTACTGTAACTTAGAATAAGGAAAATGAATATAAAATAAAAACAAACATTTAAAGAGTGCTATTGCTAAACAGCATTTGTAGGTGCTGTGGTCTTGATTTCTGTTGCATTTCCTGCAGATCTCGTTTGCGGTTTGTGATATTCAATATGTGTATTAAATGCTTATACATATAAAAATTTAAGTCCAGTCCACTACAGAGGGACTGTACAATAAATATAAGTTTAATGAATCCAGACCATATATTTATATATATATATATATATATATATATTATTATTATTATTATTAATATTATTTTTAATATAATTTATTTGTAAAGCCCCAACAGATCCTGCAGCGCTATACATCTAAAATGGCTTATGTGGCTATTTCAGTGCGTATTCCAAATCATCTTGGAATACTCGCTAGCTTGTTGAAGAGGCCAGTTTGGGACTTTATCAAAACCCTTCGCCTGTTGAATTGGTTGCCTCCATTTTGTTGTCAATATTTATTCAATATCTTGTGGTCAGGTGGACTGTAATCACCAAATGTAATTCTGTTCATGCATTATATAGGGGACTTTTACTACATTCTATCGGATCTGAACAGACATTTTCTCGTTATGGAAATGGTGTTATCGTTTGCATTGTGATTGCTCTGAACTTGAAAAACACAGAAGCCAATAAGCAGCCAATAAACAGGATGTAAAAGATTGTTAGTAAATGTAGTATTGCTTGTTGCATTTGGAATGTTGAAATTTGTTTCTAGTGATAAGAAAATTTCTGAGAAAATATGTTTGCTCAAGATAAATCAGAGAACTTAAAAATGTGCTGCTATTTTAAAGAAAAGTGATATGATATTCTGCATAATGATTTCTTATTTAGAGTAAAACAGTGGAACACTGCCTAATTAATTCCATAAGCTAAAAAAAAAAGATTACAATGGAATTGTGTCTAGACCCTCTACGTCATTATGTAATTGTGACTCACACAATTTCCAGTATCTACTTATCACTCTGACACTCTGCAAAACAGACATAGATATAAAGTTTACTGTATGAACTTTTCTTATACATTTTTTTCTGCTGCAACAGACTTCAAGAGCAATCATTGTTATGCATATCTAATGTGCCAAAGTATTCTTTTGGTTTAGATTCTATAATGTCTTACGGCTAGATTTAGAGTTCTGCGGCCAAAGGGGTGCGTTAGCTACGCGTGCTTTTTTTCCCCCGCACCTTTTAAATACCGCTGGTATTTAGAGTTCACAGAATGGCTGCGTTAGGCTCCAAAAAAGGGAGCGTAGAGCATATTTACCGCTACTGCAACTCTCGATACCAGCGGTGCTTACGGACGCGGCCAGCTTAAAAAACGTGCTCGTGCACGATTCCCCCATAGAAAACAGTGGGGCTGTTTGAGCTGAAAAAAAACCTAACACCTGCAAAAAAGCAGCGTTAAGCTCCTAACGCAGCCCCATTGTTTCCTATGGGGAAACACTTCCTAAGTCTGCACCTAACACCCTAACATGTACCCCGAGTCTAAACACCCCTAATCTTACACTTATTAACCCCTAATCTGCCACCCCCGCTATCGCTGGCCCCTGCATATTATTATTAACCCCTAATCTCCGTACACCGCCGCAACCTACGTTATCCCTATGTACCCCTAATCTGCTGCCCCTAACACCGCCAATCCCTATATTATATTTATTAACCCCTAATCTGCCGCCCCCAATGTCGCCTCCACCTACCTACAATAATTAACCCCTAATCTGACGACCGGATCTCACCGCTACTCTAATAAATTTATTAACCCCTAAAGCTAAGTCTAACCCTAACACTAACACCCCCCCTAAGTTAAATATAATTTAAATCTAACGAAATAAATTAACTCTTATTAAATAAATTATTCCTATTTAAAGCTAAATACTTACCTGTAAAATAAACCCTAATATAGCTACAATATGAATTATAATTATATTGTAGCTATTTTAGGATTAATATTTATTTTACAGGCAACTTTGTAATTATTTTAACCAGGTACAATAGCTATTAAATAGTTAATAATTATTTAATAGTTACCTAGTTAAAATAATTACAAAATTACCAAAAGTTACAATTAAACCTAACACTACACTATCAATAAATAAATTAAATAAAATACCTACAATTATCTACAATTAAACCTAACACTACACTATCAATAAATTAATTAAATACAATACCTACAAATAAATACAATGAAATAAACTAACTAAAGTACAAACATTAGAAAAATATTACAACAATGTTAAACTAATTACACCTACTCTAAGCCCCCTAATAAAATAAGAAAGACCCCCAAAATAAAAAAATGCCCTACCCTCTTCTAAAATTAAAATAGAAAAGCTCTTTTATCTTACCAGCCCTGAAAAGGGCCCTTTCTGGGGCATGCCCCAAAGAATTCAGCTCTTTTGCCTGTAAAAAAAAACCATACAATACCCCCCCCAACATTACAACCCACCACCCACATACCCCTAATCTAACCCAAACCCCCCTTAAATAAACCTAACACTAAGCCCCTGAAGATCTTCCTACCTTATCTTCACCACGCCGGGTTCACCGATCGATCCAGAAGAGCCTCCGATGTCTTGATCCAAGCCCAAGCGGGGGCTGATGATGTCCATGATTCGGCTGAAGTCTTCATCCAAGCGGGAGCTGAAGAGGTCCATGATCCGGCTGAAGTCTTCTATCAAGCGGCATCTTCAATCTTCTTTCTTCTGGATCCATGTTCATCCCGCCGATGCGGAACATCCATCTTCACCGACGACTTCCCGATGAATGACGGTTCCTTTAAGGGACGTCATCCAAGATGGCGTCCCTCGAATTCCGATTGGCTGATAGGATTCTATCAGCCAATCGGAATTAAGGTAGGAAAATTCTGATTGGCTGATGGAATCAGCCAATCAGAATCAAGTTCAATCCGATTGGCTGATCCGATCAGCCAATCAGATTGAGCTCGCATTCTATTGGCTGTTCCGATCAGCCAATAGAATGCAAGCTCAATCTGATTGGCTGATCGGATGAGCCAATCGGATTGAACTTGATTCTGATTGGCTGATTCCATCAGCCAATCAGAATTTTCCTACCTTAATTCCGATTGGCTGATAGAATCCTATCAGCCAATAGGAATTCGAGGGACGCCATCTTGGATGACGTCCCTCAAAGGAACCGTCATTCATCGGGAAGTCGTCGGCGGGATGAACATGGATCCGGAAGAAAGAAGATTGAAGATGCCGCTTGATAGAAGACTTCAGCCAGATCATGGACCTCTTCAGCTCCCGCTTGGATGTTGACTTCAGCCGAATCATGGACATCTTCAGTCCCCGCTTGGGCTTGGATCAAGACATCGGAGGCTCTTCTGGATCGATCGGTGAACCCGGCGTGGTGAAGATAAGGTAGGAAGATCTTCAGGGGCTTAGTGTTAGGTTTATTTAAGGGGGGTTTGGGTTAGATTAGGGGTATGTGGGTGGTGGTTTGTAATGTTGGGGGGGGTATAGTATGTTTTTTTTTACAGGCAAAAGAGCTGAATTCTTTGGGGCATGCCCCGCAAAGGGCCCTTTTCAGGGCTGGTAAGGTAAAAGAGCTTTGAACGTTTGTAATTTAGAATAGGGTAGGGCATTTTTTTATTTTGGGGGTCTTTGTTATTTTATTAGGGGGCTTAGAGTAGGTGTAATTAGTTTAAAATTGTTGTAATATTTTTCTGTTTGTAAATATTTTTTTATTTTTTTGTAACTTAGTTCTTTTTTATTTTTGTACTTTAGTTAGTTTATTTAATTGTATTTATTTGTAGGTATTGTATTTAATTAATTTATTGATAGTGTAGTGTTAGGTTTAATTGTAGATAATTGTAGGTATTTTATTTAATTTATTGATAGTGTAGTGTTAGGTTTAATTGTAACTTAGGTTAGGATTTATTTTACAGATAATTTTGTAATTATTTTAACTAGGTAACTATTAAATAGTTATTAACTATTTAATAGCTATTGTACCTGGTTAAAATAAATACAAAGTTGCCTGTAAAATAAATATTAATCCTAAAATAGCTACAATATAATTATTATTTATATTGTAGCTATATTAGGGTTTATTTTACAGGTAAGTATTCAGCTTTAAATAGGAATAATTTATTTAATAAGAGTTAATTTATTTTGTTAGATAAAAATTATATTTAACTTAGGGGGGTGTTAGGGTTAGAATTAGCTTTAGGGGTTAAAAAATTTATTAGAGTAGCGGTGAGCTCCGGTCAGCAGATTAGGGGTTAATGCTTGAAGTTAGGTGTCGGCGATGTTAGAGAGGGCAGATTAGGGGTTAATACTATTTATTATAGGGTTATTGAGGCGGGAGTGAGGCGGATTAGGGGTTAATACATTTATTATAGTTAGCGGTGCGGTCCGGTCGGCAGATTAGGGGTTAATAAGTGTAGGTAGGTGGCGGCGACGTTGGGGGCGGCAGATTAGGGGTTAATAAATATTATGTAGGTGTCGGCGATATCAGGGGCAGCAGATTAGGGGTACATAGGGATAACGTAGGTGGCGGCGGTGTACGGAGAGGCAGATTCGGGGTTAAAAATTTTTAATAGAGTGGCGGCGATGTGGGGGGGCCTCGGTTTAGGGGTACATAGGTAGTTTATGGGTGTTAGTGTACTTTAGAGCACAGTAGTTAAGAGCTTTATAAACTGGCGTTAGCCCAGAAAGCTCTTAACTACTGACTTTTTTCTGCGGCTGGAGTTTTGTCGTTAGATTTCTAACGCTCACTTCAGCCAAGACTCTAAATACTGGCGTTAGAAAGATCCCATTGAAAAGATAGGATACGCAAATGGCGTAGGGGGATCTGCGGTATGGAAAAGTCGCGGCTGCAAAGTGAGCGTTAGACCCTTTCCTGACTGACTCCAAATACCAGCGGACGGTAAAAACCAGCGTTAGGAGCCTCTAACGCTGGTTTTGACGGCTAACGCAAAACTCTAAGTCTAGGCCTTAGTTTCTTGTAATTGGGAGAAATTGGTGTTAAGAAAATTTGAATGGTGGAGAGGGGGTTAACAACATTAAAGTAAAAACAATCCCCATCATGTAATTTAAAAAAACAAAAACATTATAACATAAACTCTTTTAACCAAGGGATACACTCTCTTAAAGGGACAGTCTACTTGAAAATAGTTATTGTTTTAATAAGATAAATAATCCCTAACTTGTATCTAAGACTCTGCAGACTGCTCCTTATCTCAGTACTTTTGCCAGACTTTCATTTTAGCCAATCAGTGCTGACCCTTAAATAACTCCACGGATGTGAGCACAATTGTATCTAAATGACACACATGAACTATCAGTGTCTAACTGTGGAAAATTGTAAAAATGCACTGAAGTAAGAGGCGGTTCAGCAGTTTAGAAATCAGTTTATGAGCCTACCTAGGTTTAGCTTTCAACAAAGAATACCAAGATAACAAAGCAGATTTGATGATAAAAGGAAATTGGAAAGTTGTTTAAAATCACATGCCCTATCTGAATCATGAAAGTTTTATTTTGACTAGCCTGTCCCTTTAAGGCAGCAGTTCTCAACCTGTGGGTCGCAACCCAATCTGGGGTTGAATGACGATTTGCCAGGGGTCACCTAAAACCATCACAAATTAGTTTTTTTGTCATTTAGTAGGTTCTTACTATAATTGTCATATGTTGGCAGACAATTTAATCATTCCTCAAATGTTTCAATTCTCGTAACTTTCCTATTTTTAACTGTTTACATTAACAATACATTACGCAGTAATAATGTAATGTATTGTAAACAGTTAAAAATAGGAAAGTTATGGGGGGGGCGTGTCCTAGCAGCCGCCATGTCCAGGCACATAACTCAAAAGCCCCAGGCCTTATAATAGTAATATACTGATTATCTCTTTTCCACTATAAAATCCAGATTCCTTTTTACTGGATAACTGACTTTATGAAGTACAGTGGAACAGACCGATATCTACCATATGGAGATTATATCTACAGATCGACTATTCAAGACATTTGGGCAGGCAAGGCGGAGGCCTTTCTTACATCAGCTTATCCCCCCCCGGCTGCCGGGTAAAGCAGATACCTTACTAAGCCACTACCAGGGGTGTAACTATGTGTCATTATGGATGGTATTATGCATGATGAAATTCAAGCCCTCTTGGTTGTCCTGGCTTGGAAAATGGACAATAACTTTGCTCATCTTATATCCCTCACGAAAGCCCAGCCTCAAGAGCAAATGTACCCGGAGAAGCAAATGACGACCATGTTTGAGAAAGACACGCAGCAATGCTGCTCGCAGTCTCTTCTCAGTTTAGCGGAGATCCCTAGGCACACATCAGATCCATGGGAGCCATTATATATAAAGCAGCAGGAAGCTCCCATGTGATGTCAAAGAATTGGAGATTTGGATGACACACATATCCCTTTTTGCTACTGGGACCAGGAGAACCCCTGAGAGGATGCAAACACTAGCGTGGGTGGATGCGGCTGACCACCCGACACAATGTTTAGAGCTTCCCAAAGTTCTGTTGACGACCGGTAGCTTAAAGTTTTTTGTAAGGTTTTTCTCTGACAGGGACTGATGCGACCTCGTCCTCAAGCACTTACCTAATATCCTGACTCCAGGCGGCTAAGATACACCTAGGGGGTTACTCCCGAGGACATCCTTGTACCTTCTGCTCCGCAGTTAACTTTTACATGGCGGTAAGCAAGTGAAGTAGCCAGCTGCAGCAATAAAGACTCTCACATCGATTCAATTGTGAAACAGGTACTGAGGAAATTGTCTTTTGTTTTGGCTTTTAAGTCTTGCGGTTGACAGCTTGGTCTGTCCTGCCAGGGTACATTGTGCGTTTTTTCTCTCAAGAGACCGAATCTGAATCACTCACGAGTTTTAATCACAGTATGGAGTAACAAGTATGAACTTTGTAACAAAGCTGTCACATCGTATTGGTGTAAGGAAATCGAGTTCAGAACCAGAGCGTGTTTATACACTTAAAGGGACACTGTACCCAAAAATTTTCTTTCATGATTCAGATAGAGCATGCAATTTTAAGCAACTTTCTAATTTACTCCTATTATCAAATCTTCTTTATTCTCTTGGTATCTTTATTTGAAATGCAAGAAAGTAAGTTTAGATGCCGGCCCATTTTTGGTGAACAACCTAGGTTGTCCTTGCTGATTGGTGGATAAATTCATCCACCAATCAAAAACTGCTGTCCAGAGTGCTGAACCAAGAAAAAAGCTTAAATGTCTTCTTTTTCATATAAAGATAGCAAGAGAACAAAGACAAATTGATAATAGGAGTAAATTAGTAAGTTGCTTAAAATTGCATTCTCTATCTGAATCACAAAAGAACATTTTTGGGTACAGAGTCCCTTTAAGAACCTGGAAATTGAACATCCACTTTGTTTGTAACAGCTGCAACTTTGGGGCCCGGTAATAGACTTACGGACTGTGAGATATACATATATATTTTTTCGTCCCTCAGTTTCAAGTGTTTTGTAAACTCAATAGTTGATACATTGTATATGGTGAACGTGAGAATGATACAGGATAGTATATGATGTAGTGAGCTGGCCAGCCTGTTCGAATATCTGTGTATTTCACTGGGTGTACAACCGCATTTGAGGAATAGGGGGGAGGGTAGATGTTCTGATTTTGGTTGTTTGGAGTTATATAGTAATAAAACCTCTGATTAACTAAGTGCAGCCTGTGTCCCTCTTTGATTGACTAATATTACTGTTCAATCCTTCCTTTTAAATTGGTATTGTAAATTATTTGGGACAGCTAGCACAGTTTAGAGTGTGTTGGAATTTGAGAAATAATTTGTACACCACCACATATCTTTATTTAATATAGTAACTTTTATTTTCCCAGCAGTAATTTAAGCAAAACTCGAAAGGGTATTGGGTAACTGTACTTTGTTATATTCAGTTGCGTTGTACTTAACAGCCATATGTGCATGATAACTTTTTGGTTGGAAATATAAATATGAGTCTGGACTGCTAGCTTGACATACCCTGCTTTAATGAAGGTCTTTCCAAAGACAACCACAATATCCTGGACATTATTTTTTATATTTATTTTTTACTTATACCTTAAATATGCGGACTGTTTCATTCTACCTTTCAGCTCCTCACTTATTATTGATGACTGCCTATGCAGATGTTTAGTTAAAGGTCTTGTCTCCCAGCATCAATCGCATAGCTCACTTTGGGTACACTGTATAAACAATTTATTAGGGGGTACATGTAAATGTTATATAAACAATGTGCACTCTTATTGTTTCTCATGCAGCAGGCTTCCCTGTTTAGGAATCTCATACAGAGGATATAATAGCCCATGCAAGTATGGTAATTAACCCCCAGCTACACAAGGGAGTACACCCTCTCTCTAAAAACATTCTCATTAATTTGGGGAAAAGCCATATTTCAGCTTAAGGGAGTTCTGGAGTATTGTATTTAATTATAGTGTCCTTAGTTTTCTGAGCAAGGCTCTCAAACTGAAATCTAAAAGAGATGTTGACTGCCATGGGGTGGGAGTGACTAAGAAGGGGTTATATGCTTCAACTATCCAAAACGCTGCAAATTAGCACCTCCTCCACAGCTCAAATCCTTTATTTTCTATATATATTGCAATGGTTGCTTAGCTATGCTCAGTGTCGCTGACACATCCTCTTTACTTTCTCTGCTATAAGCAACCACAGCTTAAGCATCATCATACGATTAAGTTACCAACTATTTCATGTGGCCCCTATGTAACTATCAGTAAATATAATTTTAGCGGCACATTCGGTCCAAGTGTGGCTGGTTTAATAGTTACCACATAACTACATGATATAAAGAAAATAGAGATATCATGTCCATATACTCTCTTATTGATGCATTATATATTCAGTTCCTAATTAGATCAGGTTGTAATTGTGTCTGGCATATTGCACAGCAGTATAGAGTCATACCCTCATTTAACTGAAGAGGTTATAATTGTGTCTGGCATATTGCACAGCAGTATAGAGTCACACCCTCATTTAACTGAAGAGGTTGTAATTATGTCTGGCATATTGCACAGCAGTATAGAGTCACACCCTCATTTAACTGAAGAGGTTGTAATTATGTCTGGCATATTGCACAGCAGTATAGAGTCACACCCTCATTTAACTGAAGAGGTTGTAATTCTGTCTGATATATTGAGCGACCTTATAGAATTACACCTTCACTTTAACGAAACTAAGCACAAGGTTAGGGTAGCAGTGTGATCTCATAATGCTGCGTCTATACATACTATTCCTGTTACTGTGCCTTGTATTATTTACTGCATATGTTTGTAAGTTCATCGTATGCATTATGTACATCAAAGTTTTATTTTTCTGGTCTATTTCGATTGTTATTGGACGTCAATTAATATTTGTTACTGATAAATATCTCAATAAAAAATGTATAAAAAAAATAAAAATAGGAAAGTTATGATTACGGCGCGGTTTGATGATTACAGTATATCGAACCACACACCTTACATAACATATGCCCTTGCAGGGACTTACAAAGTACTTTTTTAAACCATAAAGATCAAGATCCTAAATATTAAAGCATAAACGTTATGCTTTATGGCTGCCATAGAGATACATTTTATTAGTGAGCCAATGATAATGGATCATGGAGAGAAAACAGCTAAGAAGAGAAAATATAGTGAATATTTTTTTTAAAGTATGGTTTTACTTCAATAGTTGCAGCAGGAATTGAGAAACCGCAATTTGTCATTTGTAATGAAATTCTATCGGCCGAATCTATGAAGCCCAACAAACTGAAACATAATTTTGATAGCAAGCATCCAAGCTTTGCTGGCAATGATACCCAGTATTTTAAAAACAAGGCTGATGGTGTCAAGAAAAGTAGACTTGATACTGGTGGCAAGTACAACCAGCAAAACCTAGCAGCTGTTGAAGCTTCATATTTGGTGGCTCTCAGAATCGCCAAAACTAAGAAATCTCATACCATTGCAGAGGAATTGTTGTTGCCAGCAGTCAAAGACATTGTTCGAGTTATGATTGGAGCCAAATTTGTTAAAAAATTAAGTGCAATTTCCTCATCTAACGACACTGTCAACAGAAAAATAGATGACATGTCTGCTGATATTATTCATCAGGTAATCCAGGAAATTAAATCTGTTCCACTTGGAGTATTTAGCATCCAGCTGGATGAATCTACAGATGTTGCAAACTGTTCTAAATTACAGGTTTATGTGAGTTATATTAATGATGGCTACCTTAAAGATGAGTTTCTTTTTTGCAAACCTCTTGAAATGACAACTACTGTGCGTGATGTATTTGACACACTTGGTTCATTTCTGGAAAAGCATGAGATCTCTTGGAAAAAAGGTTTGTGGTGTTTGCAGAGATGGTGAGCTCCAGCTATGCAAGAATGTTGGTCTGAATTTCAATGTTTGGTATTGAATTAGTCACCAAAAGCCATCGGAACTCACTGTATGATTCATCAACAAATGTTAGCAACGAAGACGCTGCCACAAGAGTTACAAGAAGTAATAAAAAGTGTTGTAAGTGCTGTCAATTGTGTAAAAGCAAGTGCTTTAAACAATCGACTATTTTCTAAAATTTGTAATGAATTGGATGCATCCAATAACGTTCTGTTTTTTCACACTGATGTGAGATGGTTATCAAGAGGAAAAGTTATAAAACGTGTTTTTGATCTACGTGATGAATTACAAAACGTTTTTTAATTTAGAAAGCAAAATCGCAGTTCGAAGCACTTTTCAGCAATGAAAATGAACTGCAGAAAATAACTTGCTTGGTTGACATCTTTGCAATCTTGAACAAGTTAAATGTATCACTTCAAGGACCAAATGCAACATGCTTCAATTTGTCTGAAAAGATCAGATCATTCCAAATGAAACTTCAACTTTGGCAAAAAAAATTGAATGAAAATAGGATTTACATGTTGCCCAACTTATCTGATTTATTTGAAGAAAATGCCATTGAACTTGACAAAAGGATCACAATGAAAATGTCTATCAAGGAACACTTGCAAATGCTTGTGGACGAAATTTCATCATACTTTCCAAATTTACCTGACACCCCGTTTGCACTTTCTAGAAGTCCATTCACAGTCAAAGTTGAAAATGTTCCTGACAATGCACAAGATGAGTTCATTGGTCTCATTACCAGCGATGAAGCAAATAATTATTTCTCTTCAATGACAGTTAATGAGTTCTGGATCAAGTGTTTGCAGTCATATCCTGTTCTGTCTGAGAATGTGTTGCGTCTTCTTCTTCCGATTCCAACAACATATCTTTGTGAAACAGGCTTTTCAAGCTTGTTGATTATCAAGTCTAAATACAGAAGTAGACTTAATGCAGGTGATGATCTTCCTTGTCTCTTGCAAAGACTGCCCCGAGAATTTCTGATCTGGTGAAAAAGAAGCAATGCCAGCCTTCGCAATGACGCTTAAGTATGGGGTTTTTTTAATTAGTGGTGTCTAATTTAGACTGTTATGTTACCGTTGTTA
Organism: Bombina bombina; assembly: GCF_027579735.1. Taxonomy (NCBI): domain Eukaryota; kingdom Metazoa; phylum Chordata; class Amphibia; order Anura; family Bombinatoridae; genus Bombina; species Bombina bombina. The sequence continues at coordinate 368,727,657 of NC_069500.1, forward strand.
CACTTTGTTTTAATATTTTCACATGATTATACAATGTGAATACAGTTCAGTACACAATGAATAAAAAATAAATAAAGTTTATAAACGGAATTCATATATTGTATTTGATTCGATATTGTTAGGGGTCGCCACAACTTTGGAAATTTTATCAAAGGGCACTAGAAAGATTGAGAACCGCTGCTTTAAGGGAAACTTTCAATGTTTTCTTTTCCTTTCAAATAGGGTTTAGAGTGGAACATTTTCTTAGCCTATTTACTTAAGTTTAACCCCTTGAGTGCTAACGATGGCTCTGAGCCGTCACAGAGTTTCCCCCTCTGGTGATAACAACGGCTCAGAAACAAGGAGCTAGATAATTCGGCCCCCAGGAGGTGGATTGCACACAAGTTGCACCTGTTTGGATTGCTGTATTGTACCTGTCCTTTCATAAATTATTAATATCTTACTGTTTGACAGTTTAAGAGTTAACAAACTTTAACTGGCAATTAAACTAAGGGCAAAATGTATCAAAGTGATAAGATAAATTCTCACGTGTGTTGACATAAAAAAGCTCACAAATGATAAAATCACCAATAAAGTCACAACTTTTCATATGTGCGAACAAATTGACTCATGATCATTCGCAAGTCTTTAATTAATGTGAAAAAAGTTGTCTGGAAATGCCTAATTCTTGTATTAATCTCAATAAATGTCTCTAAAATTTTGACAAATACTGGCGACATTTTTTACTTCACACGTGAACTATTGCGGAAATAATTGCGACTTTTTAGGAGCATTTTTTCGGTGCTTAATAAATTTTATCTGTAATATTTATTTTGTATGAATATGCCATTAAAGCCATTATCGTTAGTTCTGAATCTGACTGAATTGTGACAATGTTAAGTGCTCTTGTCATGAGAATGTTATGTAATAAACATCTCTCAGTTTCTTCGTTTCTACTGTGTATGCTTATGTTAGACATGATATTTATTGGAAAAAGAAAGATTTAGCTGCTTCATTGATCAAAGAAAAACACTCTTGTTAGGGATAAAACAGTTCTATGAAATAAAATCACAGTACACGCAGGATAGACTACCACTCAGCACCTTTGTTCAAACACTTTTAACACTTATCTGTCACATAGATCACATCTAAATGTTATAAAAACATCATTTTGAAGTGCAGAATAATATAAATATATATTTAATTATGGGCTAGATTATGAGTGGAGCGCTATTAAGTGCTTTCGCTAGAGTGCTAATTGCGCTTAAAGTAAACTTTTTGTGTGTGGCAGGTTGCTCTGGTATTATGAGTTGAAAGTAAAAAGTTATCGCTTTTGTGCTAACCCAACGTGCGCTAAAAGCCGAACTTACAATATCGATCGTGCGATAACCTATTCCCCCTTAGAAGTCAATGGAGAAAAAAAAGTGCAAAAAACCTAACATCCAACTCGCGCGCAAACCCAATTGCATTTTCTCATGTGCGTTAAACCGACATGGAAATATGAATATTTCACATTCCAATGTTCTGCACATAGCAGAATATGTTCTATTTATTCATAAATACATATAGAAATATTTTTCATTAGATGGTGTTATTATGAGTGTAACTGTACTTTGTAATGTATTTTTTATGTGTTTTGTGAGACTTTTTTGTTAACCACAGCTCAGTGGACACGCTAACCCGACGAGCATTAACTTGAATTGCTCTCAAGCAATCACGTTTACTTTTAACATTTTAATACCAGTGTAATTTAACCTGCACACAATCGAACATGAAAACCCGATACAGCTTGCGCGCAAACATTTGCACTCCACTCGTAATCTAGCTCTATATGTATTATAAAATTAAAATGTGCATGGGTGCATTTCAATTTGAAATAGAAGCATTTTTTATTAATTTACTTCCATTTGCAAAAATGTTTCTAGTAAAAGATATTACTGTTTTTTCAGTGGCATACGCAGATATCCTTGACGGTCGAGCACCAGTATTAAAACACCTGCTCGAAGAGCTGGCATTGGAGTGTATCGTTTCTGTGACTATGTCATTTGTGCCTTACAAGCAACTGACTCTCTGAGAAGGCGTGGTATTTGTATACTGGTGCTCGACTCTCACAGCATACAGTACATGCATATGCCTCTGAAAAACATTAATACATTTTACTTCAAGCATTTTTAAAATATGATCATGCATATTTCAGTTTTGGCCTTTCCATCCCGTTAAGGCTTTTAAATGCTATGCACAGCCAATAAGACAGATGCAATTTTTTACACGTGTAAAAGCTGAGGGATTAGCACAATTACATCAGAAATGAGAGAACCACAAGCATTGCAAATATTTTTTTTTGGTTTTACCATAATAACAAAATTGAAACATACATTAAAATTGATAAACCAAAAAAGGTTTAATAAACAGAGTTGTGTATACAGCAAACCTCTCCAGTTGCAATTTAGCATAAGATGCATAACAACATTTAGACTGTGAGAAGAAAGAACCTTAAAAGTACAGTAAAGTCAAAATAAACATTTCATTATTCAGACAGAGCATCCAATATTAAAGTTTCTAATCTACTTTTGTTATCAAATGTGTTTTGTTCTCTTTGTATCCTTTGTTGGAAAATAAACCTAGGTAGGATCAGGAGCAGCAGTGTAATGCGAGCTAGCTGGTGATTGGTAACTGCACAAATATGCCTCATGTCATTGGCTTTCCAGAGCTCTTCAGTTAGCTCCAAGAAAAGAAGGTAGAATACTTAGCCAAAGTGTCTGCTTCCCACTCTGTGTTTCTGTCCAAGTTCAGTCATCTTTAGGAGGGAGGAACAAGAGTTAGAATCTGGTTATTGAATTGTCCCGTTTTATGCCAAATTCATATGTTTGTGGCCTAATCAATCAAAGCCTACATGGGATTTCCTTAGACTAGACCAAAAGCCTTGTCTAGACAATGAAGGATCATTCTAGTGGTAATTATTTCTTACATGAAATAGACCAAATGTGTTTACACAGTTCACTTAAAAAAGCCAATACCATGGATAAATTTGCTGCCAACACATGGGACAAGAAGCCAGACAATCGGTGGATGTCAAAAAAGCATTCGACTTAATAAACTGGGATCACCTATCTACAGTGCTCACACAGGTTGGATATGGGAGGAATTTTTTAAATTTAATTCAGCTATTTTATTCCAATCCGACCTCCAATTTGAGAATCAATAACAATTTAACCGATAGTGTCACAATAAAAAACAGCACTAGGCAAGAATGCCATCTATCACCCCTACTTTTTAATATTTCACTGGAGCTTTTCACAATTCTCCTGCGTCAGGAGCTAACGGGCATTATGATTGGACAAAATATGATGATATTGACATTGTTCGCAGAAGACCTACTTATTACTTTAAGTAATACAAAAACTTTATAAAGCATTTTTTGAGACTGGCAGATCTGTTTAGTTCATGAATTGCACTGGTAAAAACTATCCTCTTCCCACAATTATTATACCATATTCAGAACCTGCCACACATTGTCTTCTTTAATAAGATTACGGCCAAATTGATATGGCAGCAAATAAAAGTATGCATATCTCCAAGGAAATTAAGTCTACATAATAGCACGGGGGGTCTAGCCCTTCCTGTCAGGGTGCCAGGAATCAGACTGAGATGAGAAGTGCAAAAATAATCACACCTTTATTAATAGCAAAAAATAATAAAAAGTCCACAAGTCAAATAACAAGCCAGGAATCAAAACCAGAGCTGGTAGTCAGACGAGCCGAGTCAGGAGCCAAAGTGAATAGACCATCTGATTTGCACACGCTGATCTGATCTGCATACGCTGATTGCAGGGAAAGCTCCCACTAGTGCGGCTACCAGGACTAGCCTGCTCACGGTTTTGGTGGACCATTGACAAGACAAAACCCCACAGCGTACTGACTGCTGTAAAAGGTCAGCCTGCTCGTATGCACTTATTTTTAGTGCCAACTTCCTTGTGAGTACCTGTTCAACACCTGCTGTTCCCCTTTGGCTCTTACACCTTGTATGTACGATATCACACCATGAGGCACTCTCTTTTTTCTGTCTCCACATCCAAGAAAATAGACTGGCAATTTTTGTCGCGACTAACAGAGGCATATAATAATTACCTTTTAAACCCCTCTCATGTCACGAGACAAACCTACTATGACCTTAAGAAAATCAGGGACACCTATCTGATCCAACAAGACAACAGATATAATATCCATACACAGGGCCGATTCTATAGACATGGAAACAAAGCAGGCAAGCAGATGGCTAGATTGGTAAAGGCACACAACCCTAGATCATATGTAGCATCAATTCAAACACAATCCAATACGGTGACACACACAAAGGAAATTATGGTGGTATTTGTTAAATATTACCAATCGCTATACTCTCAACAACACATAGATGTAGAAAATAAAAACAAATTCCGGGAAGAAATTATAACTCCTGCTATAACTGATGAACAGAGGGATGTCTTAAATGCACCAATAGGTACACGAGAATTATCTAGATTAAACAGCTTAAACTGGGCAAGGTGGCAGGCCCTGATGGGCTTCCTGTTGAATACTATAAACTTCTAAGTGAAGAGGTTAGCCCCATACTGGCATCCCTATACTCAGAATACCTAATGAGCAACGCCCAGCCCAATATGCGATTCACAGTTTTACCAAAACCTGACAGAAATCCTACACTCACATCCTCCTATAGACCAATTTCACTGATCAACAGTGATTATAAATCACTGACAAAAATAATGGTGGATAGACTGGCACTGGTCCTCCCCTTCCTGGTTCATCCTGACCAAACTGGATTCATCACGGGACATTCCTCCATGGTGAATATAAGGAAAACCCTGGCCATATCCTCTTACTATTGGTATAACACCCACTCAAGAAAGCAACCTGCTCTACAAGATGCTTGTCTTTTGGCGTTAGACACCGAGAAAGCTTTTGATAGGATTGAATGGGACCATCTCTATATCACCATGACACGCTTCAGTGTAACTGGCGCATTTTGTAACCTTATCCAGACTTTATATACTGCTCCCAGGGCCTCGATAATAATAAATGGCGGACTATCCAACCCTATAGATAGGCTAAGAATATGTATTCAAAATATTGACATTTATTCTCAACAATAAAACTAACAGACAAATATCGTTATAGATATTTCAAATACAATAAAACCATGGATCCATGTAGTTACTAACAATATAAAACATATAAACATATAATTAAAATTGGAATTAAAACGTATAATTAGTATTGCAATAATCCTGTTAGTCCATATGGCAAGGTAGTACTCCTAGTGGCATCAGATTGTTCCTTATTACAATGTATAGGGATAGATGACAATGACTGACAGTGAATCCTTAAGAAATAATAGTGAAACCTTCTCAAAATTAGTGAAAGAGATAATGATTGAAAAAATAAAATGATGAGTGAAAAAATATTTGATGAGTGAATGTTTATAAAAAATAGAAAAATTAATAAAAATGTTTATAAAACAAAAACCGAAATAATTGCTGTTAAGTGTTGTATTCCTTCTTGGTGATGAGTCTCCAAGTTATAATTGAATGTTTAGAAAAGTGTAATTGATTAAAAGATCCATTTTGTATATATCCAAAGTTTAAGGTGCTTTAAGTACAAATCCTGTGAAATAAAAAATATACAACATAGTGCAATACTGCTAAAATGATATCCAAATAATCAGAATGAAGCTGACCATAAAGTGTCAATGCGTTTAGGCCCTTCCTTAGGCCTTTATCAAGACTATACTATGGTATATTGTTGTAACTTACCATATAGTTTTAGGTATCCAATCAATAGCGCCGTTATTTTGGTGCCAAAAATGAATTACTTTTGAACCGGAAGTGGTACCTTCTTGCTACTTCCTTCCTGTTTAGTATCTGTTTACATTTAACATTTTTACCTTCTTTCTCTTTATAGTCATATGGCTTGTTCCCTACTACAGTTAAGACAGATATTGTATATCACCCTTTCGAGGATCTTTACCTCCGTGCAAGAGAAAAAGAAAAACCGGCAAACTGGAAGTGACGTCATAACCAGTTACATCACTTCCGGTATCGCTGATTGTGTTCCGTGTCACTTCCAGTGTGGTTTTGTTACAGGAACCTGTCAAATCTGACAACTCTTATTTGGGCAAGTGATAATCTCAGTACTGTTCCTGACAGCTTATCAATAAAAAATAGAAAATATTAAGGGAAAATCCATTATGTGATTGAAGTGTTCTAAGATCTGCTTACTGAAGATATTTTTAGACATCGACTTATTTCATTGCGCATCCACTTGTTATACTTATTAAAACATAACTGGTAACTATATACATAGGATCTAAGTTATCTGGGTCTAAAATTATATTCACATCATAACCTCTAATGTATAAGATCTGTGGAATCTATGGCCCACACATATCGATTTCGGATATTGTACAGTATAATTCTATTAACATGTCAAATCAATATGCTAAATATATTATTCTTAAAGGATCTTAACATTAGGTGTAGTAGCAATAAAAATGGTTCAGTAGAGGAAGCAGTGTACATTACACAAAAATCATTGATGATCAAATGTATATAATACTCAAAATATCATATGTCACATCTACAATCTGGTTAATGCGACAAAAGGACGGAATTCTACATTTATTGATTGGTAAAGGATAATCTTCATTATTCACTAAATAGTGTATTCTAGAGGACTTGTAGTCTACGCATAAAGATAATATTAAAATAGATTAAAATTAGGTTAAAACCAATTATAATTAGATTAAAACCAATGAAAATCAGATTTAGACAAATCTATAAATTAGTTAAAAAGAATATGTGATGGATTAGACAGTTTTGGGGGGGGTCATATCTTCTTTTTCTATTCTAAACTAAGACTTTGCTAAATCATTATTTAAGTTAAAATCAACTGTGTAATGCTGGGCAATATTCTGCCTCACTTTATTAAAAGCAGAGGGAGATATATCTCCACCTTTTGAGTTGAAGAAATGTTTGTCCATATATCTCAACTTTTCAGGCAAATAGGGATTTTAAAAATAAAATAGGGATAATAAAAACTAGAAAGTCCGTATACAGCCATAGGCCTAGATTTGGAGTTCGGCGGTAGCCGTCAAAACCAGCGTTAGAGGCTCCTAACGCTGGTTTTGGCCGCCCGCTGGTATTTGGAGTCAGTGATTAAAGGGTCTAACGCTCACTTTTCAGCCGCGACTTTTCCATACCGCAGATCCCCCTACGCCATTTGCGTAGCCTATCTTTTCAATGGGATCTTTCTAACGCTGGTATTTAGAGTCGTTTCTGAAGTGAGCGTTAGAGCTCTAACGACAAAATTCCAGCCGCCTGAAAATAGCAGGAGTTAAGAGCTTTCTGGCTAACGCCGGTTTATAAAGCTCTTAACTACTGTACCCTAAAGTACACTAACACCCATAAACTACCTATGTACCCCTAAACCGAGCTCCCCCCACACCGCCGCCACTCGATTAAAATTTTTAACCCCTAATCTGCCGACCGCTACCTACGTTATATTTATGTACCCCTAATCTGCTTCCCCCAAACCCGCCGACCCCTGTATTACATTTATTAACCCCTAACTTGCCCCCCACAACGTCGCCGCCAGCTACTTAAAATAATTAACCCCTAATCTTCCGACCGCAAATCGCCGCCACCTACGTTATCCCTATGTACCCCTAATCTGCTGCCCCTAACATCGCCGACCCCTATATTATATTTATTAACCCCTAATCTGCCCCCCTCAACGTCGCCGACACCTGCCTACACTTATTAACCCCTAATCTGCCGAGCGGACCTGAGCGCTACTATAATAAAGTTATTAACCCCTAACCCGCCTCACTAACCCTATCATAAATAGTATTAACCCCTAATCTGCCCTCCCTAACATCGCCGACACCTACCTTCAATTATTAACCCCTAATCTGCCGACCGGAGCTCACCGCTATTCTAATAAATGTATTAACCCCTAAAGCTAAGTCTAACCCTAACACTAACACCCCCCTAAGTTAAATATAATTTAAATCTAACGAAATAAATTAACTCTTATTAAATAAATGATTCCTATTTAAAGCTAAATACTTACCTGTAAAATAAATCCTAATATAGCTACAATATAAATTATAATTATATTATAGCTATTTTAGGATTAATATTTATTTTACAGGCAACTTTGTTATTATTTTAACCAGGTACAATAGCTATTAAATAGTTAAGAACTATTTAATAGTTACCTAGTTAAAATAATAACAAATTTACCTGTAAAATAAATCCTAACCTAAGATATAATTAAACCTAACACTACCCTATCAATAAAATAATTAAATAAACTACCTACAATTACCTACAATTAACCTAACACTACACTATCAATAAATTAATTAAACACAATTCCTACAAATAAATACAATTAAATAAACTAGCTAAAGTACAAAAAATAAAAAAGATCTAAGTTACAGAAAATAAAAAAATATTTACAAACATAATAAAAATATTACAACAATTTTAAACTAATTACACCTACTCTAAGCCCCCTAATAAAATAACAAAGCACCCCAAAATAAAAAATTCCCTACCCTATTCTAAATTAAAAAAGTTACAAGCTCTTTTACCTTACCAGCCCTGAACAGGGCCCTTTGCGGGGCATGCCCCAAGAATTTCAGCTCTTTTGCCTGTAAAAAAAACACATACAACACCCCCCCCCAACATTACAACCCACCACCCACATACCCCTAATCTAACCCAAACCCCCCTTAAATAAACCTAACACTAAGCCCCTGAAGATCTTCCTACCTTGTCTTCACCATACCAGGTTCACCGATCCGTCCTGAAGAGCTCCTCCGATGTCCTGATCCAAGCCCAAGCGGGGGCTGAAGAGGTCCATGATCCGGTCAAAGTCTTCATCCAAGCGGGGCAGAAGAGGATCTTCCATCCGATTGAAGTCATCATCCAGGCGGCATCTTCGATCTTCTTCCATCCGGAGCGAAGCGGCAGGATCCTGAAGACATCCAGCGCGGAACATCCATCCGGACCGACGACTGAACGACGAATGACTGTTCCTTTAAGGGACGTCATCCAAGATGGCGTCCCTCGAATTCCGATTGGCTGATAGGATTCTATCAGCCAATCGGAATTAAGGTAGGAATTTTCTGATTGGCTGATGGAATCAGCCAATCAGAATCAAGTTCAATCCGATTGGCTGATCCAATCAGCCAATCAGATTGAGCTCGCATTCTATTGGCTGTTCCGATCAGCCAATAGAATGCGAGCTCAATCTGATTGGCTGATTGGATCGGCCAATCGGATTGAACTAGATTCTGATTGGCTGATTCCATCAGCCAATCAGAATATTCCTACCTTAATTCCGATTGGCTGATAGAATCCTATCAGCCAATCGGAATTCGAGGGACGCCATCTTGGATGACGTCCCTTAAAGGAACAGTCATTCGTCGTTCAGTCGTCGGTCCGGATGGATGTTCCGCGCTGGATGTCTTCAGGATCCTGCCGCTTCGCTCCGGATGGAAGAAGATCGAAGATGCCGCCTGGATGATGACTTCAATCGGATGGAAGATCCTCTTCTGCCCCGCTTGGATGAAGACTTTGACCGGATCATGGACCTCTTCAGCCCCCGCTTGGGCTTGGATCAGGACATCGGAGGAGCTCTTCAGGACGGATCGGTGAACCTGGTATGGTGAAGACAAGGTAGGAAGATCTTCAGAGGCTTAGTGTTAGGTTTATTTAAGGGGGGTTTGGGTTAGATTAGGGGTATGTGGGTGGTGGGTTGTAATGTTGGGGGGGGGTATTGTATGTGTTTTTTTTACAGGCAAAAGAGCTGAAATTCTTGGGGCATGCCCCGCAAAGGGCCCTGTTCAGGGCTGGTAAGGTAAAAGAGCTTGTAACTTTTTTAATTTAGAATAGGGTAGGGAATTTTTTATTTTGGGGGGCTTTGTTATTTTATTAGGGGGCTTAGAGTAGGTGTAATTAGTTTAAAATTGTTGTAATATTTTTATTATGTTTGTAAATATTTTTTTATTTTCTGTAACTTAGATCTTTTTTATTTTTTGTACTTTAGCTAGTTTATTTAATTGTATTTATTTGTAGGAATTGTGTTTAATTAATTTATTGATAGTGTAGTGTTAGGTTAATTGTAGGTAATTGTAGGTAGTTTATTTAATTATTTTATTGATAGGGTAGTGTTAGGTTTAATTATAACTTAGGTTAGGACTTATTTTACAGGTAATTTTGTTATTATTTTAAATAGGTAACTATTAAATAGTTCTTAACTATTTAATAGCTATTGTACCTGGTTAAAATAATTACAAAGTTGCCTGTAAAATAAATATTAATCCTAAAATAGCTATAATATAATTATAATTTATATTGTAGCTATATTAGGATGTATTTTACAGGTAAGTATTTAGCTTTAAATAGGAATCATTTATTTAATAAGAGTTAATTTATTTCGTTAGATAAAAATTATATTTAACTTAGGGGGGTGTTAGTGTTAGGGTTAGACTTAGCTTTAGGGGTTAATACATTTATTAGAATAGCGGTGAGCTCCGGTCGGCAGATTAGGGGTTAATAATTGAAGTTAGGTGTCGGCGATGTTAGGGAGGGCAGATTAGGGGTTAATACTATTTATGATAGGGTTAGTGAGGCGGATTAGGGGTTAATAACTTTATTATAGTAGCGCTCAGGTCCGCTCGGCAGATTAGGGGTTAATAAGTGTAGGCAGGTGTCGGCGACGTTGAGGGGGGCAGATTAGGGGTTAATAAATATAATATAGGGGTCGGCGGTGTTAGGGGTAGCAGATTAGGGGTACATAGGGATAACGTAGGTTGCGGCGGTTTACGGAGCGGCAGATTAGGGGTTTAAAAAAATATGCAGGGGTCAGCGATAGCGGGGGCGGCAGATTAGGGGTTAATAAGTGTAAGGCTAGGGGTGTTTAGACTCGGGGTACATGTTAGAGTGTTAGGTGCAGACGTAGGAAGTGTTTCCCCATAGGAAACAATGGGGCTGCGTTAGGAGCTGAACGCTGCTTTTTTGCAGGTGTTAGGTTTTTTTTAAGCTCAAACAGCCCCATTGTTTCCTATGGGGGAATCGTGCACGAGCACGTTTTTGAGGCCGGCCGCGTCCGTAAGCAACTCTGGTATCGAGAGTTGCATTTGCGGTAAAAATGCTCTACGCTCCTTTTTTGGAGCCTAACGCAGCATTTGTTTGAACTCTCGATACCAGAGTTAAATTTATGGTGCGGCCAGAAAAAAGCCCGCGGAGCGTTAGCAGCCCATTTACCGCCGAACTCCAAATCTAGGCCATAGAGAGCTAGTATGATAATACATGCAAAAATAGCTGGATATTTTACTTCATGAATCAGCATGTTTAGGGTTATCTTAGATTGATTACATTTTTAATGCTACTACACCTAATGTTAAGATCCTTTAAGAATAACACATTTAGCATATTGATTTGACATGTTAATAGAATTATACTGTACAATATCCGAAATCGATATGTGTGGGCCATAGATACCACAGATCTTTTACATTAGAGGTTATGATGTGAATATCATTTTAGACCCAGATCCTATGTGTATAGTTACCAGTTATGTTTTAATAAGTATAACAAGTGGATGCGCAATGAAATAAATTGATGCGTAAAAATATCTTCAGTAAGCAGATCTTAGAACACTTCAATCACATAATGGATTTTCCCTTATTATTTTTTATTTTTTATTGATAAGCTGTCAGGAACAGTACTGAGATTATCACTTGCCCAAATAAGAGTTGTCAGATTTGACAGGTTCCTGTAACAAAACAAAACTGGAAGTGACACGGAACACAATCGGCGATACTGGAAGTGACGTAACTCGTTATGACGTCACTTCCGGTTTGCCGGTTTTTCTTTTTCTCTTGCACGGAGGTAAAGATCCTCGAAAGGGTGATATACAATATCTGTCTTAACTGTAGTAGGGAACAAGCCATATGACTATAAAGAGAAAGAAGGTAAAAATGTTAAATGTAAACAGATACTAAACAGGAAGGAAGTACCAAGAAGGTACCACTTCCGGTTCAAAAGTAACTCATTTTTGGCGCCAAAATAACGGCGCTATTGATTGGATACCTAAAACTATATAGTAAGCTACCATCATATACCACAGTATAATCTTGATAAAGGCCTAAGGAAGGGCCGAAACGTGTTGACACTTTATGATAAGCTTCATTCTGATTATTTGGATATCATTTTAGCAGTATTGCACTATGTTGTATCTTTTTTATTTCACAGGATTTGTACTTAAAGCACCTTAAACTTTGGATATATACAAACCGGATCTTTTAATCAATTACACTTTTCTAAACATTCAGTTATAACGTGGAGACTCATCACCAAGAAGGAATACAACACTTAACAGCAATTATTTCCTCTTTATATATATATATATATATATATTTTTTTTTTTTATTTATTTATTTTTTTTTTTCCACAAGTTTGCAAACACATTTTTCACCAAGCACATATATATATGAACTTTATGGTATTTTGCTGTTGTTTTTTTGTACTTCGGTTTTTGTTTTATAAACATTTTTTATTAATTTTCCATTTTTTCTATTTTTTATAAACATTCACTCATCATTTTATTTTTTCAATCACTATCTCTTTCACTAATTTTAAGAAGGGTTCACTATTATTTCTTAATGATTCACTGTGAGTCATTGTCATCTATCCCTATACATTGGAATAAGGAACAATCTGATGCCACTAGGAGTACTACCTTGCCATATGGACTAACATGATTATTGTAATACTAATTATACGTTTTAATTCCAATTTTAATTATATGTTTATATGTTTTATATTGTTAGTAACTACATGGATCCATGGTTTTATTGTATTTGAATTATCTATAACGATATTTGTCTGTTAGGTTTATTGTTGAGAATAAATGTCAATATTTTGAATACATATCCTTAGCCTATCCATAGGCGCTCCTTAGATTCCTTCATTCAAATCTACATACACAGGATAAGCTAGATAGCCTTACTCTAAGGAGCTACAAGGAATTTTAGTGGTTAAAGTGCTGTGAGATATTTTGTTTATATCCTTAGTTGTAGTCCTAGTAATTCGAACAGCAGCCAATCACTCCATTTCTATAATCACCAATAAGAGACTCATTTACACACAATTTAATATAGTAAGTTTTATATATAGACTTCCTTATATAGAAATCTCTTTTGACATATCTATAAGATGGACATAACCAAATCCATGAGACAGGACATCACAATAGAGATTACTCTATCACGAACATGAACACCAATGGCGTAGAAACTATGGACTATGCTTCTATATTTAGAAATTTAGAAAAATTGCTAATTCAAGAGGTGAAATTCCAATTAGAGGACCCAGAATTCATAACCAAGTGGTCAAATATTCTAATAGAAACTTCTAGAAAATTAATGCAAGCTATAATTGATTATAAGGAATCCATATTATTAAATGTGGATATTGAGATTAAAAACAATGAGGATAATCTTATAGGCCCAGATGGACTAATATTAGAAACTAAAGACCTCCTGGAATGAAAAGACAATTTGATTAGAAAGGTGACTAAGATTAGGGAAGATATTACTAACAAAAAATATAAGAAATTAAACAAGGAATTGGAACATATTAAAATGCCATAGAAACTTTTGATACAATGATTTGTAATGAGATCAGGAATATTAGTCATAACAAACTAAACAGACGTAAACATAATCTTTCTAAAGAACAATTACAGACTATCAAGACCCTCAAGAAGAATCATGATTTGGTTATCAAACCAGCTGACAAAGGAGGGGGCTTTTTAGTCTTGAATAAGGTTGATTATGACCAAGAATGCAATAGGATTTTATCTGACATCCAGACATGAAGTACTTAGACAAAATCCAGTTGATGGGTTTAAAAAAGAATTAGATAGGGTCTTGGGTGAAGTGAGAACCAATGGGATACTTAATGAAAAAGAATACAAGTACATACGTATCAAAAACCCAATAACCCCGGTGTTTTATTATCTCCCTAAGATCCACAAATCTTAAAAAAAAAACTCCTGGTAGATCAATCATTTCAGGGATTGGCTCATTGTCGAGCAATCTGTCTGAGTATGTCGATAAAAATCTCCAAAGATATGTGACACAGCTACCATCCTATCTGAGGGATTTGACCCAAGTACTGAATATATTGGGAGATATAGAGTGGGCCAATAACTATATACTAGCCACATGTGACGTGACATCCCTCTATACTAGTATACCTCATGAGGGAGGTTTGGAGGCTGTAGATTTTTTTTTTCAAGAATGATCCAAGTATGCCCGAACTACAGAAAGATTTTATTTTGGATGGTATACGTTATATTCTGACTCACAATTATTTTAACAATAATGGGGTATATTATAAACAGACATGTGGTACAGCAATGGGGACCAGGTTTGCACCTAGCTATGCAAATTTATACATGGGACGATGGGAACTCATATTCTGGGACTCATGCCCAGCTAGTGCGGACCTGGTCCTCTACTACAGATATATAGATGACATCCTCATAATATGGAAAGGTTCCATAGAGGATTTAGAACACACTATAAAAGTTATGAACGGCAATAGTCATAATTTAAAGTTCACATACGTACTTAGTACTAGAGAAATTACCTTCTTAGATTTGAAAATTGAGGTAAAAAAATGGACAATTGGAAACATCTACGTTCTTTAAAGAAGTAGATTGTAACACTTATATTCACCAAGACAGCTGCCATTACAAGAATTGGAAGTCAAATATACCGAAAGGGCAACTTCTAAGATTGAGAAAGAATTGCTTGAATTCCATAAAATGGGAAGAGCAGCCACAATATTAAAGAAAAGATTTCTGGAAAGAGGCTATGAATCCTTGAGAGAGATATAGAGGAGGTCAGGTGTAGGGATCGCAAAGACCTTTTAAAATATAGATGCAAAAATGTCAAGATTAACCCCGATAATGAACTACTCACTATCCCTTTCATAACTGAATACAGTGAAAATAGACACATTGTAGAAAGGATTGTTGAGAAGCATTGGCCAATTTTGAAGGACGATGAAATAATAGGAGAGAAGTTACCAGCACAACCAAAATTTATATATCATAAATCAGACAATTTAAAGAACATATTGTCACCAAGTATACCTAAGAAAACACAAACTAAGGTTAGGGATGTATATGGCAGAGACATTAAAGGCTTTTACCCTTGCGCGAGTTGTAAAGCATGTGAAAGAGGAACAAAAACGAAAAAGTTCACTTCACACAACACTAAAGTTGAGTACTTAATCAGGGATCTTATAAGATGTAGCAGTAAGGTGGTGATATATCTGATACAGTGTAGCTGTGGTCTACAATATATAGGACAGACCTCCAGACCCCTAAAGGATAGGATCAGAGAGCATTTACTGCAGATCAAACACAAAAATATAGAAACCCCACTATACAGACACTTTACCAATCATCACCAAGGAAATAAGAAAGATTTCAGCTACATAGGTATTCAGTTAGTGACACCAAATTGGAGAGGAGGGGACTATGAAAAGAAACTATTGATGGCAGAATCTAAATGGATTTTTAATTAGATTGCCTATATCCTAGGGGTCTTAACATTAGGTAAGACTTATCACATTTAATCAATCTAAGATAACCCTAAACACGCTGATTCATGAAGTAAAATATCCAGCTATTTTTGCATGTATTATCATACTAGCTCTATATGGCTGTATACAGACTTTCTAGTTTTTATTATCCCTTTTTATTTTAAAAAATATCCCTATTTGCCTGAAAAGTTGAGATATATGGACAAACATTTCTTCAACTCAAAATGTGGAGATATATCTCCCTCTGCTTTTAATAAAGTGAGGCAGAATATTGCCCAACATTACACAGTTGATTTTAACTTAAGTAATGATATAGCTAAGTCTTAGTTTAGAATAGAAAAAGAAGATATGGCCCCCCCAACTGTCTAATCCATCACATATTCTTTTTAACTAATTTATAGATTTGTCTAAATCTGATTTTCATTGGTTTTAATCTAATTATAATTGGTTTTAACCTAATTTTAATCTATTTTAATATTATCTTTATGCATAGACTACAAGTCCTCTAGAATACACTATTTAGTGAATAATGAGGATTATCCTTTACCAATCAATAAATGTAGAATTCCTTCCTTTTGTCCCATTAACCAGATTGTAGATGTGGCATATGATATTTTGAGTATTATATACATTTGATCATCAATGTTTTTTGTGTAATGTACACTGCTTCCTCTACTGAATGATTTTTAATGCTACTACACCTAACTACTCACTATCCCTTTCATAACTGAATACAGTGAAAATAGACACATTGTAGAAAGGATTGTTGAGAAGCATTGGCCAATTTTGAAGGACAATGAAATAATAGGAGAGAAGTTACCAGCACTACCAAAATTTATATATCATAAATCAGACAATTTAAAGAACATATTGTCACCAAGTATACCTAAGAAAACATAAACTAAGGTTAGGGATGTATATGGCAGAGACATTAAAGGCTTTTAGCCTTGCCCGAGTTGTAAAGCATGTGAAAGAGGAACAAAAACGAAAAAGTTCACTTCACACAACACTAAGGTTGAGTACTTAATCAGGGATCTTATAAGATGTAGCAGTAAGGGGGTGATATATCTGATACAGTGTAGCTGTGGTCTACAATATATAGGACAGACCTCCAGACCCCTAAAGGATAGGATCAGAGAGCATTTACTGCAGATCAAACACAAAAATATAGAAACCCCACTATACAGACACTTTACCAATCATCACACAGGAAATAAGAAAGATTTCAGCTACATAGGTATTCAGTTAGTGACACCGAATTGGAGAGGAGGGGACTATGAAAATAAACTATTGACTGCAGAATCCAAATGGATTTTTAATTATATTGCCTATATCCTAGGGGTCTTAACAATAGGGAAGACATCACATTTAATCAATCTAAGATAACCCTAAACACGCTGATTCATGAAGTAAAATATCCAGCTATTTTTGCCTGTATTATCATACTAGCTCTATATGGCTGTATACGGACTTTCTAGTTTTTATTATCCCTTTTTATTTTTAAAAATATCCCTATTTGCCTGAAAAGTTGAGATATATGGGCAAACATTTCTTCAACTCAAAATGTGGAGATATATCTCCCTCTGCTTTTAATAAAGTGAGGCAGAATATCGGCCAACATTACACAGTTGATTTTAACTTAAATAATTATTTAGCAAAGTCTTAGTTTAGAATAGAAAAAGAAGATATGACCCCCCCCCAAACTGTCTAATCCATCACATATTCTTTTGAACTAATTTATAGATTTGTCTAAATCTAATTTTTCATTGGTTTAATCTAATTATAATTGGTTTTAACCTAATTTTAATCTATTTTAATATTATCTTTATGCATAGACTACAAGTCCTCTAGAATACACTATTTAGTGAATAATGAAGATTATCCTTTACCAATCAGTAAATGTAGAATTCCATCCTTTTGTCCCATTAACCAGATTGTAGATGTGACATATGATATTTTGAGTATTATATACATTTGATCATCAATGTTTTTGTGTAATGTACACTGCTTCCTCTACTGAACCATTTTTAATGCTACTACACCTAATGTTAAGATCCTTTAAGAACAATACATTTAGCATATTGATTTGACATGTTAATAGAATTATACTGTACAATATCCAAAATCGATATGTATTGGCCATAGATACCACAGATCTTATACATTAGAGGTTATGATGTGAATATAATTTTAGACCCAGATAACTTAGATCCTATGTGTATAGTTACCAGTTATGTTTTAATAAGTATAACAAGTGGATGCGCAATGAAATAAGTCGATGCGTAAAAATATCTTCAGTAAGCAGATCTTAGAACACTTCAATCACATAATGGATTTTCCCTTATTATTTTTTATTTTTTTGTTTAAATGATTTTTATTGAAAATTGGTACATTGAAAACGAACAAGATGTATATTTTCAGTTACTTAACAATAACATCGTAGCAGTTCACTATAAAGACAGTCATCGTTAATGATTAATCCAATTTCCATAGATATTTTTGAGATTTTTTTGAAGGAAGAAGTGAGTCACAACATATCATTGGAAGATATAAAAGAATATAGAGGGTGAAAGTAGGCACGGGTTAGGGAAATGGGGGTTAGAAGGGGGAATAGAAGGGGAGATAGTGTCCCATCTGGTCTATCTTCTCTATAGTCACGGGAAGGGGTATAGTTGTAGCTTTTAAAAGTTTCAAGTATAAGATGTCGAATGAACTGTTTAAGTGTGGTCATCATGAGAACCCTGATCCCATATAAATTGAATATTGCAGATCATGTCTTGTTTACCTAGATAACAGTAATGCATCCTTTCTAACGTGAGGACATGATCTACTTCAGATTTCCATTGGGCAATGGTCGGTATCTCACATGTCTTCCATTTCCTAGGGATTAAGCGTTTAGCACAGGAGAGCATTAAGAGAAGTAGCTTCTTGCGGTAAGCGCAAGCGATTTTGGGGATGAGATTAAGAATTATAATTGATGGGGAAATTTTGATAGCTACACCCAGAATATTGGCTATGTGTCCTTCTACTTGGTTCCAGAAGGTGTGTAGAATGGGGCACGACCACCATATGTGGGTAAGGGTACCCTCCTCCCCGCATCGTCTCCAGCAGCTGGAGGAGGCAGTGGGGTATATGGTCCTCAGGCGTTGAGGGGTTAGATACCACCGAGCTAGTATTTTGTAATTCAATTCAGATATGGTCAAGGATAGAGAGGTGGAGTGTGCGTGTCGAAAGCATTGCCTCCAGGTCTCAGTATTTAGATCACTTTGGAGTTCAACTGCCCACTTTGTTAGATATGTGGGTGGTTTTTCCGGGAAAGAGCCCCTGAGCATTTTATACGCTAGAGAAAGGTGTGCTCTATTTATATTCGGGTTGATACATAACTGTTCGAAAGTGGTCAGGGGTCTAAGTATCATTTCTTTGTGCGGGCAGTGGTTGATCGCATGTCTGATCTGTAGATAGGAGTACCAACGGTGGAAAGGTGGGCCTAGTTCTTCATTGAGGGTAAGTCTGTCCTTGACTCCCGAGGTGTCGGTCACTAAGTAAATTGGTAGGGACCTATGGAGTCTATTAGTTGGGTTATGAGTGTATAGGTTGTGTTTGAGAAAGAGATGATTTCGAAGGAGGGGGGTCAGGGGGGAAAGTATGGTAGAAATTCCCTTTGTGTGAGTGAATACGTCATCCCACACATCTAGGGTGGTTTTGATATAGTCATTGTCTTGTATAATGCGAGGTCTGGACTCTTTAGGAATCCAGGGTAGGTCTCTCATGGGGTCAACCTGCGCTAGATGGCCCTCCATCTGTATCCATAGCTTCGAGGGGTTGGCATGGTTCCAAGCTATAACTCTGGCTAAATGTGCAGCTTTATAGTAATTAGTAAGATTGGGGACACCAAGGCCTCCATCTTCCTTACTCAAATACATGGTGTGCTGAGCTATCCTCGGGCGTTTATATGACCATATAAAGGAGTTAATCATTTTTGTTGTGTTAAGAGGAAGGGCTTCGGTAAGGGCAGAGGGAGGGCCTGAAACAAGTATAAGTATCTGGGGACTATCATCATCTTCACCGTGTTGATTCGCCCTAGCCATGATAAGTGTCCCTGTCTATGCCAGTTCTCTAGCGAGGATTTAACGCTCGTTTGGAGGTTGATAAAGTTATCTGGAAAGAGTGTGTGTGGATCTTTGGAGATTATCAAGCCTAGATATTTAAGTTTATCTGATAATGTGAACTTTGTTTGTCGCGTAATATATAGCATTTCTTGAGAGGTTAGATTTATCGGCAATAGACCCGACTTCTCCATATTGATGGAGAAGTTGGAAACCTGCTTGTATGCGTCTAAGATTTGTATGAGAGCGGGAAGGGAGGTGGTTGGGGATTGTAAAGTGAAAATCACGTCGTCCGCGAACAGGAGGCATTTTTAGGTAGTGTCTCCGAATTTTAGGCCTTGTATATGGTGACAGTGTCTAATTTGCAGTGCCAGTATTTCAACTGTAATAGCGAATAATAGAGGTGAGAGCGGGCACCCTTGACGCGTGCCATTGGAAATGGGGAAAGGCTGGGATATATTATTGTTGATTTTAATCTTAGCGCTCGGGTTGTGATAAAAGGCCTTTATTCTGGAAATGAAGAGCTCGGAAAAGCCGAACTTTGACAGGGTGGACCACATAAATTGCCAGTCCACCCTGTCAAATGCCTTCTCAGCATCTGTCGAAAGCAAGGTTAGGGGCGAACGGGTAAGGTGGGCTTGTTGCAGTGAGTGAAGTAATCTGGTGGTATTGTCCTTCGCCTCTCTCCCCCTAATGAAGCCCACCTGATCAGGATGGACTATGCTGGACAATATTTCATTCATGCGGTTGGCTAAGATTTTGGCATATATTTTCATATCAATATTTATAAGGGAAATTGGTCTATAGTTGCTGACCAAGTCATTGGAATCACCGTGATTACTGCTTCTAGGAGGGAGCTGGGCAGGACAGCACCTTGATCTATGTCGTTAAAGAGTGTCAGGAGCTGGGGGTTTATGTGTTCTTGTAGGAGCTGATAAAATTTGGATGTGAGGCCGTCTGGGCCTGGGGATTTGCCATTCGGCAAGGACTTAATAACTAAATTGATGTTTTTTAGGGTGATGGGAGAATTGTTTGTCGACTTCTGTGATAGAGGTTGTAAGGACGGTGTTCAAGTATGTTTCTATTTTCTCTTTCTTATCTTGTGGCGTGGAGTCTGCTAGATTATATAGTTGCTTATAGTATGAAGCAAATGAGTTGATAATTTCTTCATTTTTGTGGGTTGCCTCACCAGATGGGTGGCGGATTGTCTTAATGAAATTGGAGAGCCTTTGTTTTTTAAGGGACCTGGCCAGTAGGCGACCTGCTTTGTTACTTTCTACGAAAAACTTAGATTTGGAGGTTAACGCCCTCATGTGGGCTTTTTGGATCAGAAATTTATTTAGGGCTTCTCTAGCGTCAGTTAATTTGGAGAGCTTGGTCGCGGAGGATGGGTCTACCCTAAGAATGGTTTCACAGGTAGTTAATTCGTCAGATAGTGAAGTGAACTGGGCATTGTGAATCTTGCGTTGTGTGGCGGTGTGTTTTATTATTACCCCCCTTATAAAACATTTATATGCCTCCCAATTGTTCGCGGGTGTTGTGTCCTCAGGTTTGTTTAGGGCGAAAAATTCGACCGAGTGTTTTTTAATGTCATCGACTGTTGCTTGGTTAGTCAGTATATGGTCATTGAGTCTCCAGTTGAATGTAGTATGTGGTTTGCTAGTCCATTTGAATTCTGTAGATACCATACTGTGATCAGACCAAGAGGTGTGTGTGATTCTAGAGTGTACAAGGGCAGAAAGCAGAGCCTGATCACACAGTATGTAATCTAACCTGGAATACGTGTTGTGGATGCGAGAAGAAGGTGTAATCTCTTCTGTTAGTGTGTACTACTCGCCAGGTGTCAAATAAGTTAATAGTTCGTAAGGCTGCGCAGTTAGAGTTGAGAGTATTATTGCGTAGATAGGATTTTCCACTGGAGGTGTCTAGTATTGGGTTCATGGGAAAATTAAAATCTCCGCCTGCAATGATGGGTCCCTTAGCTAGGTCTAGTATCTTGTTAACTAGGGGTTTGAAGAAGTTGGGGGTGGGTCTGTTCGGTGCATAGGTGTTTACCAATGTGACCGGGGTGCCGTAACATAGGCCAACAAGAATTAGGATCCTACCCTCAGTGTCTGTATATTTCTGTAGTAGTTCGAATGGGAAGCCGCGTCTAAATGAAATGCTGACCCCATTTTTCCTATTTGTACCAGAACTACAGTAGTGTTGGTCGAAATATCTTTTGGATAAAGTAGGTTCATGGTTTTTCTTAAAGTGTGTTTCCTGAACCATAATGACGTCAATTTTTCGTTTGTAAAAATCATGGAACGCTATAGAGCGTTTTTCGGCTGAGAGGAAGCCCTTAACATTTTGGGTGGCTATGTGTAATGTTTCTTCTTTATGGCGTGCTATAGGGGTCGTCATAATGTCAAGTGTCTAGCACTATCCCACTGCTCGGTATGTGGGGACCAGATGGGACACTGAGTAGAAGAGGGAGAGGGTACCTACTGTTAGTGTTGGAGAAGAGGAGTATCAGTAGGAAGGTTAGTCAGTAGGGGTCAGTGAGGGTGGGAAAGGAGAAGAGAGAAGTTATGACTTTAAAAACAGTATTAGAGTAAATAACAATATTTATGACAGTATTAATTCAATCAGCATTAATGTAAAATACAAGTCTTGCGCTGAGGGGAGAGGGAAGAAAATTATGCAATAGAATCTCAGCTCGTAACCTGTAACTTTGATCTCAGGGGCCGTCGTTACAGGCCGGGTATCCGAGTAGAGTAAGGTAATGTGGAAGTCGACTAATTCTAAGTGGCGTTGTTCTAGTAAGTAGGGACTCATAGCCCCTCTACATAGCCTTGGTTCAAAGAAGCCCGGTCAGTTTTATTGTGTCCTGTCTAGTGGAGTGTGGGGATTGGTAGAGGATGTTATGTGGGATCCCTATACTGTTAGTTGAAGTGTAGTCATTGTTCAGAAATGTTGGAGTGTATACATGCTGTCCAAGTTACTAGGATTGAGTCAAAAGATGTGAAGTCACGTACATTTAAGTAGTCAGTGTATCGTGGTGCCGTTTGACCTCAGTAAAGTCCCAGGTTATGTACAGGAGACTATATAAAATCTAAGGAGGGATCTCTCTGTGAGGGCCTGATGTATATGTTCAGTTTTGAGGTCCTAAGGAGGGAGATGGGTAGGGCTATTAGTATGGTTAAGTGCGTAGTTGAGGTGAGATATTGTCTTGTGACACGTTAAGAGTTCAGAAGCAATGTGACAACGCTTGCAGGGAAATGTAAAACATCAGTGCAGATATAACATATCAAACTCAGTGAATAACATAACATAACACAACAAAATTTATCTTAATATGAGGCATAGCTCAGTACAAACAGAATATAGTACCCTTGGGTCCATGGTGTCTCTTTGGTTCAGAAGGCCTGTTCAGTTTCACTGTGTTCTGTCTAGTGGGTTATGGGGGTTAGTTAAGGGAGTTGTGTGGATTTCTTATACTGTTGAGATGTGTTCATTTTTCAGAGATGGTGAGATGTACACATACTGTCTGAGTTATTGGAGTTGAGTCTAAAGTCTGCAAGTCACGGGCGCTTAGGTAATCAATGTATTGTGTCGCCACTTAACCTCAGCAAGGACCCAGGTTGTGTAATGGAGAGTGGATAAAGCTATAGCGGAATCTCTCTATGAGAGCCATATGTATATGATCAGTGCTGAGGGCCTAGGGAGGGGGGTGGTTGGGTCTGTTGGTATGGTCAAATGTGTGATAGAGGAGAGATAATGTCTAGTGACAAGTTTAGAGTTCAGTAGCAGTATGTCAACACTTGTAGGGAAACGTAAAATATCAGAACATTTATAACATATCAAACTCTGTGAATAACATAACATAACAGAATGAAGCTTATCTTAATATGGAACATAGCTCAATACCAGCAGAATATATTGCCCTTAAGTGGTTAAAGTACCATAGTCTATATGTGATGGGCATCCCATGCCTGGTGATCAGGGCCTAGTAAGAAAAGAAAAAAAAAGAGGCATATACAGGCAAACAATACATTGCATTTACTCATCTGATGGAGCCTGAGTCCACAGTGCCTGAGTTGGTGGAAGATATTTGTCTTCTCTTGGTCTGATTAGAGTCGGTGTCTGGGTCTGGTCTCCGTTGGGATTTGAAGCCTGTTGAGCCATCTTGAGGTCTTTGAGACGATTGATGGTTTGTTGTGTCAGGTGATGATATTTTTAAAATGTTGCAGAATCTGTGAATGTCAGAGGGAGAAGAGCATTCCGTCTTCTTCCCGTTTTTCATCACTATTACTGAGGTAGGAAATCCCCATCTGTATGGGATGTGAAGTGAACGGAGATGTGATGTTAGGGGTTGAAAGTCCCGCCTCTTCTGCAGTGTTCTGAGTGATAGGTCCTGGTAGATTTGGATTCGATGACCTTGGAAATGTATAATTTGTTTTTTCCTGGCAGTATTATATATTTCCTCTTTTTGACAGTAATTTTGGAAATGTACCACAATGTCTCTTGGGGGGGAGTCATCTGGGGGCTTCGGACGTAGTGCTCTATGGGCTCTATCTAGTGGAATGTCTAGGTTTTCAGGGGAGTTTTCTCTAAGTATGTCTGCAAATAGAGCCTGGAGAAAGTCTTGTATATCATTGTTTAATACTGACTCTGGTATCCCCCTGAAGCGAAGGTTTCCCCTTCTGGTGCGATTTTCCAAATCGTCAATTTTGTCTTCGAGTTCTGAAATATGACGGTCTTGTTGAGTTTGACTCGTAGAGAGGTGTGCTAGCTTTTGTGCTACCACAAACTCATGCTCTTCCAAAGTGTCAACCCTGTGGCTCAGATCGCTGATCTCTTTCTTCAGATCAGCGCATTCATCTTTGATGCATGTCTTAACCTGTTCAATTAGGGTTACAATAGCTTTATATGTTATTGGTGTGTCCTCCTCTTGGGCCATAATTGTAGGTGCCGCTTCAATGATTGTAGGCGAACTATTGACTTGCTCTTCTTCTATAGCGTCCGAAATGGACTCTGTTGTTTTGGTCATGGACGGCTGGTCTGTCTGCTTAAAGAAAGCATGAACTGCAGGCTGGGTAGATTGTTGCAGCTTTTGCGGTTTATCTTGATGAGTGTTCTTTCTTTGTGACATAGTGCCTGGAAGTGGTGTTGGGGCACTTGATTTAACTGAAAGTGTCGCCACACACTGCACCCCCTAGGGGTTCTACCCTCACAGGGCGATCACGGTGAAGGGCAAATGGGGTATGACCCGTCACACCGTGGTGTGGCGGGAAAGGGAGCGGGGGTACGTGTGTGAGGAGCACAATGATCAAAGACCCAGAGCTAGGAGCACATGTGTTTAAGTTATTTGTCTGCAGCCATGAGATTCATACAGTCTGTGTACATCATTAGTACTGAGGAAGGGGTGGCTTCTGTCAATGGTCTGGGGCTCAGATGTTTAATGTTCAAAAGGGTAGGTTAGGCCCCAACCATACTCCTGAAAAGAATGTCCACTTATTGAGAAATGTACAGAAACTTTTATTAGGCTGTGACTGTGTGCGTTAGTGAGACAGCGCATATGGAGGTATGGCGGTGTGCAGGGTAACCTTCTCCCATCTGACGCACAAGGAGCTGCGCATGTAGCAGTGAGCACAACGTTAATAGTTAGGATGGCTTAGGTATATGAAAGATACGAGTAGCTTCTAATGTGTCCCCTAATTTGGGATATTTAATGTTGCCCCACGTGGCTTTAAGGTTGGGGAGGGAGCCTTCTGGAAAAGAGTTTTTATATATAGGTGATGTTCCTGTACGTTAGTGTTCAAAGTAGTGCAGCAGCTAGAGGATTATAGCAGTTGCGTGCCCCACATATGCATCACAGTCAGTGTATTAAAGTGGCTTCTGAGTTGTTGAGTTGGAAGCGTGTCCCCCCGGAGATGATTTGTGGTTAGGGCAAGATAAAACATGTAGGTCTTACCGGGTGTTGTAAAGCGTGATCCGGTCTCAGGGAGAGATCACAAGCTGCGACGTTAGAAGTGCAGAGTGTTATGAGCTGCGAGAGAAGTTTCCAATGCGAGCAGCAAGTACTGACCCTGATCCTGCTTGTTCCGGTCTATGTACTGTTAGGTCCGGGTTTCAGGAGTATCACTTGTTGCGGTGAAGGCCGCAAGCCTGAGAGGTCACTGCGACAGCGTACACGGTGAGGAGCAGAACCATCGAGTCCCCAATCTGGTATGTGTTAGGAATATCTTGTAGTTATTATGGGCTTATTACTTGAGCGTTAAGTCGTGTTTAAAGGCATTAGTACCCGGCCCGCATTCAGAGCCTCAGTGAAGTGCGGCTATTGTGCTCGGCTGCTCGCTCCGCCCCCTCATTATTTTTTATTTTTTATTGATAAGCTGTCAGGAACAGTACTGAGATTATCACTTGCCCAAATAAGAGTTGTCAGATTTGACAGGTTCCTGTAACAAAACGAAGCTGGAAGTGATACGGAACACCATCGGCGATACCGGAAGTGACGTAACTGGATTGCCGTTTTTTCTTTATCTCTTGCACGGAGGTAAAGATCCTTGAAAGGGTGATATACAATATCTGTCTTAACTGTAGTAGGGAACAAGCCATATGACTATAAAGAGAAAGAAGGTAAAAATGTTAAAAGTAAACAGATACTAAACAGGAAGGACCTACCAAGAAGGTACCACTTCCGGTTCAAAAGTAACTCATTTTTGGCGCCAAAATAACGGCGTTATTGATTGGATACCTAAAACTCTATAGTAAGCTACCACAATATACCATAGTATAGTCTTGATAAAGGCCTAAGGAAGGCCCAAAACACGTTGGCACTTTATGGTCAGCTTCATTCTGATTATTTGGATATCATTTTAGCAGTATTGCACTATGTTGTATATTTTTTATTTCACAGGATTTGTACTTAAAGCACCTTAAACTTTGGATATATACAAACCGGATCTTTTCATCAATTACACTTTTCTAAACATTCAATTATAACTTGGAGACTCATCACCAAGAGGGAATACAACACTTAACAGCAATGATTTCCTCTTATATATATATATATATATATATATATATATATATATATATATATATATATATATATATAATATATATATTTTATTTTTTTTCCCACAAGTTTGCAAACACATTTTTCACCAAGCACATATATATTAACTTTACGTACTTTGGTATTTTGTTGTTGTTTTTTTTGTATTTCGTTTTTTTTTTTTATAAACATTTTTTATTAATTTTTCTATTTTTTCTATTTTTTATAAACATTCACTCATCATATCTTTTTTAACTCATCATTTTATTTTTTCAATCATTATCTCTTTCACTAATTTTGAGAAGGGTTCACTATTATTTCTTAAGGATTCACTGTGAGTCATTATCATCTATCCCTATACATTGGAATAAGGAACAATCTGATGCCACTAGGAGTACTACCTTGCCATATGGACTAACATGATTATTGTAATACTAATTATACGTTTTAATTCCAATTTTAATTATATGTTTATATGTTTTATATTGTTAGTAACTACATGGATCCATGGTTTTATTGTATTTGAATTATCTATAACGATATTTGTCTGTTAGTTTTATTGTTGAGAATAAATGTCAATATTTTGAATACATATCCTTAGCCTATCCATAGGTGCATCTTAGATTCCTTCATTCTAATCTAAATACACAGGATAAGCTAGGTATCCTTACTCTAAGGAGCTACAAGAAATTTTAGTAGTTAAAGCGCTGTGAGATATTTTGTTTATATCCACCCCTTTTAGCCTGCAAGGAGGGACCCGACAGGGATGCCCCCTCTCCCCACTACTTTTTGACTTGGCCATAGAGCCTTTGGCCTGTTATATTCGGCAGCATAGTGAGGGAATTGACATTAAAGACCACAAACAATATTTGTCATTGTACGCCGACGACCTCCTTTTGTTTGTCGGTAACTCAGAATTAAATGTACCCAAACTCTTAGATATTATTGACACTTTTGGAACTTTTTCGGGTTACAAAATCAACAAGGATAAGTCGGAAGTCAACTGGCTAAAGAACGTGAAGCAAAATACACTTAGTAATACTGGCCTTTAAATAACAGACGGCGCAATCAAATATATGGGCATTCATATACACGTAAACCCAAATAAACTATACCCATTAAATGTAAGCAAAAATCTTTCAAATATATGGACTATGTTGCTCGGATGGGATAAACTTCCCCTATCCTTGATGGGTAGGATACACCTCTTTAAAATGATAGCCCTACCCAAAATACTTTACCCTTTACAGATGCTTACATTAATGCTAACGCAATGAGATGCCAAGACAATACAATCTGCCTTAGGTCAATTTATATGTAAAGGAAAGAAACAGAGGATAGGCAGGCTTAGCCTGGTTATGCCATTTATTAGGGGGGGGGCTCTGCCTCCCAAACATCCTTTGGTATAATTGGGTGACTTTGACAAGACTGTGCTGGACTGGTTAGTTGGGAACGAAAAATGTACAATCTCCACACTAGAATCAGGTCTCACATATCCGATACATCTAGCCTTCCTACCTCATACAAAGTTGAACTCTCTGCCACCTGAAATCCAACAGCATGTTCTATTTAGAGATCCTCTAAGAGCATGTGCAAAATTGTGTAAGTTGTGGGGAATACAATTTACTAGTAGCAAATTTCTCCCTATCCAGGGCAACCTATCCTTTTTACCAGCATATACCACCGAAGTGTTTAAAACTTGGAAAGAGAAACACCTCACAACAATTGGACAACTATTTAATCCATTGACACTAGATGTTCACCCTTTCCAGGAACTACAAAACACCTATCAAATACTGAATACACATAGGTTTGCATATCTCAAATGTCGGCATTATGTTACAAAACTTAAATCAGAGGGCCTGCTCAATGCGGAAAACAATCATATTAACACTTTATGCTCGTTAGCTAAACAGGGCACATAAAAACTAGTGAACATAAATGACCTCATGCTTAAACACCATGACACTTTGACTACCCAAAAGATGGCACTAAAATGGTCCACCTGCAGAGACATAGAAATTGATGCCGAACAGCTGACAACTAGTTTTGAGGAAGTTAGGAACACACCACTATCAGCAAACCTGAGAGAAATACATACAAAAATTCTCCAACAAGCGTATATCACCCCGGCCCTTAGATCCAAGGGGATACCCGATGCAGAAGATGTCTGCATCAAATATAAACTAGCAAAACCTGATTGGATTCACCTGTTCTGGGACTGTCCCAAGCTAAAGTGATTCTGGAATAAGATAGCATACTGGCTAAAAAAGTAACAACAAAAAAAGACATCCCTCTCGGCACAACAAATCTTGTTCTTGCTCCCCACAAACAACACACAGACACAAGACATTCTAACTAAAATGACTATTTTAACTGAAAGACAGCAAGACAGAGTCCTATACCCATTCAGAAATAGTGAATTTATTTTGAAAGAGAACCTTAAGGGAAACTAGTGTTTCTCGAATAATGATATATAGGCTATCTAGGCACATGACAAACATACACTTCATACTCATACTGTCATGGAGAGATGCTCTGGGGCTGGCGGTCTGCGGGCGTCCCAGGTAAGTACGACGAGCTCTGGGTTTTGTTGGTGCATAGCACTTTACTCTAATCTTCTTGTTTGTTATATTTTATTATTGTTTATAATGTTTTGAAGAAAAAGTGAAAAATGAGAGGGGACAGCATGACCTATGGCAAATGCAGCGTGTTGATACAGGACTATTATGCATCTTTTAATGGACTATAAACTATCATCAGAGTCCTGTGTTTAACGATATGTAAAAAAAAAACTTTTCTATGAATGTAAAACACCTTTCACGGTCATTGGTTCATGTAAAAACCTCTCTTAATGTATAAATAAAGTTTTTAAATAAAAGAATCAACCATCCTAGCACCATTCTCCTTGAAAGCAATGATGCACTGTACTAAATTCTTTAGAGGTCCGATGCTGGCTTGGCTAGCTTACTCTAAGGAACTCTAGGTCAACCATAGATTATCTAAATTCCTATCCAGAGTTTGTACCGCGGACCATATGCCCAGTATTTGGGCAGGTATAGGCTTGCAAAATCTAATACACATTAAAGAAGAAGGCTCAAATAATATTACATCTTTTGAAACACTTCAACTAGAGTTTTCTCTCCATAAACATACTTTCTATGCATATTTACAGCTCAGAGAGAAAATACCAGGGACATGGATCATGATTGGGGGCTAGGTAATCTGGGCCCTGCTATTAATTTGTATAACCAAGGAAGATACTCCATTTCATTCCTTTATAACTTATTGATCAATAGTATCAAAATCAAGAGATTAAAGGAGGTTTTAGCCTGGTTTGTAAGGCATCCTTTAGTGTGGCATGGAGAGAATCTCATTGCACGTTAATAAATAGATTGTACAATTAGGAAAATGGTCTTCAAATAATGCATCAAAGTGTCCTAGATGTAGTGCCCAAATGGCGGGCATATTACATTGTTTTTGGCTATGCCCAAAAATCAGGCGATTTTGGCATAAAGTAAACTTCTGATTAAATCGGGCGTCAGAGCAAGAAATTGTTTTATATATGAAAATTATTTTCTTTTTGTGTACTGCCGTAAGGAATAGTATTCCTAGGATGGCTAACACAGCAATTTTGATGGTACATAATCTCATTTTACCTAACTGGAAAGCTAAACAGGCACCATCTTTTATTATGTTTTCTAGAGAAATCATGAATTTAATAATTCTAGAACAATATTATCTGCACATTCCTATTGATAAAGGAGTTAAAAGATATTTGTACAAATGAGCAAGACTGATTAAAACATACTCAATTGAAACACAAAGACAATTAGTAATGCCATTCAGGAGATCTAGTGTTAGTGCTTTTGTGGTGTCAAAATGGGGAACTAACAGCTCACTGGGTAGATGAGGACCAACATTTATAAGAATAGTCTGTCAAAATAACTGAAATAAGTGGGAAGTCTTCCTAAATAAAGTTCCACAGGTTTCAATATCATTTGTATGTCAATGATAACCAAATCTACCTCTTTGCAGGAGACCTATCTTCTTCCTTGCTAACCCGTGTCACTAACTGCCTTTCTCATATCTCATCTTGGATGTCCACTCACTACCTTAAGCTAAATCTCTCCAAAACTGAGCTCCTTATTACCCCCCTTCTTCAAAAATCTCCACCCCCAACTTCCCTATAACTGTTGATAACTCCATCATTACCCCTTACCCCACATTCCCAATGTCTTGGGGTCACACTTGACTCAGATTTTTTTTTTCACGTCTCACATTCAGTCCTTGGCTAAAGCTTTCCGCCTCCACTTTAAAAACATCTCTAAAATTAGACATTTCCTTGCACAAATCACAACTAAGATTTGAATCCACTCTCTCATCCTTTCCCACCTTGACTACTGCAATTCCACCCTCCCTGGTCTCCCTAGCTGCCACCTAGCTCCTTAACAATCCAAAACGAATGCCTCTGACAGGATCATCTTCCTTACACGTCGTTCTTCATCTGCTGCACCTCTCTGCCAATCCCTCAATAGCTTCCTTTTGCCTCCAGGATTAAACACAAAACTCTCACTCTGACATACAAAGCTCTCAACTGCACTGCTCCCCCCTAAATCTCAGACCTTGTCTCCAGATGCTCTCCCTCCCGACCCCTTCGCTCGGCTCACGATCTCCTACTCTCCTCCTCTCTTGTTACCTTCTCACATTCCCGTTTACAAGACTTCTCCAGACTGGCTCCAATCTTGTAGAACTCTCTGCCTCGCTCCACAAGACTCTCCCCTAGCTTTAAAAGCTTCAAGCGCTCCCTAAAGACTGTACTATTAAGGGATGCATACAACCTACACTAGCCTTTCCTAACTCCTTTGCTATCCCCTTGAACCCCTTAGTATGTAAGCCTATGAGCCCAGCTGTTTGTAGATCACCCTCATAAGAGCCGACTATAACAGTGTAACTCTCGGCAGAGCCCTTTACCCATTTGATCCCTATAAATGTTACCTTGTATACCGCCTATGTTTATAGCACTGCAGAATCTGTTGGCACTGTACAAATACCTGATTTAATAATAATAATAGTGTATTCTAATGAATAAGGTGGAGGACAAGGAGGGAGGGACAAAGGTCCTCTGTTTTTTTCCCTCTTCTTTTCTGTCTGTTTGTTATCATCCAACTTGGAATAAGTGAGCTGGATATTTTCTATTTTTGTATAATAAGGGCAAGAATGGTGTAGCAAAAGTAAAGAATTTAGGCAAGGGATTGACCTAAATTATTATTACAAGTCAAACAAAACAGTACAGCATACTCAGCATGCTCAGCCGACACAATTTCAAAGTAGGAAAGAAAGATAATAGGTTTAAAGTCCATTTATTGAAAAAACATCTTTAAGAACATAAAGAGCACAGCAGAACAGAACTGTACAGCTGACGTGTTTCCTGCCTCTAGGGCACTTCCTCAGAGCTGCAAAACAGGTGTATCTCACACATATAAATTCACAGGAGTAGTAACCCAACAAGCCAATCAGACTTGTTATTTGAATTACGCCCCTGTGAACCTTTGATTAAAACTTAAAAATATGACATGCATACATAAAACCAATAAGGAATTAAAGCTGATTCGTATCTTGAAGTACTTAATACTTATTCTAGATGGATAAACAATGTTAAAGCGACACTGAACCCATTTTTTATTCTTTCGTGGTTCAGATAGAGCAGGCAATTTTAGGCAACTTTTTAATTTACTCCTATTATCAATTTCTCTTCGTTCTCTTGCTATCTTTATTTGAAAAAGAAGGCATCTAAGTTTTTTTTTTGTTAAGTACTCTGGACAGCACTTTTTTATTGGTGGATGAATTTATCCACCAATCAGCTAGGACAACCCAGGTTGGTCCAGCATCTAAACTTACATTCTTGCATTTCAAATAAAGATACCAATAGAATGAAGAAAATTTGATAATAGGAGTAAATTAGAAAGTTGCTTAAAATTTCATACTCTATCTGAATCATGAAAGAAAAAAATTGGGTTCAGTGTCCCTTTAACAGATACATTGCAAACTTGAATAATTATATATATATATATATATATATATATATATATATATATATTGTGACAGGAACACTTTTAACCACGGTCTTCTAGGGCACAAATGCAGCACAGGACAATCCACTGTAGTTTAAAAGGCTTTATTTTTCACAGCAATAACAAACAGGCAGTTCATTTTCAAAAGAGGGAAATCCTTCCTCTGCAGCAAAGTTAAGTGCTTTTAAATGTGTCCCAGCACTTCACAGCATTCCACAAGTGCTTTGTAAAAATAATGTCCTTTTACAGTTCACAGGAACAAAAGTCTTTTACACAGTGTAACAAACACACACACCAGCTTCTGTAGCTGTATATCTCTCTCTCAAGGCCTAAGTGAGGCTGCTATTTAAACCCTCACAACTTCTAATTAGCCACACCTGTGATTAGCTGCTGGACAGCTTCACAGCTGTCTGGGATAATCAAATACACACTCTTTCTCCCTGGGGTTTTAACTGAAAGGAGAAATAGCATGTACAATGCTTGGTCTTAAATATCTTCCATTTATAACCAGGCCTTGCTTTGTGTCACATATCCTCCCCCCCCAGCTCACACCCAGTGGGTTGAGCGACCATGGACATCAATGAATGTAGCCGAGACAAACCATCAGCATTGCCCTGCAAAAGACCGGCCCTGTGCTCAACAGTAAAATTGAAGGGTTGCAAGCTAAGAAACCACCTAGTAACCCTTGAATTTGTTTCCTTAATCTGACTCATCCACGTGAGATGAGTACTTAGCTTCCTGTAAACCAACAGTACATTTTGCAGGATTGGCAGTTAACCCAGCGGACCGTATTGCATCAAGTACTGCTTGAACTTTTGGAAGATGGGATTCCCAATCTGTACTATAAATTATAACATCATCCAAATATGCTGCCGCATAACGAACATGGGGTTTCAGAATTTTATCCATCATCCTCTGGAATGTTGCCGGGGCCCCATGTAAACCAAATGGCAACACCGTATACTGAAATAAGCCCTCTGGGGTTGAAAAAGCTGTCTTTTCCTTTGCTTGACTAGTGAGAGGCACCTGCCAATACCCTTTCGTTAAATCAATTGTAGTGAGATAACGTGCTTTTCCTAGCCTTTCTATTAACTCATCTACTCTAGGCATTGGGTAGGTGTCAAATTTGGAAACACAATTAAGCTTACGAAAGTCATTACAGAACCTTAATGAACCATCCGGCTTTGGAGCAAGCACAATTGGACTGTTCCACTCACTTTGTGATTCCTCAATTACCCCAAGCTTTAACATTTTTTCTACCTCCAGTTTAATAGCCTTTCTACGAGCCTCAGGGACCCTATAGGGTTTAAGGCAGACCTTCTTCCCTGGTTCTGTTATTATGTCATGCTTAATAACATTAGTTTTTCCCGGTACCACAGAAAATACCTCTTTGTTTCTTCTAAAAAAATCCTTGACCTCTCGCTTCTGATGTACAGATAGGGTTTCTGATATATTTACCTCTGGTTCAGTGACAGGGAGTTCTGTAGGTTTTAAGGCAACTAAAACTTCCCTATCTTTCCAAGGTTTTAACAGATTTATATGATATATTTGCTCAGGTTTCCTTCTCCCTGGCTGACTTACTTTGTAATTAACATCACCCACTTTCTCAATTATCTCATATGGGCCCTGCCAAGTAGCCAAGAATTTATTTTCAACTGTAGGGACCAGAACTAACACCCTATCCCTAGGTTGAAACACCCTGGCTCTAGCATTACGGTTGTAGCTGTACTTTTGTGCTTCCTGTGCTTTTCCCATATGTTCCCTTACAATGGGCATGACAGCTTCCATACGATCCTGCATTTGGGAAATATGTTCAATAATACTTCGATAAGGTGTTCTTTAACTATATCTAGTAATCCCCTGGGATGCCGCCCATATAACAGTTCAAATGGGGAAAAACCTGTAGAAGCCTGGGGAACCTCCCTGATAGAGAACATTAAATAGGGTAACAGAAGGTCCCAATTTCTCCTATCTGTGTCAATTACCTTTCTTAGCATACTTTTGAGAGTTTTGTTAAACCTTTCTACTAAACCATCAGTCTGAGGGTGATATACTGAGGTCCTTAGTTGTTTTATGCCAAACAACTTACACAATTATTTTGTAACCCTGGACATAAATGGAGTTCCTTGGTCTGTCAAAATTTCCTTAGGTATCCCGACCCTGCTAAACATTAGCATGAGTTCTTTTGCTATGGACTTTGCAGAGCTGTTACGAAGAGGAACTGCCTCAGGATAGCGTGTAGCATAATCAAGGATTACCAGTATATACTGATG
The DNA here is from genome assembly GCF_027579735.1 of Bombina bombina. NCBI lineage: Eukaryota > Metazoa > Chordata > Amphibia > Anura > Bombinatoridae > Bombina > Bombina bombina. Next base: position 368,762,819 of record NC_069500.1, read on the forward strand.
TCCTCTAGCAGATTTACTTTAATAGTTTTTTATTGAGGTTAAAAAAGCAGGTTCACAACAGTCTCATCAAAAGGTAAAACTTCACATGATACATTCTACTGACATGACATGACACTGAAACACCTCATTTTTTAAGTCTAATAAATTCGCAAAGTCCTCAGATTAACAGGTCCAGTCAAGGGACCAGAAATTAAACAGGTATTTGAGGACATGTTGGCAGAGATAATAGTACCAATCACTGTTTCAACATATATGGAATGATACAAAATATGGAATGAACATACAATATTCAAATAAAACAAACTTCAGATTCTATTCTAAATCTATTATCTGTTACCACTGAACTAGTATTAAAACGTATGGGTGACTAGGACTACTATCTTAAATAAACTACAGGGACGCAGGAAATTATAAACAAAGTTTAATTACCTGTTTTGAAACCCCGAGAGCCGTTCTATGGAAATGCAGGAAAAACTAAGTTATGGCTCTACGGGTTGGACAGAGACTACCTAACTCTGTCAAAAGATATGCGGGGAAGAAGGAAATCATCCCTAACCGCACAGAGGTGGTGGGGGGTGGAGGGTAGGTGGCAAATAGCGTATCGTTCTATTGTTATTGTATATATCTAACAGCTTTAGTATTCATCTTAAGTGGCTGCTTCAAACCTATGTGAAAGCTATGTTGTATATAATATGCTCAAACTACGCTAGAAAACATAGATAATTAGTGAGGCAACTCAACAGCAGTTAAAGCTGGGTATAGGGGAGCAATTAAAGGTGACTCACAGTTCTCAGAGGTGGGAGCTAAATGTATTAGATTAACGTACTATTTACAACTATTGGTAAGAAATCCCAGTTAGGTCTACTCACCGAAGAGAACAGGGCCCTGTGAAACAATACTGAATCTAAATGGAAGCTGGGAGAACTGGATACATATTATTAGAATCCTCAATCATAAACATAAAGTCAACACAGTCAAGCAAAACTACCAAACCTAAGAACCGTTTCTGTAAGAACTACATTTATCTTGTACACAGGGGAGACATCAAGGGAGTTTTAGTCTGCATCTAACTGTCACTATAGTGTCACTTCTTAGGGGAAGTTAGGTGAAATCAGGCATATTTTGATATGTAACCGCATGCTAGGAAATTAAACTGATTGTGTGCAGCAGTCATGGGTTAAAGGGCCCCCTCTACTCACTACATCACTATAATGTTAATAGCTAGCGCTGTATTCAATTAAAAGAACCAAACAGACCCTACTATAAATTGCTAAAACCTATGGCTTGTTCACGCTGGGATCTCATATTAGGTACATAAGGGGTCATCTGACCCTGTCAGGTGCTGTAGCCCTTAAATTGCATATCTGATAGCTTTAAAGTATATAAGCCTTCAAAAGGTACTTACGGAATATATAACCCACTATAGAAGTTCCAAAATAAACAGAGTCTAGCATATATTGCTTGTTTATGAGAGATTACCCCAATAGATTTGTGTTAGTCTGGTCTCTAAGCAGTGGTGAATACAATAGGGAAACAAAGCAAAATATGACTAACCAGTCTTAGGTATATTATCAACATTAAAGCATAGCTATATTAACATAAACAGAGTGCATGGAGAAGCCAACTCGCCATTCAGATCATTTTCATTTGCCGCCATTAGAGCTGTGATACATGTTGGCGGGCTGGGAAGTTCAAAAAACGTATAGTGTGTATTATTATAGCATTGAAACCACTGCCACTTTGAATTTAGAGCTATTAAAGTCCATATAAGAAGTCACCAAATCTTACAAACTGCCCTTTGCAATGAGCATAAACATGTATGTTTTCGTTAGGACAGCAGTATTCCGGCAGCGATATTAACACAAGGATTGGTTAACAGCTTAATAGGGTGTAATGCCCCCCGTATAAAAAAAAACAGTCTCACTTTAACAGCAGCTCGAATGCTAAATCTTGTACTTGTAAGTCTCGCGGGCCATATATAAATTTCAACTTTGAGCTGCACTTAGTATTTCAGCTTACTCTGATGCAGATCCGAACTGAACGACGGTCAGTACTGAAGGATTTGGCCTTGTCAGGTGAGCCACAGAGCGGTGATGGGATCAGGATGACTTCCAGATTCGAGTGGTGACAGGATTGTTAAAACATGGAAACTTGTCTGGGAGCCCCCAGGGTCAAACGGCCGGCGGGAGTAAAGTGCGTCTACACAATCTATGAGCTGGCAAAAGGTTCTCTGAGTGGTGTCCCAGACCGAAGCTCGATCTCTCAATCTCACTCTTTTCAAAGGGAAGTAGTGCTCTCTGCTCATACTGACAGCGTTCTCAAGCGCCTGTAAGTTGCGATCCAGCTCAAGGGGTGGTCTATTAGCACCACCGAAACTATCCCTCAGAGCTTCAGCCTGTATTCGCTTTCCTTGAGGGTAGATAGGCGTGTAGGGAGCGTCCTCCACAGCTGTCTGTATGGTATCGGGCTGCACAATGAGGACTGCCTCCTCCTTAACATCAGACACAGACCGCTTTGCGTCAGGGTAATCCGCTCCTACAGCTGCTATCAAGGAATCAAACCTATTAAGTATCTGCCTCTCATACTCGGCAAACAAGGCCTGTATCTCAGAAAAGGTGGCGTTCTCCATATCAGAGAGGAGGCCGTTGGCGCAGTTAGATTCCTCAAGCCTCTGTCGTTTGGCCCCCAACTAAAGACCTCAGCAGTGCCTCATCACAGGGTGCAATTGCCTTTAAGATCACACCATAAATCTTTGCAGAAAGTTAGATTATTATATTTAAAAGTAGAATAATGTCAGGAGCCTCCTCTAGATGCGACTTGCTGCCTCGGCTTCAAGCTCCGCCCCCCCCTCTAGCAGATTTAACCAACGGACCCACCAAGTCCATAGCAATTCTTTCAAAAGGCACATCAATTATAGGCAAGGGCACTAAAGGGTTACGAAAATCTTTAGCAGGAGCTGTAAGTTGACACTTAGGGCATGAAGCACAATAATCCTTGATGGCTAAAAATATCCCTGGCCAATAAAACCTTCTAAGAACTCTCTCTTTGGTTTTCTCAACTCCCAAATGCCCCCCTAGAATGTGGTTATGTGCAAGATTTAAAACAGTGTTCCTAAAAGCCTGGGGCACCAAAAGTTGTTTAACAATGTCTGTTCCTTTCTTCTCTACACGATATACCAAATCATTAACTGCTTCAAAATAAGGATAGGGTAATACATTTCCTGGCTGTGTCACAACATCATTTATAACCCTGATATTATTTCTTGCCTCTACCATTGTTGGATCCTCCCATTGGGCTTTTTTAAAATTACCAGGGCCACCAACCAGATCTATCAAATCATCAATATTTTCCGAGCTAGTACTTGGTACTTCATTACTCTGAGAAGGTTGATCACCTACTAATACAGGCATAGGGCAATAAATCTTATTTTTCTCCTTTTCAATGGAACCCCCTTCAAAATCAGTTTCAGAGAAAGGAAATACATAAATATCAGAAGTTTGACATATTTCTGGAGATTCCCATAACTCCAGAAATTTTGGAAAATCTCTCCCTATCACCACCTCATGGGCTAAATTTGGTACTACACCAACACAATATTTTAATTTACCACACTGAGTCTCAATCTCCACCTCAGCTGTAGGATATTCCCGTTTATCTCCATGAACACAGATAATTCCCATTTTTTCCCCATAATCTAATATTGCATCTGGTACTAAAGATTTAGCCACTAGTGTGACCATACTTCCTGAATCAAGCAAAGCCCTAGACACTTTACCATTAACCATCACAGTACACCAATGGGAATCATTATTAACAGAGCTGTTGCTATTAGACAATAGTGAATGTGCAACATTACAGTCCATAAATTCATCTTTATCACAGTCTCTAGCAATATGCCCAACCTCATTACATTTAAAACATCTTACAGGTTGGTTATATTTAAATGTTTCCTTAATTCCTGGGGAAATGTCTCTGGTGTTTTGCCTATACACCTGCTGCTCTCTTATCCCCTTTATCCCCTGAACAGTCTTACCAGTTCTTGTAGAGCTCTGGGACTTGGGATTGTGTGGCTGATCCATTGAAGATTGTTGCAAAACTTCTCCTGAAGCTATAAATCTTTCGACCAATACAATCAACTGATCCGCTGTTTGAGGATCACCTTGATTAACCCACCACCGCAGGGAAGCAGGTAATCCACGCTGAAACCGGTCCATCACCAGTAGTTCCACTATTTTGGTAGCCGAATTAACCTCTGGTTGCAGCCACTTCCTGGCAAGGTGTATAAGGTCGAACATCTGGGATCTTGCAGCATTATGAGATGAAAACATCCAGGAATGGAATCTTTGTGCACAGACTGCCGAAGTCACCCCCAGGCGTGCAAGGATTTCTGCTTTCAATTTCTCATAGTCACCGGCTTGTGCTGGCTCTAAATCAAAGTAGGCCTTCTGAGGTTCACCACTAAGAAATGGCGCAAGTATACTCGCCCACTCAACTGTCGGCCATTTTTCTCTTTCTGCTGAGCGTTCAAATGCCAAAAGATACGCCTCAACATCATCAGCTGCTGTCATTTTTTGAAGATAATGACTAGCCCTTATTACTCTGGAACCTTGGCTGCCACCAACATATTCAGAGTTCAGTCTTTCTGATATGGCTTGAACCTCTCGTTGCAGAGTCTGTGTAGCACTTTGCTGCTCCTCCTGGGTCTTCCTGAATGTCTCAGCTTGCACAGCAGCCATTTGTTGTATCAACAATTCAGTGTTCTCCTTCTGTGATTTAGCCAGCAGCATAGCACTCTCTGACTGGGCCAAGACCAACTGTTGCAGTGCTGCACTATTTTCAGCAGCTTTTCTGTTAGTCTCCTGCTGTATAGCATTAGAATGGATCAAAGCTTTAATGGCTTCCTCCATGTTGCTTGCAGATTATTATGCCCACAGACATACAACGTGGTTGCCCGCATTCTCCACCAAGTGTGACAGGAACACTTTTAACCACGGTCTTCTAGGGCACAAATGCAGCACAGGACAATCCACTGTAGTTTAAAAGGCTTTATTTTTCACAGCAATAACAAACAGGCAGTTCATTTTCAAAAGAGGGAAATACTTCCTCTGCAGCAAAGTTAAGTGCTTTTAAATGTGTCCCAGCACTTCACAGCATTCCACAAGTGCTTTGTAAAAATAATGTCCTTTTACAGTTCACTGGAACAAAAGTCTTTTACACAGTGTAACAAACACACACACCAGCTTCTGTAGCTGTATATCTCGCTCTCAAGGCCTAAGTGAGGCTGCTATTTAAACCCTCACAACTTCTAATTAGCCACACCTGTGATTAGCTGCTGGACAGCTTCACAGCTGTCTGGGATAATCAAATACACACTCTTTCTCCCTGGGGTTTTAACTGAAAAGAGAAATAGCATGTACAATGCTTGGTCTTAAATATCTTCCATTTATAACCAGGCCTTGCTTTCTGTCACTATATATATATATATATATATATATATATATAAGATTCAATAGTAATACATATATAAACTCATTGTGAGGTTAGATCGTAAGTCTGCTTAAAGGGAATTCCAATAACATGAGTTAAAAATTCAGTCCATCTGTTAAGATTAGTTTCCATTATACAAAGTTTTAAAATACACTATAGAAGCCAAAATAACCACTCATTTAGAAGGTAAATACAAAGTTAAAGTAGGGTATGCTCCCAATTATGTGTATACTTAAAAAAGACCAAATTGTCTAGACCACAACAACAATATGAACTGAATACACTCTAAAAATTCATAGTTTATATATATATATATATATATATATATATATATATATATATATATATATATATATATATATGTGTGTTCTTAAAGATGTTTTCTCAATAAATAGACTTTTAACCTATTATCATTCTCTCCTACTTTGAAATTGTGTCGGCTGAGCATGCTGTACTGTTTTGTTTTTCTTACCTGGATTTAAGTTAGGGGTTTGTGGAGAACCCTCAAGCATCCTGGCCTCAGCTAATATGACCACTACTTACAACAGCGGTTTTATAGAGTGATTGTCATTTCCGCCACAGAGCTGGAGTATTTCACTTTGAATACACAAGCTGTGAGTGTATGCACTAGCATTTTTTTGCAGTCTCTATAGACTGTGGAACTAAATTATTATTGCCCAAAACATACCAAACCAACCTCAGACTATTAATGTTTCTGTTCATGAAAATTATCAAAATTATCCTGTTATGTATTTGAATGATAAGAATATTGTATTGCTATAAGGATTTAACAATAAGAAAAAAAAAAGAAGCCAAACACCAGGGGGCCGATTTATTATGATGCAAGCGGACATCTCTAAATGCAGACAGCGTAACATTTACATTTTAGTGAAATGCTTGTGCAATGCCGTCCCCTGCAGATTTGCGGCCAATTGGCTGCTAACAGGGGGTGTCAATCATCCTGATCAGATTGGATGGAGATGATTGCTGTCCACCGACTCAGAGGTTGCAGATAAGTTAATGAGCAGCAGTTTTAAGACCTCTGCTTCCTAATTTATGTTTCCGCCGAGCCGGCATTTGCAGCATGTTAAATCGGCCCCCAGGACTGTGTCTAAAAAATTGGTATGTTTCCTGTATGCTGTAAATATGCAAAAAAAAATCTTAAGGGATACAATCCTCTAAATTCAGTGGGAAAAGGACAGATTTATTTGCAACTGTTGAGATAATTTGCTAACAGTAAGATGGCTGATCGTTACTTCACACTTTGTATTTGCCTTGTAGGCCCCTAAAAGAACTTAGACTGGAAGTTAAATCTAAACAATTTTATATGAAATGTTTGAGACCTTCCTTAATCTTGCAGCAGTCCCACAAACCATCTATAAGGCTTAATACTGTTCCATTACTTGCCCCCCCCCCCAAGTATTGCAGCGCAGGCTACTTGTTCTAGGGTAGCTGTACTTTCTCAGCTCTTTTTCTTATAGACATTCTTATATTCCTTTAAAGGGACAGTCAACACCAGAATATTTGTTGTTTAAAGGTTAGATAATCCCTTTATTACCCATTTCACAGTTTTGCATAACCAACACAGCTAACGTTTTACTTCTGTAATTATCTTGTATCAAAGCCTCTGCAAACTGCCCCCTTATTTCAGTTCTTTTGACAGACTTGCATTTTAGCCAATCAGTGCTGACTCCTAGGAGCTTCACATGCATGAGCTCAATGTTATCTATATGACACACATTAACTGATGCCCTCTAGTTATGAAAAACTGTCAAAATGGTTTCAGATTAGAGGCGGCCTTCAAGGTCTAAGAAATTAGCATATGAACCTCCTAGGTTTAGCTTTCAACTAAGAATACCAAGAGAATTAAGCAAAATTGGTGATAAAAGTAAATTGGAAAGTTGTTTAAAATGACATACCCTGGAGGTTCCGGTGGAGGAGGAGCATGCAGGTGAAGCTGTGCTCTGATCTCCAGTCCCACAGCTGCTGGCAGTGATTTCGTGCCTCTCCGAATGCTTGGGAGTTTGCTCTCTGGACAGCAAATTTTATCACTCCTGGAACCCTGGTAGTGGCATTACACCCCGCTGCTCAAACAGACAAACTCTTAGGCATAATTTACCACTTGGACATATTTGGGGATGTCAGCATTTTGCCTATACCTAATCCCCCTAAGAACTTACAATACTATTTAATATAACAAGTGCCCTCCTTTTTTCCCTCTAAAGAGGTAAAAGAAAGAACTACTCCAAGGAAGCACTCACCTCCCCCATTCTGCCCCCTCCCTCCTACCTCTGGTGACGGCGGAGACTCCCTGCTTTGAAGCGGCAACTTACTGAGCTGAATTGGCTCCCCCCACTCTGTGATATCGGCACACATTGACCCGGCTTCTGACGACGCTCCCATCCCCTCTCCCACCGGTGTTGCGTGAGAGGGGGTATAGGGGAGAAGGAGTCCGGGGGCTGAGCGGATGAAGACAGCCTGATTTCTGCATCGGCCTGACGGGCCTTTTTTTTTCTGGGTCCCACCTCCCGCTCTCTCACCGATGCTGCATGAGAGAAGGCAGGCCGGCAGCGAAGATACAAACAGCAAGCCAGAGCGGAACGTGGGAATCCTCTGGTGGTTCAATGCGGAGTCCCAGGTGACTCATTTCTGAAGGTGGCAAGCCGGAGGAGGAGGTGAGTCTGAGACCTGGTCTCAAGAGGGGGTACATGAAGGGACTTTTTTACCTGAGGGTTAAACACTGGGACATTTATCTCTAAATAACAAGAATCAAGGGGGAAGGGAAAAAGGAAGAATGAAAAAGGAAGTATAAATCTATTTAAAAGATACACCGGTGAGAGATAGTATAAATAGCTTGACCTTCCACAAAGAAAAAAGGGGACAAAGAAAGAAGAAGGGAGAACCTTAAAGGCTTTATGATTGCTATTTAACTCAACATATAAAATCTAATTTTCTTCCTGGAATTTTCACTGGAACAGAAAAGGGAGAGAAAATGCAGAAATAAAGGGAGAATAGGAAGCAGAAGGGAAGGAAAAGGAGAGAAAAAGAAGGGAAAAAGCAACGTTGCCTAATGCTGGTTTAAAAAGGGGAAGGGCGAAAGAAGAAAGAAAGAAAAGAGAAAAAACTTACAGGACTCTGTACAAAAATTTCTCTCTGGCGGAATTCTTTTTCTTTTTTTCTTTTTTTTCCTTCTCAGAAGTATCTATTTCCCAAGAACAGTATATGACAATAATCAGAATGTGATACAATTGTTACAAATGTTACAAAATTTACATTTTGGCTGATATATGAATCTAGGATTATTAAGTTACAAAGGTTTAATATAGCTCTGTGGTATTATCACAGAAAGATTTAGACACACATTTAAAACACTCCTTGTTTAAAGATTTAAGTGTTCATAGCACAATCAAATGGTTTAAAATGTTGCTCCTGGTCTAGAGTAGTGATAGTAACATACTGGGCTCCACCCTGTTTAAGGATACACTTGCTGGCAGCAATATAAGGCTTATAGTATTTTGGCTGATATATGAATCTAGGATTATTAAGTTACAAAGGTTTAATATAGCTCTGTGGTATTATCACAGAAAGATTTAGACACACATTTAAACACTCCTTGTTTAAAGATTTAAGTGTTCATAGCACAATCAAATGGTTTAAAATGTTGCTCCTGGCTCTCTAGAGCAGTGATAGTAACATACTGGGCTGCACCCTGTTTAAGGATACACTTGCTGGCAGCAATATAAGGCTTATAGTATTTTTTATTTCTTAGGCTGGTTAGGCCTGAAGGTCATATATCTGCTAACATTATCTAGATTCACTAAAACCTCCTGGGTGGGGTCAGGATCTCAGACATCTAAAACCAATTCCTTAATGAGAGATGACCCCAAAAGCCTTAAATATTAATTCTGACTAACCGGGAGAAGTACAAAATTAAATCTCTTGGCTTTTATATAGCTGTGTCTTTAATCTAAATTACAGGTCATAGGCATATAAATTGTGCAAATTAGAAGTATCTGTCCCTGATTGGCAATATTTGAGAAAAACATATAATTGACACAAAATATATATTTGTGATGACATAAGAGATTATGGTTAACAAGTTCTGAATGTTCTATTATAGTGTTGTGGCCTGTTCATAGAAAGGATTATAGTATAACAAACTACCCTTGCTTATGAATCTGCAGGCATATAGCATCTAAAGGTCTTGACTTAATAAATGGTTTAATACATTATTATGGGTCCCTCAGAGCTGTGCCTATAACACACTGTATTGTATAGTGATTAAAGGTTGTGTAGTATTTCATTTTTATTTCTATTAGGTTAAAAGGCCTCACACTATAATTTCCTAACCACACTACAAGAGAAGAAGGGTTGTAGATAGACCAATCTGGTAGTGGTGGAAAACCTCAGAAGTCTCAAATACTAATCCTGATTAAAAGGGAAAATTATTAAAATCAATTTCTGGGCTATTAGAAGGTCACACCATTTCTCTAGACTAAAGGGAAAAATCTTCCACATTTGTTGAGAGGAGAGGGGCAGAAGGGAGCGAAACCTAAGGTCTCCCCCCCCCCCTTTTATCCCTAGTATTGATTGACTGAGCCCTCCCTTACCCTGATATTGAACACACACTGCTCAATATCAGTATATTATTGAAGCCTAAAGGTTGGCTGATTTTTGAAGCGCCTTAGCCACTATCAATAACTGCTTTCCTTTTGTCATATGCAACACCTTGGCTGGTCAAGTGACTCCCACCTACTTCTTTAAGGATTCATCTTTAAGTTAAAACTTTTTTTTTTTTTTTTTTTTTTTTTTTTCTCCCCTGAAGAAATCACTCACGGAATTCCCTGGGTTTAATTTTTTACCCCAGGGTCACGTCACTATCACTTGATTAGGGTACAGGTCCCCTATCACTTTTCCCTTTCCCCCCCCTTTTTTTTTTTTTTTTTTTTCTTCTCTTCTTTCTTCACGTTTATTGTTAAGATTGCACAATATAGCACATGGTGTAAGTGTTCACGAAACTGATTTACTCACGAATTGCACAGCACATGGATAAATTCCTTCACTCCCATTCCCGGACTCCTTCACCAGTCATGGCAGCTAAACAGAGAGAAAGGAGGACAAAGGTTGCTCCTGAAGTTCTCTCGGAAGTATCTATACCTGCAGCCCCTATTTTGCCTATAAATGAATTAACCAATGTACAGGCCCTAGTGTCTAGTATCTCTGAGGCATTAACCCCTAAGTTTGATGCACTAAGATCTGAGATCAAGCAAGATATTAACTTACTTAGACATGAGATAAAGTTATTCTCTAACAGATTAGAAGAGGTTGAACAGAGGGTATCTGATCTGGAAGATCTCACTTCAGCACAGGGGTCCAATCTTGAAACCAACAATGCAATTATTACTAAACTGCAAAATAAAATTGAGGACCTGGAAAACCGCTCTAGGCGCAATAATATTCGCATCATAGGGGTCCCTGAGGGAGGGCAAACCGAAGAATTAAACACATTTATTCCTGAAATACTTGCACAGTTGCTTAAGATTTCTCCCAATCACCCACAGATAGTAGTAGAGAGGATACATAGATTGGGGAGACGATTAACAAACAGACAGGAAGATAACAGACCTAGACCGATAATTGCGAAGTTACTTAATTTCCAAGATAAGGTCACGATACTCCAACATTTTCGCAAAAATCAGCCAATTATGTATAAGGAAAATAAAATCTTAATATTTCAAGACTACTCAGTTGAAACATCTACTAGAAGAAGAAACCTGGCCCCAATCTGTTCAAAATTTATTCAACAAGGCTATCAGGCCTTAATAATTTACCCTTCTAAATTAAAAATCTATGTGAAAGGCGAGATTCATTTCTTTGACAACCCACAAGAGGCAGAAAAATTATTGCATCAATTAGATATTCAGGAAAAATAAAAAAATTCATGGATAAGATTCATAATTATAGATCTAAGAGTTTGTTAGAATGGACAGAATTATTTCTGTTCATTTTTTGTCCCCTTTTTTTTTTTTTTTTTTCTCTTCTTTCCTCTCTTCTCTCTCCCTTTTTTTCCCTCTCCCCTCTCCTGTTCCCCGATTGGGTCTCCCCCCCATCTCAGGTGAATGATTATTCCAGTTGCTAACTTTAAGCTAGTTTCCTGGAATGTGGGGGGTATTTCAACTCCCATCAAAAGAAAAGCAATTTTAACCCACGCAAGGCGGCTTAATTCTGATATTGTCTTCTTACAGGAGACCCACCTAACTCAGGTGGAAACTTTGAAGCTTAGACAAGGATGGGTAAAAGAAGTCTATGCCTCATCAGGTATCGGCAGGAAAAGGGGGGTAGCCATATTAGTGGGAAAAAGGTTAAAAGATGAAATTTTACAGGTCTTGACAGACCCTGAGGGGAGATATATATTTTTAAAGATTAAAATTGATAAGGTTGTTTTTTCACTCTGTAATATATATGCACCCAATATTATTGACCTCGAATTCTGGAACCAGCTCCAGGCCAAAATTCTTGCCTTTAGGGAAGGATATTTAATCCCTGGAGGAGACCTTAATATGGCCCCTCACTGTCCTTTGGACAGATTGAGAGAAAACAGGGAACAAAAAAAGAATAAAAAAGATAATCTAGAATCCAAATTACTGGCGAAAATAAAACAAAATTTGAATATTAGAGACATGTGGAGGATTCAGAATCCTGATGTTCGGGAATTTACATGTTTATCCAAGGCACATAAGACTATGTCAAGAATTGATCTTTTTTTAATTGATGAAAGGTTATGCACAGCTAAAGTAAGAGCAAATATTCTACCTGTTTTCCTCTCTGATCATGGACCAATCTCGTTGAATTTTCAATTAGCAGTCTCTGGGTCGGGCTCTGTGCGGTTTCACTTTCCCTCCTTCTTAGCATCAGATATAAAATTTAAAGTACATTTGAGGACAAAATTCGAGGATTTTGTTCAATGTAATAGGGAATACTGGGAACGCCCCCTAATTTTCTGGGAAGTGGCCAAAGCAGTTATAAGAGGCGAAATTATTTCCTATAGTGCAATGATTAGTAAAAAGCTAAGATCCAGAGAAAAAGAATTAAATAATGCGGTGACCAACTCGTACAATCGCCTACTTCTGACCAAAAACCCGATCAATTGGGCAAGCTACATTAGGGCCAAAAACGATAAAGACACATTTGCAATATACAAAGAAACCCAGTCAGATTTAAAATTAAAATCCAAACTATATAGATATGGAAACAAATCTGGCAAATTACTTGCAAACCTGGTTAGGAACGACAGAAAGTCATTACTTATTGAAAAACTTCTTATTGATGGGAAGTTTTATACAGAAAGTACAGATATACATAAAGAAATGACTAAATATTACCAAGAGGTATATTCTCAGAGAAAATCTGATCTATCCCAGGCAGAGGATTTTTGGAGCAAAATTAGCTGCCCCAAAGTATCTGCAGAAGTAGTGGAAACCCTTAATACTCCGATAGAGCTGAAGGAAATAGAGAAAGCGATTTCTGAACTTACCACTAATAAGGCCGCTGGGCCGGATGGTTTACCAAGTGAATTTTACAAGATGCTGTCGTTAGAGATTGTGCCCCACCTCAATAAGGCATACAATGCTATGTACACCCAGGGGAAACCGGTACCGAAAGCCTTCTCAGCATCTTATACAACTCTTATTCTTAAAGGTGGAAAAGATCCAGCACAAATGGAGTCATATAGACCAATAGCTCTACTAAATGTGGACTACAAGGTCTTTATGTCTATCTTGGCCAAAAGATTGCAAGTGATATTACCAAATATCATACATAAAGACCAAGCAGGCTTCCTAAATTCACGGAATTCCTCAGCTAAAATTAGGGAAGTCCTAGTGGTAACAGAATACTTTTTTTAATGCTGAAAGGGAGGAGAGGGAGGACGGGGAACATACCCCAGACTTAGCTATTGTGGCAATTGACGCGGAAAAGGCTTTTGATTCTATACAGCACGACCATCTTTTCACCTCGCTGGGTCAATTTGGGTTCAAAGGCAACTTTCTAAAATGTATTTTAAATTTGTATACCCTTTCTTCCACTAGTATAATCGTCAATAACATTGTCTCTTCACAAATTGTGCTCTACAGAGGAACCAGACAGGGCTGCCCCCTTTCTCCCCTCCTTTTCAATCTGTCTATTGAGTCACTGGCTATTAAGATCAGGTCACAGCTGGAAGGTGTTAAGATAGGTAAACAGGAGATGAAATTAGCCTTATACGCGGACGATATCCTTGTTTATCTGTCAAATACTCGAGTTAATATACCCAAGCTCTTACAAATTATTAACCAATTTGGGTTATTTTCGGGGTATAAAACAAACGTAAACAAATCAGAGATCTATTGGCTCCGAAAAAACAAAGACTCCTTCTTGAACAGCCCCTTTAGAATAGTTAAGGACTCTTTTAAGTATTTAGGTATAGTAATACCTAAGAATCCACTTGACCTATATAACCTCAACATCCCTCCAATTCTGACAATATTTAAAGATAAACTAAGGACTTGGGAAAACCTACCCCTCTCTATATCAGGACGGATAGCCCTGTTCAAAATGGTACTTCTTCCTAAATTGCTGTATATATTACAGAATACTGCATTAATGCTATTTGATAGGGACATTCGAAGCCTAAACAGCTGGCTTAGAAGCTTCATATGGCAAACGAGAAAACCTAGGATAGCCCTGAATAAATTGACACAAGCCAAGATATTTGCAGGATTCACATTACCTAACTTGCGGCTTTATAATCTTTCTTTCTTAGCACGTATTGCGGCAGACTGGATCTCCGGCAATAATTATGTTCTAAACAATGCATTGGAAGAGAGCATCTGTGATCCATACTTACCTTGCGCAATATTACATTGCGCTCCAAAGGACATGCCACTTAGAATCAAGAAAATTAAAGCAATTTTTAACCCATTAAAGGCATGGTGGAGGATAGGGAAGCTTCTTTCCTTTAATTGCAAAGTTTCCAAATATCTTCCCCTAAGGGGTAATCCATTATTTCAAGCTGGTCTAGACTCAGCTATCTTTAAAAAGTGGTATTCAGTGGGACTAAAAACGATAATACAATTTATCGATGAAGAGAATAAGTGTCTCAGAACATTTGAAGAAATTAAAAACAGCTTCAATCTCTCTAACAAGGAGTTTTATGCTTTTCTGCAAGCAAGGCATTATGTATCTGGGTTACTGAGGGAGGGTGAGTGGAACTGGGAGCTGGGTGACCTAGAGGACTGGCTTACATTAGTTAAGAAGGGCCGCATGTCCATCTCTTACTGCTACTATCTTTTAGGAGCTCAAGAGGGGAAACGTACTTTAGAGAAAATTGCTCAAGACTGGAGACTAATCATGGCACTAGAGCATGTTGATTGTAAATTCATTCAAAAATCCATTCACAAAGTGGCTCAGGCCACTCTCTCAGCAACATGGAGAGAAGCGCATCTTAAATTGATACATAAATTTCATTATACACCAGAAAAAGGGCATAAGCTTCAGAATCCGAATTTTCAAAAGTGTCCGAAATGTTCTCTGGTTGCAGCTGACATCATACACATGATGTTTAAATGCCCCCTGATTAGTCAGTTCTGGCGTAAACTTGAATTTTGGATTAACACCTCTCATTTCTCCCTTGGAGTTGTCACCAAGCTTAATCATTTTCTGCTGCAACAATCAGGCAGAACAACATTTGAACGAAAAGATAATAAGTGTCTCCATTTTAGCAGCCAGATACCTAATATTTAAAAAATGGAAAACGAAAGAATTACCTTCGGTGGTAGAAATAAAAAATTACCTTAAAAAACAATGCATTTTAGAGCAACGTGATACGAACATCAACAATGAGAGTGACATCAGAAAATTCTTTGGTAAATGGGCACCATTTATTAAATCCCTCCCGATTACAGAAATATTCCCCTTTCAAAACTCAGAGCTGGTTTTACTGGGGCTTTGGTGAATGGATTGGACTCAGGAGAGTTGGTAGGGGGGGGGAGGAGGAGGGAGGACTGAGGAGGAAGAATCCTTCCCCTTATTATTTTTTTTGTCTGTTTGTTGTTTTTTTTTTTTTTTTTTTCGTTTTGAGTTGCCAGTTCTTTTTTTTTGTTTTTTTTTTTTGTTTTTTTTGTTTTTGTTTTTTTAGGGTTAGTAATTGTATGGAATTACAAATAAAAATATTTCAACAGGATAACCTTAAAACTTAAGGATTAATAGAGTTAATTTATTTTCTTTTTTTTTAGGCTATCAGAGGCCAGAAAAAGCTTAGAAAATATTAGAGGGTTTTATGTTTGTTCTTTCTTGTTTTACCTTCTCTTTTGCTCATATGCAGGAATACTTGAATTGTCAATTGCTGGCCTAACTTACTTTACTTACTCTTTTTTAAATCAAATGTATTTGTTTAAACATGTTGAAATATACAATAAAAAATGAATATAAAAAAAAATGACATACCCTATTTGAATCATGAAAGTTTTTTTGGACTTGACTGTCCCTTTAAGGCTGTCAATTTGAAAACTTACCTTGCATGTAAGGAAATTCTGTAGTTACAGTAAGTAGCTTTATTTGTTCATGTCTGCTTATAGGAGTGGCTTGTAAGCTCTTTGATTGAATGGAAACCTCATGGCTTTTTTATTCTTGTATGTGGCTTTTATACAGTATGTGCATTGACCCTTTTGTAGCCTATAGATATCATTATACCCTTTTAACTTTTCTGTATTTATGAGATTTCACCTTGAAATATTTGGTGGTAGCCATTGGATGTCATGTTGTCCCTTTTAGCACCAGTGTAGCAAACTTAAAACATTTAGCACAACAGGAGACCTGAACTAAAGTGTTAGGGCTAAAATAAAAGTACATTACATACATACAAAAGCATAAACATATAATACATACACACATACCAAGCCACACACACACACACACACACACACACACACATATTTATA